>NW_022992265.1:2099092-2699092 GCF_902827175.1 Gymnodraco acuticeps
CCACAGATTTGCTATGAGTTCCTTCGAATCACTACCAAGGACCTGTTTGGGACATTTACAGCAGCCTTGGATGAATACTGTCCTCGACTGATAAAGCTGTATAGAGCCAGGAAAGGAGCCTTCGGACAAGGGATGGAAAACCTATTGGATTCTCTTGATGAACAGGTAGCTTTTGTCTTTAATGTCGTAATGATAATTTACAATATTCTTAAAGAGAACAAACAGGTGCATCTCAATAAATTAGAATATCGTGGAAAAGTTGAATAATTTCAGTAATTCTATTTGAAGAGTGAAACTTATATTTTATATAGGTGCATTAGACACAAAATGAATTATTTAAAGCGTTTATTTGTTTTAATCTGGATGACTACAGTTTACACCTTTTTTATAACCCAAAATGCAGTATCACATAATTAGAACATTTCACCAGACACATTTTGAGACAAATGACTAGAAAAATCTTTGATTTTGAATGTCAAATGTGAAGTTTTCTGTTGCCTCAAAAATGCACTTCTCGTAACTCAAGAATAGATGTGAAAGTTATTAAAAAGGTTAAAATCCATTTATATCTAAAAGGGGTGTCCTATCTTGTAAAAGCATCATATTTTGGTACTTACTTCACTTTTACCTCATCAACAAAGTTTACATAAGTCCTGTTTAATAATTCAATCTATCTTCCGATTCAAACAACTATTGCAAAGTTATTTTGTTCAGAGAAGACTTGCTGTTTTAAATAAATCACAAATGGATCCTGACTTCTGAGATTCTGAAATGACCCTTTAATCACTCATTTTAACCATAAATCCTAATGCTCTGTTTTTCTGATTTACAGACATCTGACATTGCACAGCAACGAATGAGAATGTGTCTGGAAGGTCTGCCCTTATTTGTCCGTGACAGTGCAGAGAAGCTCTTCCTGAAATGCCTGGTGTGTACAGTATGGTTGTCCATTAATCATAAGTCTACATTTAATGTCATACAAGTGCAGTTCTTAAGTTTTCCTATAATCATAGATAAATCTGTTTTGAAGATGAAGCCCGATTCTCAGGATAAATACTAGACCTGCTACAGAACTACTAGTGAACTAGTTGTACAACAGTTAACATTTTCACAGTAATTATTGTGTCATTGCTGAGCAATCAAACCGGTGTTTTATTTGCAGTTATATAATATCCTTATTTGGTAAATAATAATTGCTTATCTGCTTTCTACATGCAGGACACTGATCCGGAAGAAAAGCAGACTGCTGGTGTCAAGATGAGAGTCCTCACTGTTCACGTAGATGATGGTGGACCTACCCCGTCTCAAATGGTCAACAGTATTGCTGTTGTCTTGGAAGAGACAATTGTACTCTCGGATGTACCAGACATCCCAACTGCATTTGTCTACCTTTTTGGTACTCTATGCCCTGAACATTGAGTTTCCAAAAGAACACAAGTACACTTTTGAGACTGTTCAGCACATCTTCATGGGACTTTCCACCAGTTGCTCCCAGCGGGTCAGGAGTTTGAAAACAAAGCTCATAATCTAAGTGAGCATTGGCAAATTCAAAAACGGATTCACAAGATGTCCCCATTTCATTTTCCTGCCTTCACTGCTGTTTGTGACTTGAACATTCAGTTCCCAAAACCAAACTAACCCCACTAACTAACCCAAATAACCCAAGTTCTTTATCTTTACAGATAAAATGTTAACTAGTGACATGAACATCTTGCTACATTTTCAAAGACATGTTCTCACTCTTAAGGCACAAGCACCTTTTTTCTCTAACATTATTTCACTTTTTTCTCAAGCTGGCTTGCATACTCGTTGTTGTAATATTGCAAGGACTAGTTAGTAGTTACTGCCACAATTGTTGTCTTGCAGCTGTTTTTTTTGTATAAAGAGCCATATGAGTAGTGGAAGAGTTGGAAATGGTGTGGTCCCTCAGAGTTGTGTTGGGAGAAATCACTGGCTGTTTACATGCCGTTTTACAGATTGTTCATTTTCGTTATTAAACACTAACTTTGCCATTTGTTATTCCATAGCTGCTATTGTTTTGACAGCAGGCTTATTCAAAGGGTGGTTTGCACATTTGTATGGAACCCTGGCCTTATGGAAGACTTTTAGTGATGGTGTATTTTCAATGTTGTTACACATATTCAGTATCATTGGAAAACTTTCACTTAATGGAATTGTTAGTATGTAGTACTCAAAATAAGAAGTTTCTATACATATGAAAGGTACATTTTCTAGACCAAAAATAATAACTTGGCACAACTTTCACTTAATGGAATTCTTTGTATGTGGAACTCAAAGTTAGAAGTTTTTAAACGTATGAAAGATACATTTTCCAAACCAAAGATAATAAGTTAGCACAACCTTTACTTATTTAAAATGTTAAGTATGCAGAACTCAAAACTTGAAGTTGTAAAAAATTTGAATGAGTTGTCTCGACAAAATATAATTAGTTGACTCAATTGAAAAGAGAAACTTAGAAATGTTAGTTGGCCTCAAAACTCAAAAATCTTGTGCAGCCTGTTGCCTTGAAATTTTGAGTTGTACTAACTTTTTTTTTTTTACAGTGTAGTTGATGGTGAATTTGTGTACCTTAATATAAAGTTGTACCGCTTATATGATGAACATTGATGTCTATGTGCCTTATTCTGTATTTTACATAATTGTTTCAATAAAAAATAATTTTTAAATTAAAAAGTGTTAAGTCATTATAATGAGATAGCTAAGTCATTATAATGAGATAGGTAAGTCAATATAATGAGATAGTAAGTCATTATAATGAGATAGCTCAGTCATTATAATGAGATAGTAAGTCATTATAATGAGATAGCTATGTCATTATAATGAGATAGCTAAGTCATTATAATGAAATAGCTAAGGCCCCGGCCACACGAGGACGAAAACGGTCGTTTGCGTTACTGTTTAGTGTCATATAGACCGTTCGGCCACACGAGGACGACCAAATACGGCACTAAACGACTGCGGAAACGATAACGGGTCCCAAGGTGGATATAACGGCATACGCAACGCTCTGGGGGGTCCAACGGCTCCGTGTGTACGCCCTATACGATCATTTTCTGATCATGATGAGGCAATAGCCCCACCTCTGCTGCTCACCCCTGCGTCAAAGTAAACTGCACACTGAATTCAGATTATTTATCTTTCTCTCGATATGGACATAAACGCGAGTGAAGTCTAATCTGACAGGACAGAGACACCTCTCAAACTACCTAAACTAGTTATAAATTTGTTTATTTTTTACTGTCGGCCGGGTCACTCATTACTGGATCAGCTGCTGCATGAGACAGACACTGACGCTGTCCGAAGAGAGGGAGGAAAAAGAGAGGCTCCATGTATTTTATTATTATATTATATAGATTCGTTATTCGTTTGTTTTAAAGCTCAATAAATAACAAAGAAGACCTTTGTCCGGCACTTTTATAATTTTGTCCGGAAGATTTAAACTTTAATACACGTTGACTGGCGAACAACTCTGCCCGGTTCCCTCGGCCCCAACCGCGGAGAATAAACAGAAGGGAAACCATGACAACCATGCTTCTTCGCTGCTTTTGTGGAGGAAGTTACAGCGCCACGTACAGGCTCCTGCATATGTACTGCAGCTTCTCCAGCGGTTGGAGCTAAACGGAGCAGTCTCGTGTGGACAGACACTATCCGGTGAATATTGCGTGTGGACGGAAGCTTTTTTGCGATTGCGTTAATCCTATGCGTTTAGCCGTTTTCGTCCTCGAGCTGACTCAGTTTACCGTCGTCTCCGCAATAATTCTTATTAAATGTTTTTGCTTTTTCCTTATAAATGACCAACATTATATGTTTGAGCGAGGGGAGGGCGGAACTCTCGGAAGTAATTTCAAAACAAAAGCCCTCGTCTGTTAAAAGACACCTGATGATAGATAAAGCTTTTAAGATATCTTTGGAATTACAAGAGAGAGTCATTGAGACAGGCTGTAATGCCCTCTCAGAGCCTATGTTGATAAGACTAGCGTAGAGGGCGGGATGAGGGATTTCCTATTTCGGTTAAATTGAGAAAATATTCACGGTAAGTGCGCAGGGACCGTCTACAAAGTGTGACGCCGAAACAAGCTTTTTCTGTGAGTTAGACATTTTACAAATGTAATAGACAAATATGATTATAGCGCAAGGGACACATTTCCTCGATATCTCAAGGAGATGAACAAGGCTGTGTGGACACAGTAGGACCGCACAGGGGCCACACTTCGGTTTCATGGTAGCCATGGGCGAGTAAGCACAAACTCTTTTACTAACATTTGCCTCAGCCCTTTGTTGTTAAGAAAGGTAGGCATTTTTCTTCAGAAAGCTCTTTATTTCATTCAAGGTTTTCTCATATAAATGTACATAGGCAAATGAATATACTCTGTATTTAAATTAATCGTAATTATACGATATGTTAAAAAAGATACACAATCATGAAATTCATCAGCATTTCCTGTGTTTCAGTCCTGGAAGCCATCTTGTGCTAGTGCTCCAAAGGGGAGCAGGCCTCGAGAGTACTCCTTTTATGTGTTGAATGAGTGGGGCCGGGGCGCGTCTATCGTTTTTCCCATAGATATATATAAACACTAGATGACTCACCCGCGCTGCTGGCCAATGGAGACCGACGTTGCCACTTGGCCGCCATCTTGCTACAGGCAGTGCTCTCATTCATAACATTATGGTTTACTATTTAAATAACCATAGCTTGCTCAATTTTCAACCAATTTTCAAACGGATTGGTTTTTTATAAACATCAAAGATGTAGTTATGATACTGCATACTTATAATCATGGACTTTCATATGAAAATAACATTAATCAGATAAAGCAATAGCTATACACACACACACAAGGTATTTATATTAAATATTTGCCGGTGTATATCTCCATTTATTTTTATTATATTGTTAATATTTTAAATAAATTATAACTAAATTATAAAATTAAAATACATTTATATTTTATATATAAAAATCGGTCTCATGTTACCACTCTGTAAGCAAAGAGTTGTTAATTTAGTAATGCCTTAGCTTGAAGAACAGGGACACAACTAATGACAATAGCATGGTATATTATTTAGATATTCACACCTTTATCAGAAGAACCAAACCAACATAAAATGTGCTCACAGACAGGCCAGTTCTTTCTAATTTATCACAATTATTTTTGACATGAGATCTTCATATCATCCTAGTTTTGTATTTAGTTTCTAGATTTGTAAACAAATCCAGAACCTTTGAAATATGTTATTGAAAAAAGACCAAGAATAATATAAACTGTACCATGTGTCCTTTTGTGTCCTTCTGTAGTCCATTTGTGGTTTGTCTTGTCTCACCCCGGCTGATATATCACAAAATCCACTTTTTAAATTGTTCCCTATATTGCCCCTATGCCCCTGTAAGGTGTCCTTGGGTGTTATGAAAGGCGGCCCCCCAACATAAATGTATTATTATTATTAAGAAGAACAACTTGGTGTGGTGTGGAGGGGATGTAGGAAGCAGGAGCAGGTGGGGAGAGATGGGGCTTCAAGGTTCAAGGTTATTTGTTTTAAATGTGTCTTGGAGATAAGGACCAGCTGCACACAATAAAATACAGTATAACACAAAACCAATAAGACACACGGTGACACATGGCACACCAACAATCAATCATCGTCCAGCCTCAGCTTTGGTATTCTTTCACAACCATGTTATGGGTTTATTAGACTGAGCAAACATAAACATATGTGGTGATCCCACGGGTTCTTGTTTGCAGACAGCGGCGATTGGAGCATCCGTAGGCTGCACACAAGTCCGGCATAGTCAGGTACTTCTGTAAACACAAAGCCAGCAAATTCCTGTATCATAATGCAAGATGTTTTTAACAAGCCAAACCACTTGGAAGAAATCATGTGTAACTTAAGTTATGTTGAAAAGAAAGAGCAGTTCTGCCTCTCCCACTCGTTTAAAGTTGCTGGGTGAACTTTGTAATACTAGGGCTGCTTCTCAGGTCGACTATTTTCATTTCCTCGCTCCTCGGTCATCGGTCTCACCGGAAGTTGATTTGCCTGCGCCATCTTGAGTACCGTCCCATGGCTCTTATTTCTGCCGGAGGAGCGAGGAGCGATCATGGAGGAGCGATAACCGAGGAACCACCAGACCATCCTCCGATGAAATCCTCAGATACTCACCCCGCCCCCTTACTGTGTATCGCTCACTGATTGGACGAGGCAGTGCATGCACTGATCTGATGTTTCTTGACATGAGAACAATACCCCAGCGGAGTGAAGAAAATACATGAACCTCACGGGACTCACTCCTCAGTTTATACTGTGTTTTGTTTCAATTCATGTATTATTTAGTTACAAATATGTGATATATCTAAACAACAAAGTGGTCAAACGTTTTTTTATTCATTTATTGGAAACATTTTCATGATCGCTTTTTTCGTTTATACATTTTAAGAATGGCGTTTATCTTTTTTGAGAATGACTTATTTTATTTCATGTATTTGGATCTACAACAGATTATACTAATGTTTATGTCAGTAAATGTGCACTAACAGAGGCGGGGGTGTTTGTGGAAATAACGGGTACAGAGCTGGCTGCTGCCAGACGAACAGCTGTGCAGCGTCATCACAAACGGACGTCGCTTCACGTGACGCTCCGGAGGAAAGGACGTCCCATTGCTCTTAAAACTCATTTCCCTGCTTCTCGTGGTTTCCTTGCGTCCCTCCATGCTTCCCTGGTGGGAGGGACTAAACGCAGGGAAACGACGCAAGTGAGGGAAGCAAGGATTTCATTTAATCGACCTGAGAAGCAGCCCTGGTCTCACTCACAGCCTCTTGTTATTAGCCAGCTAATAAATACAACCACATACACAAAGAAAAGCTGCAATTTCAACATGTCCAAGCATCCTGTATCATAGCCATGCTAATAATGTTTATAATAAACCAAACCGTTTGTAAATCAGTCAAGATTTCAGCGAGTTAAGAGTATTTTTGTGCAGATCACTCACCTTACAACAGCTACCATAACGCGAATCAGAGTAACTGTTGACTGTAGCAAGATGGCGGCCGGTCAGCTCAATAGAGTCTGGCTGCAGACCGCAGTAAGGAGGCGGATCGTATAGGGGCGTTTCCTAAAGGGTTATGAACCCCGCCCCCACGTATTTCTTAAAGGTATATGACGCTCTCTGTTTCTCATTTATTTTAATGCTTTGAATGAATCATAAACGAACTTTGAAAAATCATAATTATAATGAATTTGCATAAAGAATGAAGAGTATACAACCCACAGAGAAGACAAATTCATAAATTGTAGGCATATCATTTTTCACTGTTTGTGCAGTGGTAGTAATTATTATTCAAATCAATCAACTACGTTTTATGGAAGATATTGCTGTATATCATTTAACAACATGAGTAGAGGTTTCTGTACACCTAAAATACTGAAGTTTAAGTTACTGTCCTGATGTGTATCATTCATTTGTTCATGTTGTGTCTGGTGGTAAGATTAATAAAAAAATAAAAAATATATACAGTACATACAAAGAGGAAAGTCTTTATTAAACAAACATGTTATTCTTGGAATGTGCCTCCAGCATCATAGAAACAGTCAATGCTGCAGAATCCTGCCAGCTCATCTTTTCTGATGATGCCATAACTAATGTTACATAATTATAGAAGACACATCCGAAGTGTTATTTTTACATATTGATTAGCAGCCGACATTTACTGAAAGGATGCGTCCGTCTGTCGTCTGGTTAATTACAACTAGTAGTTACAAACTGTTACAGTTACAACCTTAATCAGTACCGCACATCTTATTACTCAATTCAACCAACCAAGCTAGCCATGTTGTCTATCCGAATCCATACCATATTATTTGATTAAGTTATAGTATGTAGGGCAGGCCTACTTATATTTCCAAGATAATACAACAGTACACAACAGTACACTAGCATCATGCTAAGTGCTGGTTAGCATCACAGCATATACGCTAACCTTAGGTCAATTAGATGATCAGCTTTGGTAACACAAATTAGTATTGTTACCGAGCCTGATAATCTATTGACCTATCTAAGCTTAACGTTATTACAACAGTAGAGTAGGCCTGGTTGCAAACGGGACTATAGGCCAACGTGTTTATAGCATCATGCTAAGTTAGCATTTAATACCACAAACATTTTTACCACATACAACTATTATTTACTTTATTAACGCTTAACGAGGTTGGACAGTCGATGTTGTACTTTGATAACGAGACAATTGTGTGTTAAGAACAATTACATTACAATAAATATAAACATGCATCTCTGGAAAATACTATTACCGCTGTTTCAACTTGACTTATTCTGCGAGGATTTATAAAAGCAGCTGGAATCCCTTAAATTGCATTACTGCCACCTACAGTATGTATTTCTGCTGAGTGTCATTATTCTATTGGATAAAAAAAGTTAGGAAACGCCCCTATACGATCCGCCCCTATACGATACGCCTCCTTGCTGCGGTCTGCAGCCAGACCCATCTCGGTCAGCTACGCTGGAAAATCTCCCATGAGCCATCTAGTGTTTATATATATCTATGGTTTTTCCCAGAGCCGTATAATAGAAGAGTTATGACATCCACTCCAATGGACCACTTTTTTACAGCAATGGCGGATCGTGGAGCCTCTCATTCGTTCCCCGGAAGTTAGCGCCAAGGCTAGCAGAGCGGTAGAGTTGCAGCATAATAACCGTTCGTGACGGACTTTTAAAGGTAAGAAGAAGTTTAAAGATTTATATTGCGGATATTATCAGTACATCTGATTCAATTGAACATGTGTATTAAAGGATGTCAGTGGATTATCCCTAAATCAGTAGATTTAGGGAACGTTTACAGATAACAGATCAAGCTAGGATACCGAAGCAAGTTAGCAACAGACGTTGAACAACCTTTTAATTGTAAATTCCGTTCTCTTAATGTCATTTGGTCCAACGTTGTTGAATTAGAGAAGAGGGGCTTCTAAACGGGATTGTATGCGGGGGTGGAGGGAGTTAAATATTAGATAAATATAACTTTGGTGCGTGTAAGAGAGAGTGTTTTTAGCAGCCATATTGTGTCCTTGTGATTATGTTGATTATTACCTGCCTGTATAATGTTGCAGCTCAGCTGATTTTGGATTGATGGCAAAGGGAGAGGGACTTAAGTCAGTGTGAAAACACAAGGTAAGTTGAATACTACTGTTTTATATAAGTAAGCATACTAAACATGTATTCTATCACTGTATTATATAAGTAATCTTGTTAGTAACCTACTGTATGGCAGGTGGAGGGGCAGTGATGTTACAGGTGGAGGAGCAAAACTGCAAGACTGCAAACTCACAAGACAGAGAAATCAAAGTTTGTTCTCCAGAGAAGAGGTTGATTTCACTTCAATTTTTTATTTCATATTTTCTAAAGATGTGGAAATGGCAACAAAAAAACACGTGAGAGCTGTAACCAAGACAACTGTAACAACATGAGTAGAGAGCCACCAAGGTTTTTCAAGTCCCTCTCTTACTCCATTTTGCCAACCCAAACTTCCAGGTACATGACGGGACACCTTGCTTGTTTTTGTTGTTTGCTCTCCTCTGGCTGGGTGCTGGCAGGTGGAGGGCAGTGATGTTGGCAGGTGGAGGGGCAGTGATGTTACGGGTGGAGGGGCAGTGATGTTACGGGTGGAGGGGCAGTGATGTTAGCTGGGTGCTGGCAGGTGGAAGAGCAATGTTTAGTCCAAATATTTCCATTGCAACGGCTAATGGAAATGATTGCAGCTGTAGATCTGTTTGGGGGTTGCTGGATGTGGTAGCTTGGCTGCTGTTGTTCCTTTTCACCTTTTTGGATTGGCTCTTGCTTCCAAAATGGCCATCTTTTAATTTAATTTCTGATTTGTTTTGCCTCAATTCTCAGCCTCAGCCGTATAAATCTTTTTACGAGTTTTTGTTGTACTCCACAGCATGACGGAAGCCTGCTGGAGAGGGCCTGAGCTTCTTTCTCCAAGACACCCACTGCGTTGGGGAGCTGCATGAGGGAGGAACCAGTCTTGGTCCTAAATAGTTCCTCAATTTGGTGAATGAAGTCAAAGGCTTCTTGGGAGGGATGACAAAGAGCACCTGCCTTGAAGTCTTTCAAGTCCACTAACAAGCTGTTGTCACCAGAAGGACTCTCATCATGGTGCTCTGTTGCAATTTTGCATTTTTCACAGATGCTGGCAAACTTGATGATTTTGTGGACGATGTAGCCTGCAAGATGGAAGAGAATACATTTCTCAGTTTTTGTGAGGTCAGGTGCTGCTGCTCTGTTCACCGCCATCAGCTGTTCCACTCTGACTGATGGAGTGATTTTTGGCTCCCCTGTGTCCAGGAAGTCTGCCAAAAAGCTACTGTGGTCTTCCTGGTAGCTCCCAGAGCTGATGGTGGTGAGGAACTGCCCCACAGATATGATTCTCAGTGCATGATGGAATTCCACTGGAGTTGGGACAGGATTTTTAGACCTCACACAGCTGAATGTATTTTCAAGGCAGTCTTGTGTGAACCTTGACGTTAACACAAACCTGTGTCCTTGTGTAAGCATCTCCTCTTGTATGGCCAAAATTGATGTTGTTGCCATTATCACCCCTGTTTGAACAGGCTTCCAACCTCCCTTGTGACCTATCTTTATCCCACGAAACAGATGGACGATGTTCTGGAGGAAGGTGATGGCCTTTTGGTACTCCTCCATCTTGAGCCTGCTCAGGGCTGTAATTGGATGGCGAGATGACATCAGATCAAACCAACGATCAACCTGCTCCAGGAACCACGCTGTCGTCAGGTATGACAGAGGGCGGTTTTCTTGCTGCACCATGTATTTCAGCCCAGCACTTGTAGCCTTACTGAACACATTTAGAGCAAGACCAACCTTCATCTTATCAAAGTGACTTGGCTCGATGGCTGCAGCTGAAAGATGGGGAGCTATTTTTAAGGCCATCCCTTCCTGAAAGGTCAATAAGTCCTTAATGGGGACCACAGAAACCTCGTTAGATGGGAGGTTCTCTCTGTTAACAATATCCTCAGGAATTATGAAGACCTGCCCACGGACAAGGGCACTTTTTAAATTTTTTACCAGATGTGGGACATCGGGCATGAAATAGAGCTGCCTGTCTGGTTTTGCTGGATGTGGCACCGATGTTTTATTTTGGTCCACTCCAAAGGATTTCCACATGGCTCGGTTAGGGCTACCCATGTCGGTGGTGACATCAAGCACATGTAGCCCTATGGATGCTGCCCTCTGTATTATCTCAATAATGATTGGCCTGTACTCTGCTCCATTGGTAGAATTGCCAGTGTAATGATATGCCACTACTTGCTTCCACCGTGTTGTGTTTCCAGCCAACATAAACACACAAGCATGTGTTGCCACCCCTGTGTGACCTGGTAAAGTCACATCACCGTACAGTTTGCCTGTAATCATGTCTAACTCCACACTTGGTGTGATTGCCATTTCATCCAAGGTCAACACACACTCCCTTTCAAGGTCTGTCAATTTATCTGCCTTCAATTTTAGGAAATCAAAGACCTCTGTCAACACACCAGGCTCAAACTTAACACATTGCATCCTTCTTTGCAGTGTCCTTATTCCTGGAAGGGGAATCTTCAATTCCTACAGAGTTTTGTAACCCGTTGGTCTGCTCGCAAAGCGAATTTTTAAAGCCTTCTTAATTGTCTCATTGCTCCATTTCATCCCCTTTGTGGTGAGTCTGCCTAATGCCTTCAGTTGGTCTTTTGAAAACGTTTTCTTATATTTCTTGTCCCTAATTTTCATTGTTTTCTTGAGAGCTGCATTTTCCTTCCTGATTTTTCTTAGTGCAGCCTTTGCTTTTTTGGTGATTCCTTCTTGGCTCTTTAATTTTCTCTTTAATTGTTGTAATAGATCTGTTTGAATGGCTGCTGGTTCCCTCGTATGCTGACTGGCTGCTGGTTCCCTCGTATGCTGACTGGCTGCTGTTCCCTCGTATGCTGACTGGCTGCTGGCTGAGTGGGTGGTGTCCGCCCTCCCTGTCTCTCCTCACTAGCCATGTCCTCTCTTTCTTCACCCTCACTTTCCTTTCTCTCAGTCTCCTCATCCCTTCTTCCCTCAATCTTTGAGACTAATGTAAGTAGAAGACATGGCACTGTAAATGTTCGAACATTTAAAATATTATACCACTTAAAAATAAGAAATATTACTTTTGTTACCAAGAGTTCATACTTATTATACCTGTGTCACCTTTCACACTATAGCTGTGATCATGAGCTATGGGCTTTGTAGATACAGGTCCCAGGGTGAATCGTGGTGCAGGGGCCCTTCTCTTTTTGACCACAGGGCGATGCACGAAGATGGTGGGTATAGCCTCTGCTCTCAGCCTAGTCTTGCCCTTTTTTGTCTTGACAAACTGGTCTGCATCAAAATGTGCCTGCGGAGTGACTTGAGGTTACTTCACACACAGAACAACTGTGTCTGAATCTTGTCTGCCCACATACATATTCCATAGTGGTTGAATACACAGTATTAGGAAACACTTTATACTTGCTGGACATGTTATACTCATTACATACTGTATATAAAATATGACCAAGAATGTGAGACAACTTTATAGAAATTCATATCACATCTGTTACTGATGCCATTTGTCATACTTTATTAAATTCACAAATAATAAAGTTCCATAACTTCAGTTGGGAACAAAGACCACACCTTATCTCCCCAAGGCAATTTCCCATCCAATAGGTGTGCTATATAGGTGTGTATAACCCTTTCTCCTGTCTGTTTATCCCTCTTTCAGCACAAGAACCAGAGGGGGATTCAATGGAGCCTGAATACCTGCACTGAGACCCTCACCCTGCACCCTGAGTCTCAACTCTGTGTTTTTCAAGCCTTTCCCTGTTTTTTTGTATTAAACAAAACATTAAGCTTTCCCAATGGTGTGGTTTTCGTTTTGTGAAAAAGTGCAAATGCAGTGTTTGTATATAATTACCTCACATATTTTTTTGCTGTTGGTCGTGAAATTGCTCCTGCTGACTTGAGCCAGCCATTTTTTCCTCCGCTCTGTGTCAGTGGGGAAGCCGTACATTCGTACTCCTTTCTCGGAGCGATTTGAGCATCCCCAGGCAGCACAGCAAACCATGGTGGCGACTGGGAGGCAGCACAGCAAACCAGGACAACACGGAGGAAAAGGCACAGACAAACTGCATGATATGCTATTCAATGTTTATTGAATTCCATGTATTTGCAATGGATGTTCCTAAAACAACACATTTAACATCATCATCATGCTGCTGCTGCTAGTCCTTTGATAGTCACCTGTCGGTCTCCTGTCCTTTCTGAAAGCCATAAAGATGACATTAGTCATTTAGATAACTTGTGTCCTCAATTACCATGGGATTACTGAAACTACCATGAATTTAAGAAAATGGTAGACATTAATCTAATCTGAATTTTAAAGCATTACTTTAGATCCCCTCCCTCTAAATATATCAATAAACATTAGAAAGTGATGCTCCTGACTACCATACAAGTTTAAGAAGATAATATTGGTTTTAAAGAATTCAAAGCTATAAATAAACAGCAACAGGCTCTTTAACCAAGGCACTGTTAGCCTACCATGTAAACTAGTTGTTCACACTAATCCTAATATTATCACTTAATATTAGCAAATTCTATTTTATTTTTTAAAACGTATTGATGTAAATACATACACATATCGATTTGTTGTATAAATATTGCAAATCAAAACCTTGATTCACTAATAATTACCAAAAATCGTAGTTCTATCTCCTGTTATCAATGCATTCACATTGCCCGCCATGAACTTCCGGGGAACGATCCTCGTCTACATGAACCACGTGACAATAACCGTTTTTGGACTTCCGTTGTCGTAACTCTTCTATTATACGGCTCTGGTTTTTCCAACCCAGTTTAGATTTAACCACGCCCACTTCCGCATTACGCAAGGATCGACGGAGCTCTACGCGTCATAGACGCGGCACACCCGCGAAATCTGAATCTGACAAGCGAAATACCGTCCTTTTAAACGCTGCATATTAATATACAATATACAATATAATAGTACTTCTTTGTCAATATGACTGACGACCACACTTATGCAGTGCTGAGGTAATGTTAATTCATCATTTAATATTAATTCCTGATGGATATAAGAGGGATACATTAGCAAACATCTGTATATATAGCCTATATATAATGTTTCGTTTTTTTGTTTGTCATGTAACATATTAAGGTTTTTACCTTCTGTTTAGGATGTAAAGGTATCTATTTAATATTTTATTTAAAGATAGACATTTATAATATGTTATAAATGTCTATTTTGTTATATAATACAACATATAACATTTGACATTAATAACAGGCATGATTATTACACAGTCAACCCTTATTCAGAGTGCCTAATAAATGTATATATTTTTCTACAGTGCAGATTTTGTTTTTTTTGGGACCATCGCACTTGTGTGTAAGTAACAAGTATGCTGTATAATCTGCAACAACTGTCAGGTGGTGTTATTGATTATCTTTGCAAAAGAGCCCCCACCAATATTGATTTTGAAAAATATATTTTAATTGAAATGGAGCAAAAACAAAAGGGTAGAATTGATCATACCATATTATGTTATTATTGCAACTGTTTTTATTATATTGTAGCGACCCTGCATAGGATGTCCAGGGTGTCACTCAGGCATCCCCCGTCTCTCTGCCAATCATAGAGCTGCACAGTGATGCTGGTTGAGGTGCGGGCCTGTGGTTGGGGGAGCGGACGGGGGAGGGCGGGGAGTTGTGACGTAGACACTGCTATATATATGTGTAGGGGTAGGAGTTAGGTTAGTGTGAGGTAGAACCCACAAAGTGTACATGTACCTGTGATCATCTGTAAAGAACAAGAGTTATTAAAGCCTAATAACGAGAAGCCTGTTTCCGACTCACCTTGTGAACGTTACAATATTGTGTTGTTTTGTTTATATATAAATAATTTTGACAGCACATTTTGACAGCACATTTTGACAGCACTAATATATATATATATATATATATATATATATATATATATATATATATATATATATATATATATATATATATATTAGTGCTGTCAAAATTATCGTGTTAACGGCGGTAATTAATTTTTTGAATTATATTTATATTTATTTAACGCATTTAACGCATGTGCAGAATGGCCCGCCCCATAGTGCCACCAGTGGCAGCGCCATGGTATGGCTGGGGTAGGCTACACCCATACCAAGAAATGGCTTAGCCCCACCATGACAAATTATGTTAAAGTAAGCAAAATAAAGTCTGCCAACTCGCGCGGAGTAAATTGCACAGACAGCCGTTAGTAAGATTGATTTCAGTAGCCACGGTTTTGAAAACTTTTGTCACGTAGTGATCGTCTTCTCAATAGAACATCTTTGATAACGGCGTGGCGTTGTTGCAGGAAGTCCCGACGGAGCATACTTTTGCTGTAGTACAGGGGTGCACATAACTGGTACGCAGGTTATGTGCGTAATCTCTCTGAAATGCGTACCGTCACTTGTGTCACAAAGCGCATTTGCGTACCGACGTACTTGTGAAGCTTTTCCAGAAGGCGGTTAGATCACCGGACGACAGAGTCGGTCTCCGTGTGCACAGATAGGGCTGCTGTTAACGTCGGTCTGTAGTCTACAACGGAATTGTGCCAAAACTACGCCAACCGGCTCCCCCCCTTCACTGGAAAACTGCGCTGAAACAGCTGATCGTTCACACTTTATGGTCACTCCACTAGCCGCCGCCGCCGCCCCCCCCTCTGTCGACTTTCCTGAAGTACTCCCCCGTTGATAGAAATCAACACGTAATGAATTAAGACCCCACGGTTTGATGATTGATACTGTGTGTGGGTTGTCTTTCATTTTGACACGCAGACAAATGTTATAATAAACATAGATAGGCCTACTGTATGTTAAATGGATATATCCGCCTTCTTTCATTTATCTTTCCATTCCCACAACAATATACATAAATAAATGGCATATTTTGGACATAGTTCGAATGGTGATTAATTATGATTAATTAATTTTAAAGCTGTGATTAATCTGATTACAATTTTTAATCGTTTGACAGCCCTAATATATATACGTATGTGTGTGTGTACAAATTAATTAATATAAAGTGTATATATGTGAGTGTGTGTATAAATGAATGAATACATCTGTGTGTATAAATGAATAAATACATGTGTGAGTACATTTATGTGTATGTTTGTATATATATATGTTTATAAATGAATAAATGTGTGTGTATATATATATTTATAAAATAGTATCATTAAATAATGCTGTCAGATAAATGAAGTACACAGTAATAGTCAAGGTTATATTCAATATTCTGCACTTACACCAGCTGATAAGATATTTAAAACGTCTTTTGTTTGTCCTGAAAAGACATTTGAGGATACACACAGGCTATTTATAGATGATAAAACACCAGTAATACAATCTCAGGACTCTTCGATATGGCTTTGATTACAGGATCGTTTACTTTCAGTTAACAAATCCATTGGAAAGACAAAAAACAACTATTCAATATCCTGCTTTACCGCAAACGCTATAACTGCCGAAGAAGAAGTCTATGACGCTATCGCGTAGAGCTACGTCGATCCTTGCATAATGCGGAAGTGGACGTGGTTAAATCTAAACTGGGTTGGAAAAACGATAGACGCGGGCATGATGCCCCGGCCATACGAGGACGAAAACGGCTAAACGCATAGGATTAACGCAATCGCAAAAAAGCTTCCGTCCACACGCAATAGTCATCCGGATAGTGTCTGTCCCCTATGGTCTGTCCACACGAGACAGCTCCATTTAGCTCCAACCAGCCTGTACGTGGCGCTGTAACTTCCTCCACAAAAGCAGCGAAGAAGCATGGTTGTCATGGTTGCCCTTCTGTTTATTCTCCGCGGTGGGGGCCGAGGGAACCGGGCAGAGTTTTTCGCCAGTCAACGTGTATTACAGTTTAAATCTTCCGACACAATTATAAAAGTGCCGGTCAAAGGTCTTCTTTGTTATTTATTGAGCTTTAAAACAAATGAATAACGAATCTATATAATATAATAATAAAATACACGGAGCCTCTCTTTTTCCTCCCTCTCTTTGGACAGCGCCAGTGTCTGTTTCATGCAGCAGCTGATCCAGTAATAAGTGACCCGGCCGACAGTAAAAATAAACATATTTATAACTAGTTTAGGTAGTTTGAGAGGTGTGTCCGTCCTGTCAGATTAGACTTCACTCGCGTTTATGTCCATATCGAGAGAAAGATAAATAATCTGAATTCAGTGTGCAGTTTAATTTGACGCGGGGGTTAGCAGCAGAGGTGGGGAGAGGCGGGGCTATTGCCTCATCATGATCAGAAAATGATCGTATAGGGCGTACACACGGAGCCGCTGGACCCCCCAGAGCGTTGCGTATGCCGTTCTATCCACCTTGGGACCCGTTATCGTTTCCGCAGTCGTTTAGTGCCGTATTCTGTCGTCCTCGTGTGGCCGAACGGTCTATATGACACTAAACAGTAACGCAAACGACCGTTTTCGTCCTCGTGTGGCCGGGGCATCAAATGTGATCAATGTTGGCCAATTAACTGAAATACTAACCGTTTTATGCAGATATTTTTTGTTTTGAAGGTACAGTATTTGTGTAAACAAAATAATGAATAGACTTAGGCCTTGATGATTTTGTTAGATGTAGGAAACAATGTTTATTTCTCTGTTTAAAGGTGGGGTAGGTACGTTTCAGAAACCGGCTCGAGTGCACTAAAATTTGAAAGTACACAGCCGAAAAGAATCCGCCCCTTCAGACTTCCTTACAGAGCACCTCCTCCAACACACATGAACGTGCACATGACGTCAGCAGACTGGTGAAAGTGGCCGCCTGTTGCTGGCGAGTCATTGAAGTACTGCTGCAATGCACGCCCAATAACGGCACGCCCAATGAGGGCACGAGATACATTTGTGCGTGCACGAGATGGAAGGCTGACAGACAGGGCGGCAATCCAATCTGCCGGCTAAACGGATTGGTTGTACTTTTTACATTATTACGGCTTCCACAGATGACATTTTTTTATGGATGTTGTGTCAAAGCACTTAAGATATTCATTGCTATCGGGATGTTAAGAGCATTCAATGGAATGTAACAAAAAGTGTATCTCGAGCCGGTTTCTCAAACTTACCTACCCCACCTTTAAACTACTCACTGTCTAATGTTTTTTGGTTGAAGGCTAAAAATAAAATGCCTATTATTCTTCCAAGAAAACCCTCTCCGATTGTGCAGTTTTATTACCTGCACCTCACATTACAACATCATGTAAAGAGTATGCCGGTACTACGAAGCAGGATTTGTGATTAGCAAGTTAACTTCAGGGTTGTTTAAACAAGTGCCATGAACCTGAGATTGATTCATTGTTTCATTCATTTATTTCGAACAAGTAAAATAAATAATTACAAAACAAATGTTGCAGTGCATAGTCATGTAAGAGAAATCAAAACAAAAAAAGACATTTACAACAACAGCATTAGCAACATAAACAGTGCCACATCTAGTGTTCGAAAAGGAGTGAGAAGAAGTATAATTTATTTAATCTCACCCCCTTGTCCCTAAATGATTTATTTATAATCTATAATCTGCAATAATTATAATTTGTATGCATTATTATTGATATTATTAGTATTATTAATCTACTTTACCTGTTGATTGACATATATACATATACATACATACATACACTGATATACATATATGCACACATACATATACACACCTACATACTCACACATATATACATACACATAGTCAAACACCTTCCCCATCCCTGTACCTTGAGAAAAATAATTTCTCTGTATTTCCTCTTGAACTGGTTAATGTCTGGACATCGTTTTAGCTCCACATTCACACTGTTCCATAGTCTCACTCCACAGGCTGAGATACAAAAAGTTCTTCTGGTTGTACGGACCCTATGAATTTTCGAATTGAAATTGTCTCCTTGAACTATATCCCCCCACTCGTTGAGTGAATACTTTTTGGATGTTTCCTGGTAAAACGTTATGATTAGCCTTAAACACGATTTGAGCCGTTTGGAATTCTACCAGGTCTGTGAATTTTAACAATTTTGACTGCAGGAATAATTTGTTAGTGTGATCAAGGTATTTGGCATTGTGAATGATTCGTATGGATTTTTTTTGTAGAATAGATACTGCATGTATAGAACTTTTGTAGTTATTGCCCCAGATTTCAGCACAGTAATTCAGATAATTAAGACTAGTGAACAGTAGAGAATGCGAAGTTATTTCTGATCTAGAACTTGTTTTACTTTGTTTAGTATGGAAATGCTTCTTGACAGCTTTGATTGTACATGTTTTATGTGTAATTTTCAACTTATTGTGTCATCTAGTATTACCCCAAGAAATTTAATTTCATGGACTCTTTCCATTTCAACCCCATCTATTTGTATTTGCATTTGTGTTTTTGTTCTATGTTTACCGAACAGCATTCATTTTGTTTTACTCAAGTTTAATGATAGTTTATTTTTGTCAAACCATGTTTTTAATTTGTGCATTTCATTTTCTATGTTCTCCACTAGCTGTTCTAAATTCTCCCCAGAACAGAATATATTTGTATCATCAGCAAACAAAACTAGCTTCAGTACATTGGATACTCTACAGATGTCATTGATGTACACTATAAACAATTTAGGGCCCAACACTGACCCCTTTTTTAACAATATTTAATATCTCTCTTTCATCAACTGGTTTAATTTTAATTGAGCAGGGATTTCTCTCCAAAACATCGTCTTGATGTTCCCCAGTTGTTGTTCCCCAGTTGTCCCCAGTTGAGATGTAAACAAATAAATGCAACAAATAATGTCCAGGCTACCTACAAAAAGACAATACAGTCAATCAGCTACAAAATCTATGAATAATACGTTTGACTTACTCAGGACATTGATGACCCTCATTAACATTATGAATGAATGAGTTGTGTTTTTTCTAAAATGTAAATGAAGAACATACTGCAGAAATACTTATGTTTTCCCCCTGACCCATCGTTAACACCTATATAATGGCCATCAAATAATTTCCTCTATGTCGCTTTGCATTTCATAGCTATACATTTGGTCAGTAGGTAGACATGCTATATCCTCAAATACAGGAGCATAGCTGCTAAAAGGAAGGTGTATATTTAAAATATTTCCCCATTGCTCAAACATACTAGAGGGAGCACTCTCAGCTTTATCCTGACCTGCATCAGAGGGACAGGTGTGCTTTAAGAATGTGCTGACAGGTAGGATGCCTTGTTGTCTGAAGCTGCATGCAAACTGTCCACACTCAGACTCCGAGCAGGTGAATGTGCTGTCTGTTTCACTGTCAGAAGAGCCATTGATCAACGTGTGGGACTTGGTAGGTCCAGACCTCAGGGATTCTCGATGTGACATTGTTTTGTCCTGAGGAGTGTTTAGTTTACTAATTTCTTCAAGAGTGAGGCATTGTACAGGATCCAGGAACTCTAGTTCCAACCTCTTCTTGTGACAAAGTGGTGCATACTGTAAATCGATCTTAGTCAACAACTGCTTATTTAAGAAAGCAATATCTTGTGGCTTTGTCTGACATGTTGCCCTCTCTTCACTGGAGTGTTCTTTCTTAAATCCTGCTAACAGTCCCCTCAGATCTCCCCTCTGCTTCGGCTCAACTTTCACACACTTTGTGCTGTACAAATGCTTGTGCCAGCTGAGCGTCAGTGAGGCAGTGTCTGAATGAAGTTCACTACAGATGCTGCCGATTTCATAATACTCCAGCTCATTGTTTGGCACTGGCAGAACACTTGACAAACTTGCATCACTGTAAAACTCCACTTTCAACCTCGGCTGATCTGCCCTTATCGGGACGTTTTGTTTCTTGTTTTCTGCATATGTGAGCGTTCTGTTGTCGTCAAAGCAAAACACTACATTGCCAGTCCCTTGCTCTGTTTTCTGTTGCGAGTTATCAGTCTGACCCTCTGCTTTGTGACGCCTCACTTTGTAAACGGCAAAACAAATTCCTATAATCACAAGGATGGATATCAGAGGAAGAATCAAAGCTAGGAGCCACAGGTGCGCACTGACCTGGGCCTGAGGGCATTGGTTACGGCTCTCTGTTGTAGAGAGGCAGATATCACAGGCATGGTCAGAAACGTTATGTAGACAGACGCAGGATGTGTTCTGCTCAGCACGTCCACACCCACCCAGACGGTTTTGACAGAGTGCAGAGAGACAATGCCCCCTGGCTGTGTCCTCCTCAGAGCAGGGGAGGCAGACAGCTGGAGGGCTGCAGCCCGGTTTGATAAGAGTCGAACTTGGCCTGACTTCTACCATCTCACTGTGTCCACTGACAGGCAGAGTGTAACCGCTCACAGTGAAGTACTGCACACATCCAGTGAACCCTGCATAAAGAGATAAAGACAGAAATGCATGTACGTTTAAAAATACAGGTTGTAATATAAGTGATCTTAAACAGCAAAACTTGGGTGCTTGGTCCTAATTTAAAAAATTTGCTGCAAGTTATTACTTAAATGATGACGAAGCAACAAGAGATAATGAGAAATGACTGTCACGATATTCATGTTATGTCTCTCCCTGTCATGTTTTCCTCCTGGGTTATTGTCTGGTCCTTTTCCCTGTGTTTTTCCTCCTGTTGTTAGTTTCCCTGGTGTGTCTAGTTGTCTGATTGTGTTCACCTGTGGCCCTTGTGTTTCTCCTCCCCTGCCCGGCTGTTTCTCGTCTTGTGATTACCCCTCCCTGTATTTAGTCTTGTCTCTTCCTGTGTTCAGTGTTGGTTCGTCTTTTGTTTGTGACTGAGTTCACCGTGGAGTGTTTTGTGTTTCCATGTGATATGTTCGATAAGAGCCCTTGAAATAAAGGTATTATCAGTATTATCTGCGTTTGGGTCCTACCTGCCTCACTCCCCGTATCAGTACGAACCAACCGAGAAATGGACCCAGCAGATGATCCATTTCAAAGGGAGCTGTATTCATTCACCTGCTTGCTGGCTTGCAGCCATGGTGAATGGAGGGGAGCGTCCGGAGTTCAGCAGCGAGAGGCTGTTTTGGCAGAGGCGCGCCAGATGGCTACGGAGAAACCAGGCTTGGTGAAATTCTTACCTGGCTGGATTTCAAATTTCCTCTCGGTGTGTGATTCCCGGCCTGCTAGCCCCAGGCATGCTAGCTCCCTGTCTCCCAATTCCCAACCTGGCACCATACGCCTCGGTGGGTTCCGTCTGGAGTCAACCCATGCTTCTGCCCCAGTTCCTGCTCCTGTCCAGGAGTCGTTTTCTGGAACTCGTCTGGCTTTTGGAGGTCCACGGAGCCTTCAGGCGGCTTCTAAGAGAAGAAGTCGCAAGTCCAGGCTGGCAGCCCGAGCCCCAAGAGCCATGGTTCCGGCCCTGGTTCCGGCCCCAGCAGCCATGGTTCCAGCCCTGGTTCCGGCCCCAGCAGCCATGGTTCGGGCTCCAGAACAGGCCCCAGCAGCCATGGTTCCGGCTACAGAACCGGCCCACACAGCCATGGTTCCAACCCCAGTTCCGGCCCCAGCAGCCATGGTTCCGGCTTCAGTACCTGCCCCAGTAGCCATGGTCCCGACTCCAGTTTCGGCTCCAGGACTGGCTTACCGGCCGACGCCAGCTCCCCGAGTCCTGTCGGCGTACCGGCCGACTCCAGCACCTCGTCTCATGTTGGCTCTCCAGCCGACGCCAGCTCCCAGAGTCCTGTCGGCTTACCGGCCGACTCCAGCACCTCGTCTCCCGTTGGCTCTCCAGCCGACGCCAGCTCCCCGTGTCTTGTCGGTGTACCGACCGACGCGAGTCCTCTCTCAAGTCCTCTCTCAAGTCCCCTCTCAAGTTTCCTCTCTAGTCCCCTCTCGAGTCCCCTCTCGAGTTCCCTCTCAGGTCCCCTCTCGAGTCTCTTCTCAAGTCTCCTCTCGAGTCCCCTCTCAAGTTCCCTCTCGCATCCCCTCTCGAGTCCCCTCTCGAGTTCCCTCTCGAGTTCCCTCTCGCGTCCCCTCTCGCGTCCCCTCTCGAGTTCCCTCTCGCGTCCCCTCTCAAGTCCCCTCTCGAGTTACCTCAAGTCACCTCTCGAGTTCCCTCTCAAGCCCTCTCTCGAGTCTCCTCTCGAGTTCCCTCTCGAGTCTCCTCTCGAGTTCCCTCTCGAGTCCCCTCTCCAGTCACCTCTCGAGTTCTCTCTCAAGTCACCTCTCGAGTTCTCTCTCAAGTCACCTCTTGAGTTCTCTCTCAAGTCACCTCTTGAGTTCCCTCTCAAGCCCTCTCTCGAGTCTCCTCTCGAGTTCCCTATCGAGTCCCCTCTCAAGTCACCTCTCAAGTCAACTCTCAAGTCTCCTCTCGAGTTCCCTCTCAAGTCCTCTCTCGAGTCCCTACCCAAGTGTTGTTGGAGGCCCCGCCGACTACTCTTCTGTCGGGGGTCCTGCCAACCCTATGTCCTGTGCCGTTGGAGGTCCCGCGGACTGCTCTTCTGCCAGGGGTCCTGCCAACCCTATGTCCTGTGCCGTTGGAGGTCCCACCAACTACTCTTCTGCCGGGGGTCCTGCCAACCCTATGTCCTGTGCCGTTGGAGGCCCCGCCGACTACTCTTCTGCCGGGGGTCCTACCAACCCTATGTCCTGTGCCGTTGGAGGTCCCGCAGACTACTCTTCTGCCGGGGGTCCTGCCAACCCTATCTCCTGTGCCGTTGGAGATTCCGCCGACTGCTCTCCTTCCGTGGGGGATCTTGCCGACACCTGTCCCACCGGCTCCGGATCCTGTCCGGTCAACACCGGCTCCTGCCCGGCCTCCAGAGCTGTCCGGTCTTCGCCCTCGGGCCCGGCCCCCTGAGTGCCACTGTCTTCGCCCTCGAGCCCGGCCCCCTGACTTTCCCGGTCGTGGTCCTCGCCCTCGGACCCGGCCCCCTGACTCTTCCTGCCGCTGCCTTCGCCCTAGTGCCAGGTCCCCTGGGTTCGCCCGCTGTGGTCTTCGCACGTTTTTGGACTCTGCCTTGCCCCCGGGCTGTCCGCCCGAGACCCCCTCCTCGAACTCTGCCTTGCCCCCTTGCCGTCCGCCCAAGACCCCCTCCTCGAACTCTGCCTTTCCCCCGGGGCCGTCCGCCCGAGACCCCTTCCTGGTCCTCTGCCGTGCCCTGGGCTGTCAGTCAAGGCCCGTCCTCCGGACCCCCTCCATCCACCCTGCTGGACGTTTTGGATTCTTTTTTGTTGGTGTTTAGGGACGTATAGTATCCGTCCCTTGAGGGGGGGGTTCTGTTACGATATTCATGTTATGTCACGTTTTTATGTCTAGGTTTGGGTGTTTTGCTGTTCTCCCTGTCATGTTTTCCTCCTGGGTTATTGTCTGGTCCTTTTCCCTGTGTTTTTCCTCCTGTCGTTAGTTTCCCTGGTGTGTCTAGTTTCCCTGGTGTTTCCCTAGTGTGTCTGATTGTGTTCACCTGTGGCCCTTGTGTTTCTCCTCCCCTGCCCGGCTGTTTCTCATCTTGTGATTACCCCTCCATGTATTTAGTCTTGTCTCTTCCTGTGTTCAGTGTTGGTTCGTCTTTTGTTTGTGACTGAGTTCACCGTGGAGTGTTTTGTGTTTCTATGTGATATTTTCGATAAGAGCCCTTGAAATAAAGGTATTATCAGTATTATCTGCGTTTGGGTCCTACCTGCTTCACTCCCCGTATCAGACTGACTATATAGATAGAGATAAGACCCTGATCATCTGAGGATCACGCCCTAAAATGATCTCTTTAGTTTACGCGCAACAAAGATTATCTTTTCCTTCAGATTCGACCTGATTAATCAGACTGTTGGAGCTTTGAATCACCTGTCACAGCTGCACCAAGAATAATCTTTTCCACACGAACAGGAGAGAGATCCATCCTGTGCTCAGTGATGTTTAAGGCTGATGTATTATCTAGAAGCAGAAAGGTAGTCTGTCCGTTGCTGAGCAAAGTGAGGACATGCCACACTCCGTCAGCCACAGGAGAGTCCAGAGGGAACTCTGACTCGTGTCCTGACAGTGTATCTTTGAAAATGTACACAGGCCTTCTGTCTTTTATCTGTATTAGACAGAAGGAACAAGCTATTACACACTTCAAATATATGTAGTAATATATATGTATGTAATCTCTGGATAAGTGTGTTCATGCCTACCTTTAGCATAGAGAATCCTATCTTTTCAACAACAGATATTAAGACCCCATCTTCTTGGGTCTTGAACTTGATTTCAACCACTCTTTGGTCTCTGCTGTTTTCCTCTTTGTTATCATCCAGCAATCCTTTCAGCAGATAGTCTCTCTTGAATCTCTCCTTTATGACATACTCAATGTATTCATTCCCATTAAATCGCAATACAAGCTCCTCTGACATTTCTATTGAAAAAGACAGAACATGTTTAATTTGTATTAAAAATAAGAAAATACATTTCAAATCAGCCCTGGGTATAAAAAGGTATATTTACCCTTAGCACAGTTGCTTCCAGTAAAAATGCTTTTGCACTCACAAATAGAATATGACCAAAGGTCATGGCACACACCGCCGTTTTTACATGGGTTGCTATGACATGGTGATGCTGTTGTCCGAGGACACCTTCATTAAGCAAAAAGATTATGACACAAATCATTTGTGGAAATGTGGACATAAACATAAGTAAACCTCACAGTTTATTCTTACATTGGAAAAATGTATTGTGCATATTAAATTACCTATTAAGGATGTTATATGTTGCTAGAGCCATTGAAGGTCTCAGCAAGATGCCATTCACATGAGTGTTACGAATACATCCAACAAAGTCATGGGTTTTAATCTGACCAGGATGCAGTAAAACAGATTCAAAAGTATTGGTTCCTCCAAACGTCATGTTACTGCCAACATCTAGTGTTCTGAAAAGACATGAGATTAATAAACATCAAATATAACCAACAAATAGGCTGTGTATTGTGTGTAAGTACTGATTACTATCTTACTGCTACCTCTTCAAGCTACTGCCATCACTTTGTGAAAAACAGAATCCAGTGTTCTCTTCATCTGTGCAGTTGTCCACATGCAAAGAACCCATCTGTTAAATGGAAATATTGCTTCTATCAGATTGACTATTTAGATTGACTTCTCTCATTTCAAAATGTAAAAAGCCAACTCATTAACATTGCGTATATGTATTGACATATGTAAAACTCACATTCCCAATCCTCCTGGCAGTGACACTGTGGAAATATCCGTCTGCCACTTGTTTGTTTGTGTGTAGCCTCACAGGTCCAGAGCCAAGGTCATAAGAGAGATGTATGGCCCCATCCAGTATCTCCAGTGCAAAGAACTCCCTGCTGGATGATCCTCCATGGTTATACAGGAGCAGAGACTTCCTCTGTACTGTTGCAAACTCTAGAGAGATTAAATTTGTCCTGCGATCCAACGGGGGAAACTCCATGAAGGATAGCTCCTCAAAGCCATAACTGTGCTCCTCGCAATGGACTCCACTTACTCCTAAAATGAAACAGGCTGCTTGAATATTTTATCTCTGTCAGGTTGAAAAGTTTAAGGAATATTTCCTTAAATTAAAAATAATAATTAAAGCTGCAAATTACACATTTTCACCTTCTTGAGGAAAGTGGTAATATAACATCAGTAACAATATCATATTCTGTCAATTAAATGTAATGCCTTTAAGCTAACACCCCATTAGCTAAGTTTAACAAGTGCAAGAATGAACATTTTAAAAGGGGTTATGCTCCAGACTGTTTTTTCCTTTAATATGAGAAAATGGCCCACAATTTCAGACAGTTTCTCTTGGAAGAGTGTTCCACTCATGTATGCTTATGACAAGGGACAGATAACATATAGAGAACGAAAAAGAGAAACCTGGAAAAGTATCGTGGGAATCACAAATAATGATCCCCACAATAGCTTTCAATAAAGTTTCATGAGTTGGATTTTGTTGCTCTTTTACAAAGCCAGTGTCTTCGTCCTGTTCCAAGAGTCTGTGCTAAACTAACCTTACCAACTGCTAACTCTAGCAGGAAAGCAAATACTACAAATGTAAATGTTCCCATCTGATGAACTTTGACATTAAAGCTCCCTCTTTATGCATATTTCTTACCAAAGGGACATTGACAAGAGAATCCAGTCTGTGAATTGGTGCAGCTGCCCTCAACACAAGGGCCTGACCTACAGTGGTTTGTTGGCTGCTCACACATTTCTCCTGGAAAACAAAACAAAACTAGCCCAGTTTTTTAAGAAATTCTGAAAACTATTCATGCATAACGTTTTTAAATATTTAAAAGGCTACCCTCAAATCCAGGCACACAGCGACAGTGATATCCATCCTGCGTGGGAATACAAGTTCCACCGTTTTGGCACTTCACTTTCAGGCATTTGTCTTCATCAGGAGAGCAGAACAAGCCAGAGAAACCGCTCTGACAGTGACAGTAGAAACTTCCTGGAGTATTCACACATGTGCCTTTATTTTTGCAAGGATTTGCTTCACATTCATCAGTGTCCTCTTCACACAATTCCCCAGTGAAGCCAGATGGACATGTACAATTAAAAATCTCTTTCTGGGGTGACACAAAGATGACTGCTGAGCTTTCCAGGACAGCAACATCCCGGCTGATGTAAATGTTTTTGTTGCATGTTGCCCCGTTTTGACATGGGCTGGTGAGACATGGATCAGTTGTGATGCGAGTAATCTTCACATTGCTTTGAGCCTCCAGTAATCTCCTATGACCTACAGAGATACCACTGGCCACCTCTTTGCTAAGATATTGACCGTTGTAATTTTTCGCCGCTGCCAATAGAAGGATCTCACTGCCAAGATGCTTGATTCCAAATACATGAGTCTTAGAGGCCTGAAGGTTAAACAGACTGTCTAAAGCTTTCACAAAGCGCAAATACTTATTAGACATAAACTCTTCCATCGAGGATGATGACACATAAAATAGTATGCAGCTGTCTAAAGTAGCATTAGTGAAACCTTTGTAGTTTACATAGATGCTGTTGTTGACTGGGAAGTGAAGCTGATCTGTAGCCTCGATAGTGATGTTTAATGTAGCCTCACCTTGAAAAGGAGATGACATCAGCTCACATGTGCCGTTAGGTATTGTAAACATATTAAGTTGTCCACTTTTGATGGCGCAGTAGAATGTATCAGACTCATCCTGATCTTCAGGATGGACGTTACCGATCAGGCCTCCATGGAAAGCACTGCCAAAGTATTTCACCTCGATGAAGATATTTCTAGGCAGTGAAGGGTTATCGTTCTCATCCATGATCTTGATGTGGATCATTGTTGTTGATGAAAGTGGGGGGACCCCTGCATCTCTAACGGCCACCAGGACTCGATAGGAAGAGATTTGTTCCCGATCGATAGTCCGTGTGGTAAATAAAACTCCATCAGGAGTCAGGGAAAAAGCAGTACCCGTTGAAAGGTTAACCAACCAGTAAGTAAAAGGTCCCTGGTTTGGTGGCAAATCAGAATCAAATGCATTTAAAGTTGCAATTAATGTGCCTTGAGGTTGATTTTCCTTCACTTGAGCCTCAGTGAGTGTGAGTATGGGAGTGTTGTCGTTAACATCATCAATAGTGACAATCACATTAGTAGTTCCAGTGGATGGTGGAGAGCCATTATCAGTGGCTGTAACAGTCAGATTATAAACTGGCCACAGCTCTCTGTCAAGTGTAGAGTTTACTGAAATAACACCACTTGATGAATCAATGGCAAAAGAGAAGTTTGTGTTTCCATTTTCAATACTGAAGAAGAAACTATTCCAGTCCAAGATAGAGTCCTCATCTAGAGCACTCACAGTTATCACAGATGTCCCAACCGGGCTATCTTCTTCAACATTGGCCAAATAAAGTTCAGAGGTAAAAACTGGTGCATCGTTTGTGTCGATGACACTGATGTGGACCAAAGCCTCGTCTTCATCCATGCCAGTGATAACACCAGAGTTCTTCGCTAGAATTTTCAAAACTACGTGACTGTTGCCTTGTTTTCTCAAACTGCCAGTTGTGTATATTTCTCCAGATTGTTTGTTAATTTCAAAGCCCATATGTTTGTTTTGACCAAACATCAAGTAAAACACCTGACCTGCAGGGCCTTGGTCATAATCTGTAGCTGTTATTTTTCCAATTCTAGTTCCAAGGGCAGCATTTTTAAATACAGAAAAGTTATATTCTTTTTTTCTGAATATAGGTGTATACTCATTAACATCTGAGATGTGGATGACAACGTGTGCTAAACTAAATAAAGTATGACGACCATTGTTTAAAGCTTTGATTGTCAGATCAAACATTTGCTCTTGCTCATAATCAAATACATCCAAAGTGATGATTGTGCCATTATTTGAATCAATTGCAAATTTATCCACATGGCCAGCAATAAAAGAGTAGGCTATCTGCGCACCTGCATCAGCATCTGTTGTCTTCACAAATAGGACATTTGTTCCAATTTCAGAGTTTTCAGGCACTGATGTAATATACTCTGAGGATGAAAAGACTGGAGGATTGTCATTCACATCCATAACTACCACAGTAACATTTACCGTTCCAGTTTTAGAGACCCAGCCTCCATCCAGGGCTGTGATTTGGAGATAATAAATATTTTCTTTTTCAAAGTCAAGCTCTCTGATCAATTTTAACAGCCCAGATGCTTCTCCTACAGAGAACGGTAAATATTTATGGTCAGGGGTAATACAGTACATGATTGCTCCATTGGGACCATAATCCCCATCTTCTGCTAGAATTTTCCCAATTACCGATCCTGTCGGCAAGTCCTCAGGGACAGAGAAAATGACATCTGGCTCTCTAAAGCTTGGAGAAAATTGATTTCTCCCAGTAATTTCCAAAGTGATTTCACTATGTGATGACAAAGAAGGGAAGCCCTGATCTTTTGCAATAACTAATAAAGTGTAATACATATTTACACTCTCAACCAAAGAGTGATTTAACCTTACTTTTCCATTGTCCGCTTGGATCCAGAAGAAATCCGATGCATTACCTCCATCCAAAAAATATTCAATACCAATGCTGGTGTTACTGACATCCTGATCTATTGCTGTTAACTGGACCACCTCAGTACCAACAGCCATGTTATGCGGGATAGCAATAAGAGGCTTGAAAGCTAAAAACATTGGTGGGTAGGAGTTATATGGCTCTAATCTCACTGTGACTGTGGCAGTGCTGTACAGAGGAACACTGCCGCAATCCAAAGCAATAACTGTAAACTCATAGATTTCGAAAGCAGAATTATGTAACATCAATGGTTGCTTAGTATAGATCTCACCAGATGAAGCATTCACCCAAAACTGCTCATGTTCATGTTCTATAGCATATACGATCTCACAGTTCTGCCCCATGTCTGCATCTGTTGCAAAAACCTGCATAACAAACACCTCTTTAGCTTTTGTTTCAGTGAGTACAATGCTGTAAAAAGGATTAGAGAATACTGGTTCATTATCATTGACATCTACAATGATTATAGTGACTTCAGTGCTGATGCTCCATGCTGAATCATTTGCATTTACTTTCAAGATATAATGATCTTTCAACTCCCTGTCCATAAGTCTTCCAACAGTGATGAAGCCACTAGTGAAACCAATATTAAATGTCAAATCATCACTTTGGTCAATTATGGAGTAATAGATTACTGCATTGGCACCAGTATCATCATCGGCTGAGGTGACTTGTAAAATTGTGTGTCCAACTGGGGAATCCTCAATGACCTCGGTAAGAAAAATCTGTGAAAAGCGAGGTGCGTTGTCATTTCTGTCTAAAACAACAACGATAACAGTTACGGTGTCTTTGTGAAGAGGGGTGTTTAGCTCTGCAGCTTCAACTGTTAAATTAAATTCCGGGATATGTTCTCTGTCTAAACTTGCTGTGGTGCTCAATAAACCATTTTCAGGGTCAATTGTGAAAAAACCATCTGTGTTTCCTTCTGTTATATTGTACTGCACTGTGCCATAGCTGCCTGAATCAGCGTCAATGGCAAGAACATCACAGACCCAGGATGGTGGGGAGTTCTCAAAGACTTCACACCTGTACACTGCTTGGGTGAAGTGAGGGAAGTTATCATTTATATCACTGATGTTTATGGGAATTTCTGCAAATGATGAGAAAGGAGGCGAGCCAGAGTCTCGTGCTTCTACCAACAAAGTAAACTCCTTTTTGTTCTCATAATCCAGAGGGTTCTCCACAGTCAAAACTCCACTCGCTTGCTCGACATGAAACATGTCTTCTAAGTTTCCAGAAGCTAGATAAAAAAAGACAGGCTCAGCTCTGATGCTTGCTGCAGAGACAACTGCCACTAACGTTCCGACTGGCGTGTCCTCAGAGAGAAAACCGCTGATGACACTCACATTAATCTCTGGAAACTCAGAGGCATTCTGAAACCTGATGCTGATCGTAGTGACATCAAATTTAGGATTTTCTCCAGCATCTTCCACATGTACATTGACAACGATAGCTTCCGTTCTCCAGAGAGCACTGGAAGTGAATACAGTGCCGCTGTAGGGTTGGATGGAAAACAGATCTGAACTTTGTCCATATAACGAATAATGTAGTTCTGCGTTCATCTCAGTATCTTCATCAGTTGCTCTTAATGCACAAACAACTGAACCTGTAAGGGTAAAAAACATAAACAAAATAAAACTCAAGTCCATGTTATCCAGGGTGGAATAAATAACTGTCAAGTGGAAGTGAAAACTCTCACCTGGAGCCATCTCTGTGGGTACATAGGCCACATATGGGCTGTTCAAAAACTGGGGCCCGTGGTCGTTAATATCTCCGATGAGCACAGTAACCAGCACTGAGCTTGACATAGGCTGAGTAGGATGCTTGTCACTGCCAATCACCATCAACCTGTAAATGGCTACTGTCTCCCTGTCCAGGACTTTGGTTGTTAACAGCTCTCCAGATGTTTCTTCAATCGCGAAAGGCACATCAAGGTTTTCCATGGAATACCTTAAGATGTGTGAAAAGATGTTATAGTTTTCAAGGATTATGTATCGATCAATATATTGTATATAGAATCTAAGAACTTTTCCAGAGTATCTTATGCAGTATAATGAGTAAATACTCAAGAAAGACCAATGTGTCAGAAATGTTAATCCTAATGTTACGCTACTATTGTCAAGAAACATGATACCAAACAAGGTCACGGACAAAAATGTGTAACTTAAGCCTTCAATACCTAAGTATGTTGACTAGTATACACATTACTTATCAACATTGCTGTCTAAATTTGAGAGACAAATTTGACATTTCACCTTATTTCCCCATTGAGACCTTCATCAATGTCTGATGCTGTTATCATGGCAAACACGGTGCCTGTGGAGCAGCCCTCGGACACTATGGTGTTGTAGACTTCCTCCGAAAACTCTGGACTGTTATCATTGACATCATCCACTATGACGTGTAGAGTTAGTGTTCCTGTTAGAGGTGGTAATCCTTCAAATGACAAAGTAAATAAAGATTTGTCACACAGTTTGAAGTGAAACTGACAGAACAAACATATGATAAAGTTGATCACATTTATCGTTGGCCTTAATCACCTGAATCAACAGCAATGATGGTAACGGAGTACAAGGATTCCTTCTCTCTGTCCAGGCTGTGTACAATTTGAAACGTGCCATTGGGAATAACGGAGAAAAAACCGTCACTATTTCCTGTATGTATAAAATAGGTAAGCAGGCTGTTGATACCTAAATCTTCATCCAATGCCGAGATCTAGATAAAAAAATGACAACTAGAAGTTAGCATCAAAACATTATGTAGTCAACATTTAATGAAGTGTTCAGTTAACAAGAGCACCTGATGTGTCAGCTGAGAGGGTGCCTCCTCATTCTCCATTACATGTAAGGTTAGTGTTTGAGGAGTAAAGATAGGTGCAAAGTCGTTGACATCCAACACTGTGAGACTGATAGCAGCAGTAGAAGATCTGTATATGTCACCCTGATCTACAGCTGTTATGATCAGGGTGTAGTTTGAATTCCTCTCCCTGTCCAGTTTTTCCATGACTGTGATGACACCTCGAACAGAGTCCACAACAAACGGACTCGTCTGAGTCAATATGTACAGCACTTGTCCATTTATTCCAATGTCCCGATCGAGAGCCTGAACCTGAAACAGGCTGGTTCCTCTCGGGGCGTCCTCTCTGATTGTCAGGCTGAAGGTGCTTTGAGAGAACTTGGGGTCATGGTCATTAACATCTTCTACGTGCACCGTTATGTTCCCTGTGGTAGCCATCCTGGGTGACCCTTTATCAGTGACTGTAACAGTAATAGTCATTGTATCTACTTGTTCTCTGTCCAATGCCTCCTCCAGGTATATTTTTCCACTCCTGTTATCGATGCTAAATATGCCACTGGAAGTGTTGTTTAAATAATATAAAACTTCCCCATTTGATCCGGTGTCTTTATCCTCAGCATGCAGAGTCATTATAACAGAATGAAGTGCAGTGTCCTCTGGTATGCTGATTGTTTTGGCTGACATAAACGATGGAGCATTGTCATTGATATCACCAACCACCACAATAACATTTGCTGTGGTGGTGAACTGTAAATACACAGGCTGGACACAGTCATTGGCTGTCACAGTCAGATTGTAGAAGGGCTGTCTTTCTCTGTCTAACTCTGTTTTCAGGCACAAACTACCAGCTCTGTTTATGAAGAACATTCCTTCATCAGCTCCACCGGCCACTGTTAGTTTCAAGGCTCCATTGTCGCCTGGCAGAGAGGGAAAATAATCCATGATGAACACAAATTATGAAATGTCTTTAAAAATAAAATATTTATAAAGGAACAATTCCTGCACTTTGCACATGACGTACTGACATTATGACCTGTTCGCTGCTTCACATATACTGTATGCTAATACTAAACTGTTGTGCATTAGCAAAAACAAAGATACTAAGAAAATAAATTCAGTGGCAAATGTAAAACTAAAATGTGCCAACTACATTTTGGATTTTCAGCAAGACACAATACAATAAATAAATAACACAAAGATAAACAACATGTGTGATCATGTCTGGATTTGACTTGCCAAATGTGTCTCACTAAGAAATGTGTGAATAATAATCATGCTATTTCGCACTTAAAACCTGGAAGGTTTCATTTTCACAGTCTTACATGCTTTTCTGGACTTGCAGATTGGGCTGGGCAGGTCAATCCAATTAATAAGAAGACATTTTTTCATTGCAACCCTTTTTATTGCTATGATAAATTGAACGATGTAGATGTGGTTGATGCTAAGTAAAGAGAATATACAAATGCTGTCATACATGGCTAAACTTTGTATTTTACACCAATTAATTGCACAGATCTAAAATCCTCCATTTGCAGCAGCATGTGAAAAAAGGTGTATTTGTAGTCTATGAGCAATTGTGAAAAATAGACTTTAAAGTATTAATGTGTTGAAAAACTATTTCATCTAAGAACTGTAAAGTCAATTATTTTTGACTTTACCACAAGAGGCTTAAAAACAAACTTACTGATGAAAACTGATGAGGACAAACTGCAAAGTAATACAGTAAGAAAGAAAAGGTAAGGTGCCAGTACCAGTTACCAGCAGTGTGTGGATGCTACTTTGTGTGTGACATACTGTATGTTAAATTATTTTACATTTCACTTGCACTTACCATCATCTTTATCTGACACAATCAAGGCCAGGAAGCAAGTTCCAACCACTGTGTCTTCTAGCAGTAATGCAGAAAAGGTATCCTGGCTGAAAACAGGGGGGTTGGCATTCACATCCAGCACATTGAAGTACACCCTGACACTGGACACCTTAGAATCCCCCTGCTGCACCACCACAGTGAGTATGTAGAATCTTTGTGCTTCAAAATCCAGGCTGCGGGACAAAAGGAACTCCCCTGAGAACGGGTTGAGGAGGAACAGGTTCTCCCCGTCATCCTCCTGCACTGAGTATTTGATAGGCGTGAGAGCCTCAAACACTGTTCCCACCTTTCCCACAACTGTTCCTGTCAACACATAATGCACAATCACTGGGTGATCTAGTGACCGTAGAATACAAATAAAACATTGGTAACAGCATTGGCCAAACGAGAACAAACTACACTATCCTAAATATTAATAATGATGATAGTATTTATAATCATAAGTAAAATAACATGAATTAAAAGAATATCCTTTTCTACTCAAAATCAAATCAATGAACATCATGTATTTGATCAATAGGGAAAGGGGAGCATCTCTTCTTTGATTACTAACCTGGTACTGTGTTTTCTTTCACTTCAAATGAATAAACCGTTTTTGTGAAAGCCATCTGTGTTTGCCATCTGTTATGAGAGTTGGTCCCATGCTTCAGCACATCATGAATAGATGTGTTATACCAGGAGGGAAGTGTTTGCTGCCCTGAGATGATGTCTGCAAACTGTCTGCTTGCATTCACTGTATTTCCAGATGAAGGGTCATGTGAGGATGTAGTATTTAACACCTGATGAGCCATACAAAATAAGGAAATAACTTGTTTCTTGTGCGAGTGAAATATGCATTGACAAGCAAATGTCGAAGCATTCAAATGATACTTAATTGTCCCAGAGACAGATTTGTTTCCACAACCTATAGTACATATTCCACACATTTAATATAAAATTAAATAATTATGAAAATGATACACACAAGTCGACAACAGACGATATATATTACAATTAAAATAATGTTAACACTTTCTCAGAGTACAAACTAACACTTGAGACATAGTTAACTTTTTCTTTTAACTCAGAGCAGTGATAGTTGTTTAATCCCTTAGTGTTACTTTAACTCAGTTTTGAGAGTTAAAGAAGTAACTCTGGCATAGTGTTAAATATTTAACTAGTTTAAAAGTGTTAATGTAACTCTTCAGTGAGCAATATAAACTCTGTAAGAGTTAATTCAACAACTGACTTTTTGCTGTGTGCTGCAATATATAAGCTAACAGTCAAACTTACCAGAACATTTAAAAACAATAAAATGGAATATGTTATCCAGTGTCCAATGAAGTCCATTATAAAGTGTACTTCCCAAGTGCCTCTTACTTGCAAATTAGGTGAGAAAATGGGACCGCAAACAAAACAAAACAGAGTAAAGTACTGGAAACTACTCAGCATTACCTCCACACAGGACCAACTATTGGAAAACTATAAAAGATGTATCCATAGCGACTACTCGATCTTCTCAGCAACTAATCCTGACTGACACGCCCCTTTGACATCACTCTATGCAAATCCTGCAGTGGAGAAAAAAAAGCTCTTCTGGGGCTTCAAAATGAGGCAGATTGTATAGGTTTGTTGTTATATGTATTTTAAAAGAAAGCACGCCTTGTATTCAAGTCCACATGTTCTTGCTTTCTTTATGAAAAATGTATTGTGCAAAATAAAAGAAAAGAATACACTGCTATTGTTACGGTGTGCAGGAATCAGGACCCAAATGCAGATATAACGAAAATAACTCCTTTATTTCAAGGCTACAAATATACCATAAACAGAGACAGAACAGAACACTCACCGATGAACTGGTCATTACACAAGACAACCCGACAAAGAGAGACAGAAAACCCAGAACTTAAATACACCCAGGACTAATCACATAAACACGAGACAGGTGAGGAGGGAGGAGAAAACACAGAGGTACCAGGTGAACACAATCGGGTAATCGGGGAGGGAAACAGACAGAAAGCAAAGAGGCAGGAAACGGGGGTGAACACTTTACAAAATAAAACAGGAAACCCAAAGATAGAAAAAGACAAGAAAAACACCAACACAGACAGATCCTAACAGTACCCCCCCCTCAAGGGACGGATCCCAGACGTCCCAAAACAAAACAAAAAAAAGTCCAAAACCCCAAGCAGGGTGGGTGGAGGGGGTCCGGAGGAGGGACGCATCACTAAGCCACCAGGGTGGGTGGAGGGGGTCAGGAGGACGGGACTGAACTGACCGCCCAGGGGCACGGCAGAGGACCAGGAAGGGGTCTCGGGCGGACGGCCCGGGGGGCAAGGCAGAGTCCAAAAAGGGGAATTCGGGCGGACGGCCCGGGGGCAAGGCAGAGGACCAGGAAGGGGTATCGGGCGGACGGCCCGGGGGCAAGGCAGAGTCCAAAAAGGGGGACTCGGGCGGACGGCCCGGGGGCAAGACAGAGTCCAAGGTGAGGACCATGGAGGGGCGAAGGCAGCGGCAGGAAGAGTCAGGGGGCCGGGCCCGAGGGTGAAGGCAACGGCAGGAAGAGTCAGTGGACCGGGCCCGAGGGCGAGGACCGCGGCACTCAGGGGGCCGGGCTCGAGGGCGAAGACCGCGGCTCTCAGGGGGCCGGGCTCGAGGGCGAAGACCGCGACTCTCAGGGGACCGGGCTCGAGGGCGAAGACCGTGGCTCTCAGGAGGCCGGGCAGAACCCGGTGTCGACCGGACAGGAACCGGCGCTGGTGGGACAGGCCTCGGCAGGATCCCCCACGGAAGAGGACCAGGAGTTGGCAGGACCCCCGGCAGGAGGGCAGTCGGCGGGACCCCCAACGGGACAGGGCACAGGATTGGCAGGACCCCCGGCAGGAGCGCAGTCGGCGGGACCTCCAACGGGACAGGACATAGGGTTGGCAGAACCCCCGGCAGGAGGGCAGACGGCGGGACCCCCAACGGGATAGGACATGAGGTTGGCAGGACCCCTGGCAGAAGAGCAGTCTGCGGGACCTCCAACGGCACAGGACATGGGGTTGGCAGGACCCCCGGCAGAAGAATAGTCGGCGGGACCCCCAACGGGACAGGACATATGGTTGGCAGGACCCCCGGCAGAAGAGCAGTCTGCGGGACCTCCAATGGGACAAGGCATGGAGTTGGCAGGACCCCCGGCAGAAGAGCAGTCTGCGGGACCTCCAACGGAACAGGACATGGGGTTGGTAGGACCCCCGGCAGGTGAGTAATCAACGGGGCCTCCAACGAGACAGGACAAAGGGTTGGCAGGACCCCCGGCAGGAGAGTAGACGGCGGGACCTCCAACGGGACAGGACAAAGGGTTGGCAGGACCCCCGACAGAAGAGTAGTCGGCGAGGCCTCCAACGGCACAGGACAAAGGGTTGGCAGGACCCCCGGCAGGAGAGTAGTCGGCGGGGCCTCCAACGGGACAGGACAAAGGGTTGGCAGGACCCCCGGCAGGAGAGTAGTCGGCGGGACCTCCAATGGGACAGTACATGGATTGGTAGGACCCCCGGCAGAGGAGTAGTTGATGGGGCCTCCAACGGGACAGTACTTGGAGTTGGCAGGATCCCCAGTGGAACCTCCAACGGACCAGGACATTGGGTCGGGACTTGAGACGTGACTCAAGGGGGAACTCGAGAGGGGAACCAAGGGGGAACTCGAGAGGCGAACTAGAGAGGGGAACTAGAGAGGGGACTCGAGGAGGGACTAGTGGAGGGACTAGAGAAGGGACTAAAGGAGGGACTAAAGGAGGGACTAAAGGAGAGACTAGAGGAGGGAACTCGAGAGGGAACTGGAGAGGGGACTCGAGAGGGAACTGGAGATGGGACTCGAGAGGGAACTTGAGAGGGAACTGGAGATGGGACTAGAGAAGTGACCTGAGGAGGGACTAGGGAAAGGACTAGAGAAGGGAACTCGAGAGGGGACTCGAGAGGGGATCTAGAGAGGGGACTCGAGGAGGGACTAGAGGAGGGACTAAAGGAGGGGACTGGAGATGGGACTAGAGATGGGATTAGAGATGAGACAAGGGACTAGAGGAGGGACTTGAGATTGAACTCGAGAGGTGACTTGAGAGTGGACTCGATAGGGAACTCGAGAGGGGACTCGAGAGAGGGCTTGAGAGGGAACTCGAGAGGAGACTCGAGAGGGGACTCGAGAGGTAACTCGAGAGGTGACTCGAGAGGTGACTTGAGATGGGACTCGAGAGGAAACTTGAGAGTTGACTGGAGAGGTGACTTGAGAGGAATCTCGAGAGGGAACTCGAGAGGAGACTTGAGAGGTAACTCGAGCGGGGACTCGAGAGATGACTTGAGAGGGAACTCGAGAGGAGACTTGAGAGGGGACTCGAAAAGGGACTCGAGAGATGACTTGAGAGGGAACTCGAGAGGAGACTTGAGAGGGAACTCGAGAGGGAACTTGAGAGGGAACTCGAGAGGAGACTTGAGAGGGGACTCGAAAAGGGACTCGAGAGATGACTTGAGAGGGAACTCGAGAAGAGACTCGAGATGGGACCTGAGAGGAAACTCGAGAGGAGACTTGAGAGGGAACTCGAGAGGGAACTTGAGAGGGGACTCGAGAAGAGACTCGAGATGGGACCTGAGAGGGGACTTGAGAGGGGACTTGAGAGGGAACTTGAGAAGAGAATCGAGAGGGGACCTGAGAGGGAACTGGAGAGGAGACTTGAAGGGTGACTTGAGAGGTGACTCGAGAGGTAGCTCGAGAGGCAACTCGAGAGGGAACTGGAGAGGAGACTTGAGAGGGGACTTGAAAAGGAATTTGAGAGGGAAGTCGAGAGGGGACTTGAGAAGGGTCTTGAGAAGGAACTTGTGTCGGTCGGTACGCCAACAGGACACGGGGAGCTGGCGTCGGCTGGAGAGCCAGCAGGAGACGAGGTGCTGGAGTCGGCCGGTACGCCGACAAGACTCGGGGAGCTGGCGTCGGCTGGGGAGCCAGCAGGAGACGAGGTGCTGGAGTCGGCCGGTACACCGACAGGCCTCGGGGAGCTGGTGTTGGCCGGTACGCCAGTCCTGGAGCCAAAACTGGAGTCGGGACCATGGCTACTGGGGCCGGTACTGAAGCCAGAATCACGGCTGTAAGGTCCGGTTCAGGAGCCGGAAACATGGCTGTAAGGTCCGGTTCTGGAGCCGGAAACATGGCTGTAAGGTCCGGTTCTGGAGCCGGAAACATGGCTGTAAGGTCCGGTTCAGGAGCCGGAAACATGGCTGTAAGATCCGGTTCTGCAGCCGGAAACATGGCTGTAAGATCCGGTTCTGGAGCCGGAAACATGACTGTAAGGTCCGGTTCTGGAGCCGGAATTGTGGCCGCTCCGGCTGCTAGCCTGGCCTTGCGACGACTCCTCTTAGCAGCCGCCTGAATACTCCGTGGACCTCCATAAGCCAGACAACCCGACAAAGAGAGACAGAAAACCCAGAACTTAAATACACCCAGGACTAATCACATAAACACGAGACAGGTGAGGAGGGAGGAGAAAGCACAGAGGTACCAGGTGAACACAATCGGGTAATCGGGGAGGGAAACAGACAGAAAGCAAAGAGGCAGGAAACGGGAAACCCAAAGATAGAAAAAGACAAGAAAAACACCAACACAGACAGATCCTAACAGCTATGTTTTGCCAGATAAGCCAATTTAATATTCTCACTATGGATTTTTCTTTTGAGGTTCCGCAACATAGAGATAAAAAAAACAGAACAGTTGGTCTAGAGACGGAGCTTTTTTGTTGCATGTCAGAAGGGGAATTTATTCAGAGACCGCAAGGCGTTCATTCAATGCGTCAAAAGAGAGAAATTCTGCTCTGAATCACAGGTTTGAGAAGATAGCTGACATGACAATGTGGCAGAGAATACTAAATCTGAATATAGATAAACTGCTTTTTATTGTACCTAGATAATATATTTATTGGAGCTTGTATGATATTCAGACTTAATAAAGTGCCTCTTATGGGATGACATTTTTGTTGTTGTTAGTATATTGTTAAAATGTAACCAATACACAGGGTGACCATCATGTGTTTTCCCTATGACAAACAAATGAAAGCTTTTGCGCAAGTTCAATAGAGAGGCGAAGTCACGCCCATCTACTTCCGGTCCATGGGACCCCGGAAGCGAAAAATTATACATTGAATTCAATGGAGAGAGAAAACGTATCTTTTGATCCCGTTTGAATTGTGCCACGAACTACACATATGATGTTTGTCAATCTTAAACAATCATTTCCATGTCAAAAAAGTCACATTTTGTCGTAAAACTGTTGAAATATAAGACTATGAAAAATACGCGACTACAAAGACTACAAATCCCATTCTGGGTCGCGTAAGTGATGTCACCGGCGATAATGCTCCAAGTGGTTGGTTCACTTTTACAAGATGCCTGTGTGCTTTGTACCAGGTTGTAATCACAAAAGTGATCATACCACTTGCTCGTTCTATCGCTTCCCGTCTGATGAAAGGACCAGGAGTCGCTGGATCAGACATATCAGGTAATATCATAATATACATGTTGTGCATGGAACATAGTCAAGTTAGCTACCTAGCTAGTAGCGACGAGTAGCGAGCACGTTAGTTAGCATTACATTACTTAGCCTTGTCATTTTTAGTAGCCTTACCATGAAGAAATTATTTTATTACATGAAGTAAACCAACATGTTAAACAGTAAGAGTAGTCATGATGGTAAGTATTTCGTGAAACATTTGAAGAGTAGCCTACTGCGCCCTCCACCGGGGTGCTAAGGAAGCAGTTCAGGGAGAGTCGAAGGCAGGCAGGGAGCTTTGCATGACATTCTTCTGGACGTGTTTCATTGTGATGACAGTGAGGGTGAGTCAATCTGTTTGTTGGAAAGACAGTAGTTGTGTGCTTACTGAGAGAAAATTGTTAGAAGAAATAATTATTCAAAGTGTTGTTACTTTAAACTAAGTGTTGTTACTGTAATAAAGTTGATCTGTTTTCTTTATTCTTCTCTCTTCCCAGCTCCATACATCACCATTCTCTGTTCCTGCAGGTCCTGCTTGCTAATCAATGCTCATATTTTTTTACACAATTACAAATAAGTCAATGTATTGTATGACATGAAGTTGTGCTTCATTCGGAGTCAATAATAAATTCATTCTGCCTTCAACTGCACAATGATTGTGGACTGCACCGACTTCCATGTAGCTGCCCCCCAGTAAGATGAACCAAGCAAAGAGGGTCACCATCATGCCCAAGGACATCCAGCTGGCCCGCCGCATCCGCGGAGAGAGGGCTTAGACTGACCTGAGACCAGCACACCCAAACACAACGGCTCTTTTAAGAGCCACCTACAGTTTCAAAGAGTTGCAATCCTACGTTATTATAATGATTAAACTGGTTCATGTATCACTTAGTTTACTGAACCGTGATGAATGAAAGAAATTAGTGAGGTAGTGGTTTACTGAAGTTACAAAGACATTAATATATGAGTAACAGGTCAGTGTAAACACAAGCTTCTGTCAATTATGGATCATTCAAACTATTTATATACAAATATGTAATAAAGTTCTAAAACAAGTATTCGGTATATTCCTTGATAGCTTTTGGAGAAGGTTGTTTTTAAGTTTACTAAAATCTATCGTTTCAACTGTTTCACTTTATAAAAAGGGAACAGGTGAGTAGAGCATCATTGAGTTTCTTATTCTGTCAGTAAATTATCCAAATGAATGTTTTTCATTATTTTAGTCAACCCTAAACAAATTGATTGTACCTTTTAATAATGACCTTACATGGTTGGCAAAGTTAAATTAACTTCAGAAAATCAAATCTGTTCTGAGAAAAAACTAATAAATGTTTAAAGATAGGAACTTGCCATCCCACTGAAAAACAGTCCGTAGAGATTTTAAGGCGTAGTTGTAGTTCAGTCCAACGTTTCATTTGGATTCATTTGACAACAGTCAACTATTTTCATAAAGATTTTTTATTTTTTTTTAAGTCAACTTTATTGTCAATCTTACTCAGTTTGTGTTTATAGACAGAGAGATCAAAAAGACGTTTAAATAAAATTATACAATTTACAGATATGTATACAAATATATATATCCTATATACACCATCATGTATAATGATGGTGTATGATGTAGAAGGAAGTGTTGTAGATAACAAGTAAATATAGAGTTACATACAGATCCATGTTACAGCAAAAGATGGAATAACTAAGAAGCACGGAGTATAATAATAATTACATGCAACAATTAAATAACTACTCAGCATCTCCACCACAATCCCAATCTGCTGTGTCCTGTTTTCCTCCCCCCTGCATAACACCCCATCACACATACGAAACACAACGCAGAGTCCGAGGGTGTTAAGAGTATGTTTATTTAAATGTCCTCCTCTCTACTGGCCAACACAGGGAGCATATGCTGGGTGTAGAATTTTTCCAGGAGGAGATTTACATGCCATGCAGGGTCTTTGGGGATGGGGATGATGATCGCCTCCTTCGTGGTCCACACAAAAAAGTAGCAGAGACTCCGGTCTGTGATATGCAGCTGCCCTTGGACTGGTGCCAGTATGGGTGATTCTCCTTGAGAATATATGACCCACCCTCCTCACGGAGACAGAAGGATGGTAACTGGACTGCCTCCGCGATGGTCATGTTCCTCTGGCTGTGTGGACACTTCACCTCCAGCAGGGCAGATGGCTGCACAAGTCCATCGGGTGATGCTCCCAAAACACCCGACTCACTCACAAAGAGACCAGACTCGAACATTGTCACCCGATAGGCCTGCACAAAAGCCTTCACCCCTTCGGCCTCGTTTACAACCCCCCAGTTGACAGTTGGCGATGTCTCTGGCCAGTGGGTTGTATGTCTCCTCTCGCTGTTGGTAAAGTTGAGACACCGGCTGGACTACTTTTTAAGTGCCAGGCTTCCTCCACTGGCACTCAACATCTGTGGAGCTGATCTGCCACATGGCAAATATTGCCAATGCTGCAACGTGGCTGCATTTGTACATCCCCCGTGCACAATCACAGACAGCGCTCTGCATCGCGCCATCGTCTCCCATGCAGATCTGTAAAAATAAAGTAAGTACCATTTGTTAGCATGCTATAATAGATTGAATGAGCAATAATACAAGGATGGTCCGGATCTGGGGGTGGGAGGGTTTATTTTTCCATAGTTTTGTCCTCTTGTCTGATTGTTGTTATTGTTTGTTTTTTCTGTATTTTTTGTAATTTGTGTTGTATTGGTTGTGATTGTACATTGTATTTTTTTAAATATGTATAAATACATTTTTTGAAAACATTTGATCAACAATAAAAAAGGATTTGGTCAGGATCTAGACTCAGTGTGTAGTTTATTAATTAATCAATGCTCTCTACATTAAGAAAACACATACCAGTGTACCAGAGGGAGTCACACACAGCTGTGCCTAGATAACCAAAATCCTTGAATCTACACACAGCAAATAAAGTCAAATGACACAACGAGAAAAAGGATATCACACATACAGTATAGTGTAGTGCCAGGAAAAGGGAGTCGGAGGCGGTGAATTAAGAACAGAGTTCCAATCTTTATTAGCCATTAACAACAGAGAGGTTATCGCATGAACTGCTCTGCTTGACGAGCTAGCAGGAATGCAAGCTAACGCTACAGGTGTTCCCACTAAAGGGTCCGTGTGGCAACACAATACGAGAGGTGAATTATGTCCAATAACGTGTCACCACACAAGCCCCCCCAGAATTCACGTGTAAACAAAATCCGTGTGGCGGGGAGGAACAATCCGCCTGCCCCCACGAGACCTGCGCACCGGAGTCGGTACATCGACCTCCACCCGTGCGGCCCCTGACAGAGGAGGGACCGGAACAACAGGTCCACACTCCCTGACAGGAATCAAAGACGGGGGTCGGCCCCGTCTCGGCGGCCGAGCCAGCACCACCGGCCGGTCCACGTCCAAGTGAGCAGCCTTCACACGGTCAACCGAGACGTGCTCAGCCTTACCGCCCATGTAAAATCACCAGGTGTTTTTCACAGTGTTCCAAAACCCGGAAAGGTCCATCGTAAGGGGGCTGCAGGGGTCCTCTGTGTGCGTCGTGACGAATGAAGACGTGCCCAGCCGAGCGTAGCTCCGCGGGAACTTGAGACCCTGGCGCACCGTGCTGAGTCGTCGGGACTGGAGCGAAAGCCTCCGCCGCATCACGCAGAAAAACTCGCCTTGCCGTGGCAGACCAGGGAGCTGATGCATTTGGGAGTAAATCCCCCGGAACTCTCAGCGGCTGACCGTAGACCATCTCCGCTGTAGAACACTGCAGATCTTCCTTAGGTGCGGTCCTCAAGCCCAGCATCACCAAGGGCAGCTTGTCGACCCAGTTACCGTCCGTAAGGCCGGCCTTGAGGGCCGCCTTCATGGAGCAATGAAAGCGCTCGCAGAGGCCGTTAGCCTGAGGGTGGTAAGCGGTAGTCCTGTGCAGCTTAACCCCCAAACCGCCTGCCACAGCGTTCCAGAGCTCGGACGTGAACTGAGAGCCCCTGTCTGAGGAAATGTCTGACGGGGTGCCAAAACGACACACCCACGTTGCAATGAAGGCCCGGGCAACGTCTGCGGCTGATGTCGAAACGAGCGGAACCGCCTCCGGCCAACGGGTCGTTCTGTCCACCATGGTGAGGAGGTAGGAAAACCCCTGAGAGGAAGGCAACGGACCAACCAGGTCAATGTTGACGTGATCAAACCTCCTCTCAGGCACCAGGAAACGCTCCAACGGGGCCTTCGTGTGGCGGTGCACCTTAGCGCGTTGACAAGCCACTCACTCCCTGGCCCAAGTCCTCACGTCCCTTTTCAGTCCTTGCCAAACGAACTTCGCCGCTACCAAACGCACCGAAGGTTTAACGCCGGGGTGTGACAGGCCGTGCACAGCCTCGAACACAGGACGCCTCCAGCTGGCAGGGACGACAGGCCGCGCCAGGCCCGTAGAGACGTCACACAGGAGAGTAATGCCCGCCTCGCCGAACACCACGTCCTCCAAGCGCAGCCCCGCGCTCTCCACCTTCAGGGCCTGGACGCCGGGATCTGTGACCTAGTCTGCCGCCATGTGAGTATAGTCCAGGCCCAACTGGACGGCACCGATGACAACCCTGGAGAGGCAATCAGCAACCAGGTTCGACTTGCCAGCCACGTGCTTAATGTCCGTAGGGAATTCCGATATGTAGGACAGCTGCCGCTGCTGACGTGCCGACCAAGGCTCCGCCACTTTTGACATGGCGAAGGTAAGCGGCTTGTGGTCGACAAACGCCGTAAATTCACGGCCTTCCAGCATGAAACGGAAGTGCCGCACGGCCAAATAATGTCTGAGGAGCTCCCGGTCAAAGGCGCTGTATTTGCGTTCTCTAGGCGTCAGCTGGCGGCTGAAAAAGGCGAGCGGCTGCCAAACGCCCTCCACCCACTGCTCGTGCACTGCGCCGACCGCGTAGTCCGACGCGTCCGTGGTGATGGAGATGGGAGCCGTAGATGATGGGTGTGCCAGCAAAGCCGCCTGAGCCAACGCGGTCTTGACCTCAGCAAAAGCGCCGTCCGCCTCTGCTGTCCAGTCGATCTCCTGGACGGGGGTCTTGCCTTTCAACGCTTCATACAGCGGCCGCATGATGTGTGCGGCCCGGGCGATGAAACGGTGGTAGAAAGTCCCCATCCCCAGAAACTCATGGAGCGACCGGGCTGTGAGCGGGCGAGGAAAAGCCGCAACAGCCTCCACCTTCGCTGGCAGAGGTGTCGCACCGCCCTTGGTGACGCGGTGCACCAGGAAATCGATGTCCGACACCCCGAACTGGCACTTTGCAGGATTGATGATTAATCCGTGTTCGTTGAGCCGTGTGAAAAGGGCTCGGAGGTGGGACAGGTGCTCCTGCACTGAAGCGCTGGCGACGAGTATGTCGTCGAGGTAGACAAACACAAACGGCAGGTCCCGCAGCACCGAATCCATCAGGCGCTGGAACGTCTGAGCGGCATTTTTGAGTCCAAAAGGCATCCGCAGGAACTCAAAAAGTCCAAAAGGCGTTATCACTGCTGTCTTGGGAATGTCCAGGGGGTGCATGGGCACCTGGTGGTATCCACGCACCAGGTCCACCTTGGAAAACACCCCCGTACCGGCCAGATGCGCCGAAAAGTCCTGAATGTGCGGCACCGGATAGCGGTCAGGCGTAGTGGCGTCGTTGAGTCGGCGGTAATCCCCGCACGGGCGGAACCCGCCGTTCGATTTGGGAATGACGTGCAGGGGGGAAGCCCAAGGACTGTCGGAGCGGCGGACAATGCCCAGGCGCTCCATTTCAGGTGACTACACGCCGTGGTAGCACTACAATACTCCTCCTCGTGAGAAAACCCGTAAGAAACAATTAGCTCAAGATGTCCAACTCGGACAATTCGGAACACGAACCTTCTCTGGAAGTCTCCGATCCCGGTTCGGCTCCCCACCAGTGGCGTTTTCTCCCGGAGGCCAAGGGAAGCCAGGCTTCCCCTGTTTTTTCGGATTGTAGTTATAATTTAAATAAATAAATAAAAACACTTTGTTTTGTTTCGATAATTCTCCTTTGCTGTGTGTTGCTGCCGGCCCGTCGCTCCCCCATTCTCATTGAGTATTTTACAAAGAGTGAAACAAACAGCGCCCCTCTAGATGTTATGGTGAAACAGTAGATTGCACTAACTGTTGCGAGAGGAGGCCAGCCGAATCTGGCTTCCCTTGGTGAAAAACATGGAGGGATTGACCAATCAGATGAGGCCCACGTGATGCCCCTGCCAACCTGTGATTGGTCAGGGCCATGCCAAGGGAAGCCAGCCGCCTCTTGCTTCCCTTCAGAGGCGGCTGGCGATTTGATTGGACACTGCCATACAATCAAATCACATCAACATCAGTTTTAATACTGATCATCACCGCCGTTAGAAATTATCAAGCAAATGAAGCATTATGGAGGGTGGAGATTTGGCGTACTTAATCAAACATAACTTTACTAAACTTCCGCTACAGCAGCAACTGAAAATTAAATCAGATGACAGGCCAATGCCCGCACTCGAGCTGTGTGTACACAGAGGAAAAAGGGAGAGAATCGGACGTTCAATGAGGATAATTATGTCCGCACGGAGTGGCTAACTGGAAGCGCTAAACTTCAGCGTCTATTTTGCTGGCCATGTCTTCTTTTTGACAAGGATTCGTGCTCCCTGAACAATCCTTGGGCAACTTCAGGAATCATCGACCTGTCACGGGCAATTGAGAGGCACGGTAAATCCAAAAATCACATAGATTGTGTGATTGTCTGCATTAAATTAATAAGGAGAGAGTTTCAGCTGGAGAGTGCGTGCGGACCTTTCGGTTAGATAACAGGCGTGTGCAAGTCCTGCATCTGTGTGATACAAATGTGTGTAAAATGATACCGAGCGCTCTAATCACTCATCTGGTTACGTTATTGACCACCCCCCCCCCACCCAAAAAATGGGCTTCCCCTACATTTTTCCCCACGCCACGCTACTGCTCCCCACAGCAGCTTATCAACAGAGGCAGACTTCCTCATCGCCTGCTCCTGCAGCAGGGCATTCCCACAGCCCCAGGCCTCACTCTCTCTCAACTCCGAGAGCTCTCGGACCAGGTCTCCAGCGTAGCTCCCCAGTCCGGGGCAGCAGCTCCAGTCAGCTCCCCAGAGAGCAGGGCGAGGACGCGGAGGTAAAAAAAAGGAAAAAAAAAAGGGCAGGAAGTCGAGCCCTCCAGGATCCCATCCGCCTCCAAAATCCACCCCTTCCCAGGCTCGCCAGTCCGAGAGCGTCACTAACACACCCCTTATGGAGAGTAGCGTGGCCGGCTCCCTGCAAACCCTGGCTAGCTCCATGATAGCTATTGATGCTCGCCTCCAGGCCCTGGAAGACTCCGTCACAGGAGCTTCAACTTCCGTTGCACTCAGGTACTAGTTTTAACGAAAATGTTTGCACTCACCCTTACACAGGGTTGGGTCGTAACGGAATACATGTAACGGCGTTACGTAATCAGAATACAAAAAATCAAGTATATTCAGCTGGCGTTACATTTGAAAAACGAGTAATCTGAGTACAGTTACTTTCGTAAACCTGAAGTGAATACTTGGTGGAAACGTTTCCTCACAATAGGTAATATTCATTACCGGCAGAACCATGTGCACACTGCACAGCGCTGCAGCGTGTCTGCGAGCGAGAGATGCAGCGTGTCTGTGAGGCCCCGCCCCCGCACGCAGATGAGAGAGAGAGAGTTCTCTTTCAAAATATATTGAAAGGTAGAAACGGAGATGGTTAGATAAAACGTTGAAGATAACGTTTATGTAGCATTTATTTATTGTCGAAATGATGACATTTATAACGGGATCAAATCAAACTGAATGGCCTGCTGAATGCATGGGGCAAGTGACTGGGAAAAGTTTTAAAATTATTACATCGTTTCAGATAATAAATAATAATGATAATTCATTCCATTTAGGGGCGCCTTTCAAAGCACCCAAGGACACCTTACAATGCATAACATATTCCAAGGAAAGGTTTTAAGACAGTACAAAGAATGCAGTCTGGGTGAGTTTTTTATGTGTGGTGCAGATGAGAGAGCTGTCCAGAATGACACTAAGATGTTGTGTTTGTGCTCTTCATAAGCCATTAAAACAGTAAAATACGTGTCTCCCGTTCACCAAAACATACCCATCCGTTATGGAAAGAAGTATTCCCAAGAAAAAGAAAAAGAAAGAAAAGATAAAAAGAAGAAGAAAGAAAAAGAGAAAATATTATATAATAAATATAATAAATAATTATGCACATTTACAGATATTTTACATGATATGAGTGATAACACGTGTTATAAGGGCTATTTTGCACAATAGGTGTGCCTTGAGATTTTTACTTGGGAAGTTTGGGAACCACTGCTTTAGAGAATCCGAATGCACTGACACTATCCGACGTGTTTATGATGCGCCAGCGGACGTCATTGTGTGCGTCTGCTGCTGTGGGGAAACTATGGAAACTACAGTTTTCTATACAGCAGACTACAACATGGATGTATAATAAGAACGAGGGACTACTGTAAACTCATCTAGAGACTCTGCACCGTGCTCTGATGCTGTTGTTTTATGCTTTATGAATGTGGACAACAGAGAAACATATTATTCATGACCAAAGTTGGAATTGAAATAAAAAAGGAAAGTGAAACTTATGCTCGTCACCCTCTCCCTCCGGTCCACATTTATACAAATGATCCCAATACGTATGATTGTATGAACTATGAAAAGATCTTAAAATAAATACAGATGTATTTATTATAAACGTTAGTCCTTAACACCTATCACTGAGTATATCACCATTCAATCATCTTTTAAAAGTTGAACAAACCCCACAGCTCAGTAAAGACTGTGAGATGTTGACTTTATTTGATCATTTCAGTAAAAACTAACGTTCATATTTCTCTTTTCGATTATAATACTGATGAACGTTCAAAACAAAGCACTTTGGCAACTTACCACATACGTTTTAAAAAGCTTAATACGCACCGTAACTTTCATGATATAATTTATCGGTCATAATCGGTTGTTTCCGTGAACAGCCGACTGTTGTGTGACGGCAAATGCTGCGGCTGCAATGCATTGTGGGGCAGCATTTTCTCCTCTCCTTTCTGTTAGGGAGGTCCAGTGGTTCCTAAACTAAAGGAGGTTATAAAGGAAGTTTGAAACCTCCTTTCCTTTCATTTGGAGAATTGGAACGGCACTTAACATGGCTGCCACTGACGTACTTCCGGGTCATTTCACTTGGTTAGAAAGGTTCCTAAGCTAAATGGACTATTGGACTGCAACCCTGCTGAAAGGAGACCATAGTGGTTCAATTCATATTTGCAAACACGTTGAGTAAAAGTTTGATCAATGGCTACGTGAACACTCTTTAAGTGATTGTGAGACCACTGTGACCGTGAGACTGTCTCCAATTACACACAGAGGGAACTCTATCCCGGCAAAGGATTCACAAAAGGTTCCTGCCTTGACTCACTGGGGAAGTGCACACAAAAACCACAATGGAACTTTTCTCTGCACACTTTAGTGAAACTAGAATAGACACACATTACTTAGTCTTATCTTTTGGATGTGGTCAGTCTATCTCAGCTAACATTCTGGAGTCTTCTTTGAGTCACAAAAAAAACCTAATTGTTATACATGACAATGTTTTTCTTGGATTTAATTATATACTTTCAATGATATAAAACAATTCTAACATTTTGAATTAGGGATAGTAATTAGTGGTATGTTAGAAGCCTAAATTGTGAACATATTTTCTGAACAAAAATACAATTTAGTATGAAAAGAAGCAGCTTTTAGCTAACAGTTAAGGTGCATTATCATCAGCTATAGAAACAAGCAGGTTTATTGGTCTCCCTGAAGGGGAAAATAACTTCTGGTAGATGATTCAGGTGAGACTGAAATTACATTTTAGGTGGGATGAGATACAGAAAATGCACCGAAGGCATGTATATACCTGACAAATGTTTGTTTGAATACTGCAACATTTCTGTGTGTCTTATAAAAGCATGTGGGATGGGCACTTGTAAATTACATGTACAGTAACTGTTTCTTTAAATTGCCAACTTCATCTACCTAACGTGGCGCCCCCTTCTGGATTTGAGACCACAGTACACTAACCATCAAATCACATTCATATTCCAATGCTATTCTGGGAAAATAAAGAAATGTGGAAGAATTTGTTTGCATGTTCCCAAACCATTTTTAAAATTATTTTATTCTATAGTTCTTCACTTAATTTGTATTTTCTCCTTTCATGTTAATTGGTATGCAGTAAGATAAACACCTATGTGAATTACGTACTTACCTAACTTACCAATGAAATCTGATCAAATCATTAACATCAGGCCCTATTTTTATGGAACTACAAAAATGCTCATCATTTTATTGAGACAATAATTGTTGTGTGTATATTGTTTGCGTTTTGGATGACCAATCATTTCATCAAGTCTTACTATAAAGTCTATATAGATGTACTCCAAAGCATCAGAAACAGAGTACACTTACATTTATTAAGCCCTCATTTCCAGTTTAGAATATGTTCTATTAGACTGTAAGTATGATTGGACAGTGTGAGACTTATGTATTCTTTAATATATTTTATTACATGGCTTAGTTGAATACTCGATTCTGATGGGTCAATTCAGAACACGTGACACGTTGTTAATCCAGTAGTACAGACCGCTGTCAAGGATTTATTGACCGTTGTTAAGGACGCTCACATCTGCAGAAAGTCCGGTCGATTTAACTGTATACAGTTTGGCCGAAAAGCAGACTGCATGCAGTTTGCTTGTCTTTAGTTTTCCGTTGTCTACCGTCTGAGAGCAACATGGAGGATTTTAAAATATTTGGAGAACACAGTAATGTGGATGAATGGTTAGTGGCTGATGAGTCGCCAGTGAAGAAAAGAAAAAGACAAGAGGGACAAGAAAACAGCGGAGAAGTAACGGGGCATCCTCAACACGGAGCTGCGGTCCTTTTTACGCAACGGTCCAGACATAAACATCAAAACATATTCAGTTGCTAGTTACTTTGGCATTAGGGCAGGGATATCTAGATACTTCCGAAGGTTTGACTTAATGAATTGTGCTACTTTTAAAGCAAGCAACGATGTTTTCAAATCTGTAATCAAAAAGGTCCGCAAAAACGCTATCGAAGCAGTTCCTGACGTTTCTACATAGTTCAAATGGTAACAACGGACTATTTTTCTTAGCGGATGCATGCCATTCTAAATCAATAAAACTATTTTTTAAATCAATAAAAACACTTTCTAAATCTATAAAAGCATTTCAATTAATATTGGGAGTAATGTCGTTACTTTGTTGAGAATGTGGCCTTGTAATAAGCGGGATAAGGTGCAGCGACTTGGTCATTATGGGTAAAAGAACATGGGTTATTTTACCCATAATGACCGGCTCACTGCACATTATCCCTTACATAATATATGAATGGACTACGTTTTACACATTGTGTCTTTGATAACTTTCTGGTAGCCTTGTTGACAAAATAAGAAGAAAAGACAAACTTAAAAAAAGAAACGACCTTTATTGAAGACATTCTTCAATGTCAACAGCTGCTTTTGATATTAGAGTGGTATTCAAAGAACAATAAAAAGACATTGGGACGTCACATAAAAAAATATTTTTCAAAATAAAGAATACATTACCAACTCGGAATCTTATTTTTGAGTTGTAACACCTAAAGACTATTTACCTTTATACTGATTTTAAGTCCTCCCTTACTGTTACATATAGCAGGAGATAGTACTAGCACTAGAAAAAATCCCAAAGAAAAGATATGTAGCGTTAACTTTACAAAAAAAGGAGAATAACACTGTACATCTTAGAAACATTAAATATACACATGTTCTTGTTCAATCTGACTTATGTTTCAAGATGGTGAATTTAATATAGTAGGGTTATATGGCATAAACAAAAATTCAGGTCCCACCCCCATGCCGTCTACTCATCATCGTCATCATCATCTTCCTCTTCATCTTCGTCATCATCATCGTCGCCGTCGTCCGCTGCTGCTGCTGCTGCAGGAGGTGCTGCGGCCTCAACTGTGCCCTTTGTGCGGTATGCAAGGACATCCTTTGGAGGCAATCAAGAGTGTTACAGAGGATCTAAATATGATTATCAGATTCAAGAAAAAACAAGTTGAGCTTTGTCTATTTACCTTGTCATACTTCTCCTTCAACTTGGCTCCCTTCCTCTCGTATGGCTGTTTGTTCTCTGCAGAGGAGGTGTTCCACATCTCTCCCAACTTCTTTGCAGTGTCCCCAATAGTAAGTCCAGGGTGCTCGCTTTTTATCTTTGCACGAAAGTCACCGCAGAACAGGAAGAATGCAGACCTGAGGGGGGAAATGTATCAAATAAGTTAAAATATCACAGTCCACTTGGCACTGTCAAAAGTGTAGCAATTGTATTATGGTCCCTTACGGTGGTCTCTTGGGGGCATTGGGGTCCTTGAATCGCTTCTTCCTCTGGCCGGCTGGGGGATCGTAATTCTGCATGTCCCTCTCATAACGCACCTTGTCTAGTTTGGCTAAATCTTCAAACTTGCCCTTCTCTTTCTGTGACATTGTCTATGGGAAGAAAAAACAGTGTTAAACATCATATAAGACAATCTGATGAAAACACATTTTGGATTATAAAAATAAAATTCAGATAATAAGTCATGATTTTACCTTCCATCGCTCAGAGCATTTCTTTGAGAACTCAGAGAAGTTGACAGAGGCTTCAGGATGTTTCTTCTTATGCTCCTCTCGGCATGTTTGTACAAAGTAGGCATATGAGGACATTTTGCCTTTCGGCTTTCCCAAAACCTTCACCATCTTGGATTGCTAAATAGAAAAAAGAAATATAAGTATATGTTTTTTAAATAAATATATCCAAGTCTACTCATGCAGCAGCAGTGCCAATATCTAAATATCACCCAAATTAAAAGGAGGCCTATTGCTTTGTCAGTTCCACCTATTGTTTAAACCGGGTGGTGGGAGGAGGGTCTCTGGGATGACTAATAAGTAACCCATTGTATGTAAGGACAACATGATGCTCTAATACAACACATTAGTGTCCTGGTATGTATTTCCAACATGCATTCACGGTGATAAAGTACAACGTTACTTAAAATACATGTGTGGTAACTATATTACCTGGTGACGTAATTAGCCTTTTATTAATATAACATGTAGATGCAAATATTAGCATTAGCTTCCACAGCCTTTCATTGTTAGTCACCGTCCCTTGCCATTGCTTTGTGTCCCCTTGCCTTCAGCATTAGCATTTAGCTAATGCTAGCTAGCGGGCATGACAAAGAGCTCATTTCAGGAGAAGATTATTAAAATGGCTGATTTGATTGCGAACAATTGCTATGCTATCACGTGCCCCCCGGCTCTTATAAGGCCTTTTTTACCTGAATGTATCGGCATCATATTGCAAAGAATTGAGTTTAAAGTCTTAACAAAAGTAGAGATGTTCGCGGAGAAGGATGCTCCGCCTGCATCGCTCGGGCTGCTTCAGCACCAGCCGTGTTAACCTACGCTCACCTTCCAGCTAGCGTTAGCTTTTGTGATAGCAACACGGTCAGCCACCATTACCAGGCTAAAATAGTAGCTATACGGGTTAGCTCACTACACCCTAGCGGATGTTACGATAACCAGATGGTAGTAGTTGACTTTCATTCAGGGCTTTTACGTGCGGATCACCTTTATTTAGTTATCAATTTTGGTCAAAGCTTATTTCAGAGTTAGGTAACTGCGCAGCCAAGTTAGCTGGACATTATTTATCCTCAGCAGGAGCTTGATATCATTTTAGCATCCTCTCCAAGTCATACAAATGCAATTTAGCAAAGCAGATATAAACTGTGCAAACCTGAACGGTTCTATTCATGACAGGTAAACAATATCCCCTATTTGATACTTTAAAATGTATTATGCTTACCCCCGTAGCTCTGTGAGAAGCCAGCTCTACGTCGATACGTCCCAGACAATAGAAAGAAACGCACCGGCTGTGGGGAGGATGCCTCTGTTTGTCCTGTGTGTCGGGCTCCGTCTGTTGGACATTGGCTGCCGTCAGCTCCTTGGAGTATCTTATTGGACCCGCGCTGCTTCAGCCCTGCTTGTTGTGCAGTTGGTTGTCCAAAACACGGCAGAGCTGTGGCGCTAAACTTGAAACAGCCACGCCTTTATTCTAGAGAAAGCAAATATTATAACAAGTAGAGTCATGTTGGAGCGGGAAACAAGAGCCAGTTTGAGAGATGTAATATGAGCCCATCTTCAGCCTACTATAGTAGGCTACAAGTCATACCAGGCTACAATGCAATGCAACCGATTGAGCTTTTATTTCAATCTGCATTAAGGCTTGCATTGTCACTTGCATGTGCATGATACATTCCTATTTGCAAAATGCATTTCAAATGCCATTGTCATTTTAATAATAAGAACAAAGTAAATGTTGATTAATGTTTCTACCTACCTCCAAATTATCAAAAAGGCTTATACAACACTAAATATGTATTATTATAGTAGGCCTACTGGATTTAGCAGGATTTTACTGTATTGTTAAGATGGAGAATGTTCTTATTTTGAGGATTTATTAATCAAACCAGGGTAAAATTAGATTGTAATACTAAGATTAATGAATAGCTGTTGGGAAGGATTCTGAAAAATAAGACATAAAGGATCCGAGTGATTTCCTTCTCTGAATAGTATCGTGTATCCATATGTACTCAAATATCTTTGAAGATATTTTTATGATACATTGCTAAAATACGTTTTCTTAAAGGACGTGGGAGGAGAGCATGAAGTAGACTACTTTTTATTCAATCCTTTTTCACCTTATGCACAGTAATTATTTGTGGAAATTATATAGCTGTCATTAACAGTAAATGAGGGTTGTAGATAATAGCATGCAATTAAATTACTTTGTTAAATATATGGTTACTTTCCACCAGTGTCAGAAACAGACATAAACAGGGCAAAGCTGGCATGTTGAATTTGTATGTTTATGTTTATTAAGGATCCCCATTATCTTTTGCTCTTGACAAAAGCTTAATTATCTTATGTAATGTTAGTAAGGCAACATCTCCCCTGCTGAGCAGCTCAGTGTTGTCATTCAAATGTTGTAGGTCTCCATTACCACAGCACCTCAACACCCTGCTGGGATCCTTTCTGCCTCTGCACACATACAAAACGTTACCTGAAAAGACACAAAAAATCCACAGTTGTCAGTTATGCTTTTCAGCAAGCTATCCATGATGTGAACTATCATCTGGAAATGGAAAGGTGTTCATACACTGAAAACAACTACAGCAGAGGACACCAAAACAACGATCACCAATGACAACACAAGGTAATGTAAAACCAATGATATGTAAAGATTGAATTTACTTGAAAGTAAGGTTATCATTTAGATTTGCAAAAACATGTTACATTTGATTTAGAAGGGAATTTCTTATACATTGTCTATTAAATCTTGTTTTACTGTGATATAGCTTTATTTGGTGTAGGCTATACTCCTCCTCCTACTCCTGGAATAATTCAAGGTATTATTTTGGACTGTTGCGGATCACAATTTATTTTGATCAATCCTTAAGTTATTCTTTGGGTCAAAGCATTATAATTATGATACATAGAAGTGTATTTTTCATGCTCCCTTGCCAGGGGTAATTGTAATTCATATTATGGGTTCAAAAAAGACATTATTTCCACTGGAATAGTCTTATGTCATCCCTACTTTCCAAAATATGTATTTTGTCCCCCTCTCTTTTGTAGATTTATTTGACATTTTGTATGCAAGTTTCTCTGAACATTGTTCTCTATTGGGAAAAAAGATAACTGTCATAGTCATAGGGTCATAGTACATGGGTTTACAAAACTGTTTATGGGTGACAGTGTAGTATTTCAATCTTTTGCATTATTTGTTATTTGCTCAATTGATTTAAATGTTGTTTTTGTTTTTAGCTTTTTGTGCGCAATGCTCATTTTAAGAACAAATTAGAATTCAACGTTGCAATCTAATAATAATGTATTTCTTCTTTTTTTGTAGAGGGCAAACAATGGTGGGATCCATATGAAACTTCTAATAAAAGACAATTTGTCTACCGGCCAAACTTAGCTGCAGAGATTGTGCTGTAAGATATATTTATGTATTATGGTCTTCTGGTTAAGTTCTGAATGGGCATACACAAAATGTAGGATTGTTTTAGTGTGTGTTTAATTGTATGCCTATGTTGATGCATGTGTAGGTGCCCAGCGTCAACTTCAATTACAGACTCATATTCACAGTCTGGACCTTTTGGATCAACTGTGTACAGCAAGGAGTTTTGCTGTAAGCCGGCCTGTAAACCTGAGAGTATTCGCACAGGAACAGCCTCGGGGCAGAGGAGAAACAACCCACATCCCAGTCAGGTTGGTATTTAGGCTGTGTTAGCCTCAATTTTACATTTATAGTTTAATGCCATGCTTGACCTCTCCCAGTGTATCGTAACTTTTAAAGCAAAATATTTTCCTGAAGTCTTTCATGATGTGGAGGCTGCCTAAGGATGCTGCACAAAGCTCTGAGTATGTCAGCTTTCCTTGGAAATATCCCCCATCTGAGGGGGTGATCAGTAAAGCCTTGACAGCGCAGTACAGCTCCGTCTACAAATGTGACTACATGGATATGCCTCAAGGTATGACAAGTCTGTTGGTTCATTCTTGTGTACATGAAGACGTCAGAACTGCTCAACTACTGACATTCAAGCACTCAGGCCTTTGACAGTACATGATCATGTTAATATTTCAGAAAGAAGACTTGCACCTCTTCACAGCAGACATGAAATGCAAATTTCTACTGATACAGAGATGAGGGGAAATTACCGCGAGCCAAAGCAAAAACCTGAACTGCAGGGCAACTTCTATCACTACAGCAGCAGCACAAATCCCAACATGTCCTGTCGTGGTATAGGTGTGTATAAGAGTGCTTACAATTCAACAAGCCTCAAGCTTTGTATCTATTATTGCCCTCTGTGTGTTTCAGTTCCTACTGTTGTGCAAAGGCACGCTCAGCAGAGAAGACCAGACTTGACAAACGGTGGAAAGAAATCACTAATGTCACAGATATGATAAAGACTTTGCTGCCCGAGGAGCTACAGCAGTTGCACAAAATGTTACCTGAGCAGGGTAAGTTTCAACTTCAAATGTTTGAGCATTTTAACAGGCTGCTTACTGATTTTAACAATGACAGGTAATTCATATGCTGTGTCTTTTGACTTTGCAGGAAAGGAAGCTAAGAACAGCTTGAAGTAAAGACCCAAACAGAAAGGAGAAAGTTAATAAACTCCCAGCTATTGTGTCTAATCGCTGCTCACCAAAGTGGATATCAAGCTCTCTCTATATATATAATATATATACAATATATATATATATATATATATATAATATATATAATATATATATAAACCTTGTTGCTTATGGTAGAGGTTTGTTTATCTGTCTTTGTATTTTGCTGTTTCTTTTTCTAATGAAAGGGGTCATAACTGTAATAACCAGTACAACATAATATAATTAACGCTCATTTAATTGCTATGTCATTATTGTTGTGGAACCTGTGTGCTGTGATAATTAAACACTCCTGCCTAGTGAAAAAATACTTGGCTGCCTTCATGTTTCATTGCCCCCGTATTCTGCTATCTCGTACATTTTGCAGTCTGTTTGCAGCTTGATAACACATCTGATTAAAAACATGTTACATTGATTTAATGGCTCAATCTGCTTATAATATCACAAGCAGTACCACTTATTATCCTACTGTTTTGCTTTGTGATACACTGTTTTCCATTTCATTCTCAAAGAAATTCAATAATGTTTGTTTAATTTATTTATCCCCTTGGTAGTTCAACGAAAATTAACTAGTATTACTTTAATAGTATTTAAGTTAAATGTAAATAGTGCAATACATTGTTACATGGCTTTAACAAGGCCGTCAACAAGCGCAGCTTCTTGTCTTTAGTGTCTCAGTTGTCACCCTTGGTTTCTTAGCTACCATGGGGCCACCCGCTCAGCTCAGGTGTAATGTTAGAGTGAGTGTCAGGTAGACGAATGTGAGATCTTTTAAATTTAAATTCTGACTGAGGCAATGTGCTGCACTAAAGTCTGCGTTTTACATCACATCAACCCTTTAAAATACAACATCTAACAAGGATGCCACTGGGGAAGGAGGTCCGCTCCTCTTCAGCCTCAGGAAGATTAGAAACCCAACATGTGTCCAGGTAACCTGATATTATGTTTCTCTCCTTAATTTCACCACATGTGTGTATTTCTCTTGATTTATTTATAGTTAAAACCAATTTTGTATTAATTTTAACTGTTTCATTGTCTGGAGAACTTAGTAATAATAGGTTGAGCCTAGGGCTGTGCAATTAATCGTATTTTAATCGCGATTACGATTATGGTTTGCGACGATTATGAAAACAGCATAATTGACAAAATACGATTATTTAGCTGGGTGCGCTTCGTCCCTCCCTAAAAGCCCACTCGGCCACGTAGGAGTGACATGTGTTGTGAGTGTTCAGCGCGAGCGAAGATGTCAGAACAAGAGCAACAACTCGTTAAAAAGAAGGGTACAACTATTTCCACTATTTGGAAGTACTTTGGCTTTCAGGAGTCCGACGTGGAGCAAAACAAAGTACAGTGCAGGATTTGTTACTAGGTTGTGTTGGCACCACACGCTAACACAACCAATCTCTTTAATCATCTGAAATACAACCACAAAGTGCAATACGACCGGGCAATAATACAACAAAAAGCAGATGCCCGCTCGACTTCATACACCACATCATCACAGTCATCGATTCAGGACGCATTGTACAGAGCAACGGCCTACGCGACGAGCTCGCAGAGACACAGAGATATTACAGGTGCCATTACATTTCACATCGCTAAAGATATGTGCCCAGTTAGCACTGTTAGCAACCAGGGCTTTAAGCAACTTGTCAACACGTTGGACAAGCGTTACGCGATGCCATCTCGGTATTATTTCAGCAGGTATTATGTGACAAATGCCGTGGGGAAGTTGAGAGAGATGTGGCTTCAGCTGACTACTTTGCCACCACAACGGACCTATGGTCTAGCCCAGGGGTACCAGTCGATCGCGAGATGTGTCTAAAAATAGAACAACAATATTCTGTTTTATCGTTAATGTCCTGTAACATAATCTTCCTGTGCCAGAATAATGCACTTGAACGCATCAAAGCTTTGTGATTGGCCGGCGTCACCCCTGTGTCCGGGCGTGGCTGAGGGTCTTCAGTACAGGTGGCAATATCGTCACCTGCCTGCGCTCATCTCTGAAACCAGACCATGTAAACAGCCTGGTATTCATTGCAAAAAATCTTTAAGAGATGACATGAGCAGCCCTACCAGCATTTGTCATGGTGGCCAAAACATTTTTATTTGGTCTTAAATTGTAGTTCAACATTTATTTCCTGTTACTTTTGGACCATGACGGTTGGCCAGCCTTCAACGTTTAACTGAGTGGAATAATGAATATGTTTTACCAAAATGTTGGCTATATGTTAAGTAGTTTTCAGTAGGTTGTGACAGTGCACTGCAACATGTTTGATTTCATTTATTTTGGTCTAATTTATTTTTATTTATCATATTAATAATATATGTTTAGTATGGTTTTGAAAGTGTGCTCCAACAAGCTTCTCACATAATAATAATAATGTTTTCCAGAACAATATTTACTCTTTATAACAACCTGCTATAAGAACAGTGCTTGCATTTAATTAAAACAACATCTCAAATCCTCCAGCATCCTCTGTGAACTGTGGAGAACTGCAGACAGGACGACGGGGTCAGGTTGTTGCGTTGAGAAACTCACAGATGACTGCAGTGAGGACAAACAGCAGCCTGAATGGCTGGAGCGAGAGCTGCTGAGCCAGAACAGGCGAAGACACTCAATCACACAAGGAGATGAGGCTCAAATGAGAAAACAACACCCTATTATTGACTCAACTCGCAGATTGTGCAGCCTCAAGGTAAAGTTAACACAGTCTGAAAGTAAAATCTGAGAAATAAGTGTGAATATGTTTGACCTCTCAAACTGAAAGATTCTCCTACATTTTTATTATTTCAGCGCCATGATAGATTTGTATCATTTTACCATTGAGTTTGCTTTCTTTAAGTTGCAGCATTTAGCCTCAAGGTGTCACTAGAGTGTTATGATCACTAGTTTACACACTCTTTCTGATGTGGTTAAACTACACTACAGCTGAAGCATATCCCACTCACAAGGTGAGCTGCAGAAAGAATGAGGTAATTCCAAAAGTGCCATTTTAATTCAAGTTGATGATCAATTTACTCCCAACCTGACAGCGCATTGGGCAAGACGATCTGTCCCAGAGCCAGGGATGGCCATGTTTCAGTCTAAAGTGGAACAAACTTAGTTGCTGAGCCAACCACTTAAAAGAACCTCAGTAGATTCAAATTCAAGCTGACAAAAATGATGGACTGATGCAGGAGCCTGAACACCAGCAGAAGTTTCCGGTGCAGGTGTCAGTCACACTCTCCTGCTTTATGTAATAAGCAATGTGCCATGGCAGATTGGACGGAGCAGGCTCAGGAGTCCAAAGTTATGCAGTGTTCATAAATACATTTTGTAAAGCAGACAACTTTCAGCACTTCCATCACTGACTGATGGAACAATTATCTCTGAAATTCAGGAGATACCGTGGGGAAACCTTGACTCTAGTTACATCCTTAAGGAACTAGGCTGTTTATCCACGTTATTTATTAATGATGGATCAAATAGCGTCATGGATAAATGACCCGTTGCCAGGAAACCATAGCAAAATTAAGAGAGGCCATTAGACGCAGAGAACATGGCCAGCCATCCCGCCTTGTGAAAGCACACATCATGGCTGACAAATGGCCTTTACAGATAGTCATTAATACTCAGAGGTGCAGCCCTAACCATATGTGTTGATAATTACATGCTGTTAATATCTCCTTTCTAGCACGCATGCTTTATGAACTTCCTGGTGAGTGCATTTGAGTGGACTGAAAATAAATTAGAAGGAGCATTTGTTTGTCAATTAAACCTGATTTCTGGTATATCCTGTATTGTGCTATTTTCTTTGAATATTCACAATCACCCAGCATTATTATTGATTCATGTAATAACACATGTCACTGTTCTTTTCTCCAACAAGATTGATGAGACGATATCACTCGACAATCTCCAGAAATTGAAACTAGCGTTCGAGGTATTGTATGAACTGCATCTTTTCTCACTGACAGTCTAGATATGCATTTCTGCAATATGTGACATCATTTTTTCTTGAAAAGGAATTTGAAAGGGGTGGCTCGAGATCCATTGATGCAAAGTGTTTTGGACGTATAGTGAAGAAGTGTTTGGGTTTGCCTAAGACAGTAAGGACAGTGGCACATTCCTCCTAATATTTTAACTCTGTTTCAGATTCTCTCATCTCTGCGTTATCTGTTTCTCATTTCTTTGCAATTGAGGACAAGCCTCAGCTATTGCCTGATTGATTTGTGTCATTGTTTTCTATTCTTTTGTTATTTCACAGAGCAATGCGCAGATTCAACGGTTATTTAAGAAGATTGATTATTTGGGCCAAGGACAGATTTCATGGGTGAGATGAAATGTATATTTGTTTCTTATGGAGCATTCATCTATTTCATTCAGGAGGTTTGCCTTTTTTATGACACTTTGCACACTATGCCCCTATGAAATGTGACAGTTGTAATTCACTATGAATTAGTGGAGCAAGTAGAGCTGTTACTCACCTGAAGTTCCTGAACACAATGATTCAGGCTAAATCAGGAATTTCAATACACATGTTACTGGATGATAGAACATTTGTCACTATTTGTAGTGTCATTCATTTGGAAAGCATATTGTAACAAATTGTAACATGTAGAAAATAGCCGAAATCATCAACAGCCAATTTGTTTTTGCAACAAGTATTTCTGTATTTTTGTTTCCCCCCACCGCTGAAATCTAACCCTATAAAGCCATGATAAAAATGATATGACTGTCAAGGTGCAGGACTACCATAACCTGACACAAAGTGATGTGACGCAGGGTGAGTTCTGCACACACATGATGCATGAATACAAAGAGAAGCAGGAAACTGTGAGACGCAGCAAGCAGGTGGCTTTCACTCTGCCAGCCTCGATGAAGACATTGTGTCATGGCATCCCCATCGTCAACATCCACTCCAGCCATGATGGCACCATTGTAACAGTGAGAGAAGACGGTGTTGTTTGCTGCTGCAGCCCTGAACTGAAACCACTGAAGACCAAACATTTGTTTGTATGTATTCTTTGTACATTCACCAAAACACTTTAGGGATAAGTCTGTTTTTTTTAATTTCCAACAAGCACATTAAAGACCATACGTCTATCTTTAAATCATGTCTGCAAGCCTGAAGCCCATTGGTTCCTACTACTGAGGGCACAGATATTGGCCAATGACTGTCGTTTTTATATCCCAAAAAAATTGGTACAGTGTCTGAGTAATAGGAACACATCACCCATGGCAACAATATGGCTCATACTGTATATGTGTTCTATGTTGACAATGGAGGTCTATAACAAGAATGTTGTTGTTCTTAAATGACACAGCTGGTATTTCCTCACTTAATATTGGAAACATAATTATATTTCAGAATGAAGGACCAGCAAGCAGGAAGTCAAAGTGGGCAAGTGACTTTATTCTGATGACAGAGTTTAACAAGCTGATGATTGGAACAGGGTAATATTAAAAAAAGCTTTAATAACATAATTAAAGACCCAATTATTTATAAAGTAAACTGACTGCAGGGCACAAACTATCCTTGCTTTGCTTATTGTGTGTCTTTTTTTATCTTGCAGGGACAGAGAGATCCAGCTTTATGAGCTTTCCACTCTGGAGCCTTACTGCCAGATCAATGCTCTAGAAACGGTGCCTTTGACATTAGACTTTGGGTGAGCAACGAAACTGCATGTTAACATATCTTCCAAATGTCACAATAAGTCACAATAATGGCCTCCGTTTTTTCTCATAGCTGCACTGGCCCTGATAAATGTTATATTGTGTATGGAGACGCGGAGGTAGGTCCTTTGAATAATCCTGAAATAAATCTTAGACAAACTTATCATTAATTATACCCCACCTGATTTATACTGGCATAGGTTAAATATGGTGTTTGTGTTTCAGGGATGTGTTACTATCATTTTAATATCCTATGTTGGAGATACCCTCAGGTAATTTTCCTTTCTGTTAAAACCTCCAGTCTGTGATTTCCTTTTTGATTTTTAAACACTTATTTCCAGGTTTCCATTGTAATTTGGGATACACATTTTCAGAGAATCAAACTCTCTGGTTCTGATAACATAATTACATTTCCATATGTTCTTTATAATATACAAAACTCTTAATTAATTCATAAGAATATAATATATTGAGCTTTGCTATGCAGACATCTAGAGAAGGAAAAGGTTGTATGTGTTATCTTCAATCACAATCTTTTTAGGCTGCACAAAAAAACCTTTGGGAATCAGTTTTTCCAAAGAGTCAGTATTCTATTGACTGGTTGGTCATTGTGTTTCTCCTGTGACCATCCCCATCCCTTTCATTTCCATGAATAAAGCATATGTATGTGAGATTATGTCGAATTATGGGAAAGTCGATCAAAGTATGAATTTATCTTTTTGTTGTTGTTCTAGTCATAACAGAGAATTGAGTGTCTGGACAGATTGAAATACTGTAGCCGGGTAAAAGCCGTAGTTACACAGAAACTTAAGGTGGACAAATTATACCTATAACTATAGGTTGTACTGTTTGTAGGTACGACTGTGTCCCAATACATTTAAACAGTTTCATGCATGATGTATAACTTAATTTCTTATTGATAGGTTATGGAATAAATTACCGGAGATTGAAAATATGCCCAACATAGCGATTGACGATGCAGTGCTTTTTCCAAATGTGACATTTGTCAGATGGAAGGTTCATCAGGACTGGGTAACACAGGTGAGTTTTAACCTTTTCCATGTGCATGTTCACTTCCCTTATAAAGAAATACATCTAAATTCAGCCAAGTGACGACTGACATTATCTGCAGATGGTGTGAACAATTTACGTGCATTACGGACATATTATAATGAAATAGACTGAGCATCTAACTCCTCTCTCTAACTCTAGGCAAAATATTTTCATAGTTTTCAAGCTGTTGTCTCCTCATCAAAAGAAGAATCTACTTCGCTCGTTATAGGTAATTTCAGTTTGTTTTGGCTTTTAAAGAGAGAAATGTTGGCATAAGTTTAGCACCTTTATGGGTTTAATTATTGTGACTTAAAACACTTACACATCTATCATTATTACACATGCATATTCTCTGTGATTTAAGATCCAAATAAACAAATGAATGCTAAAAATGTTGCTAAGACTCTACAGTGAGCAGTCATTAAATGGTGTCGAACATTAGGCAGCCTGGTAGGAGAGCGCTGAGGGATGACGCATGATGGTGCATCTATCACAAATTCACCAATCAATGCAAGCGTGTGTGTGTGTGCGTGCGTGTGTGGTGTGTGATCGACCATGACCACTTGCATGCTTGGTAATTTATTCTGATAATGGCTCACCCTTGCTACAGAAGGCATGTTTGATCAATGCTGATACACGTGATCTCATAATAACATTTATATTTTTTTCTTCTTCAGGCTGTGTGCTGCCTCTAACAGACGCTGAGCAGCAGTTGGATGATATCAGAGAGGCCTGCTATGAAGGTAAAACCAAGAAGATCCAACTGAGCTGGATTCCACAGCTCCGTGCATCGTGTGACCAGACAGTTTTCAACATATCCAAAGGTGTCAAGACCTTTGACCTTTGTCAGAAGCACAGCCTGCTGGTCACTGGAGGCATGGACAGGCTGATACGCATGTGGAACCCACATTTTTCTGGGTGAGGAGCCAGAATTCAGTGGGCTTTATTCAAGACAATTAACAATAAATCCAAAAGCCTCACCTCTTGGTTTGGTTTTTCGTTTTAGGAAACCTAACGGTATTTTGAAAGGCCATTCAGCTCCAATCACTTACCTGCACATCATCCCAGAGAACGGTCAGATCTTCTCTGTCTCTATAGACTGCACTGTGAAGGTGATTTATGATTCATTTGTATGTTTCTGTGATTTTCCACATTCTAAATGATCAAACGGAGTACAGCATTCATTTGAGGGCGTGCAACAGAGATGTTCACAAGTCTTTTTTTGCAAGTCCAAGTCAAGTCTCAAGTCTTTGGTCACGAGTCCAAGTCAAGTCTCAAGTCTTTGTGGGGTGAGACTTGATCAAGTCTCAAGTCTTTGGTCACGAGTCCAAGTCAAGTCTCAAGTCTCTAAAAAATAAAAGTCTCATGTTTCTTCTGGTTGTAATAAGCCTTCTATTGTCTGCTGCTATCCAGTCTGTTAAGAATACTGCACAGCTATATCTAAGAAATTCAAAGCATTTACTGTATTATTATCACTCCTATATCTATTAGCATACAGTATCAGTACTGATTAGTTGTTTGTTATATGATCACTTTAAACAGGCTATTGCAATGCAATATGAGGAAAAACATCACACTTTAGCTAAATGCAAACAACTTATAAGCAAAACACTTCAGAATCAGAATCACAAATACTTTATTAATCCCCCGCAGGGAAACTGTGTTAAAAGTACTTAAAAGAAAACATTTGTTCTTTGCAACTAAAAAACTATTGCTGCAATATTATCTGAAATATACTGAACTGGTGATATTAAAACATGACCTGTTCCAAAAGAGATATCTACCATTAACACCATTTACCAGCCAAATGCTGGTAAATCATGCAAGTGGCTGGTACTGTATGTTGCACGCACCAGCCACAAATAACAATGGCAATCTATTGAGTGGCTGGTAACATATCAACATTCACTAGGCTAGCCATTTGGCCAGTGGACAAAAATGTTAAAATGTGACCTCTGCAACCGTATTGTTTAATTACACTGGGTCTCTAATTACATATTTTAAGTCTACTATAAATAAACATATTCCTCTATCCTCTCACTCAAACCCAGTGTAATGGTAACCCGATAAACCTGTAACATTAACGTTACGTGGTCAACAATAAACCTGTAACCTGCCTATAAACCGACAGATGTATTTATGTATGTAACTATGTATTTTTCTACGTTTAACGTTAGCCAGTAGATGGTGGCAGCGGAACGTAATGATTAACGTTACCGACCTTTTTTTATGTCATGTCAAGAGTTGGATGTCAACGCCACTCAACGCAAACAAGTGTGACAAGCAAACATTCACTCATCTTTTCAAATATTCAGTTACAAAGCTAGTAGCAAGCTAAGTTAACATTACATAGCTGATGCTGAGCTAAACATGTTTGCTAACCGTCCATATGCGTTAATGTGACTGACCTCTCCGGGTGAGTTTTCAAGTGCCTGATGAAATTTGACGTTGTTGCACCAGCATCCTTGATTTTAATATTGCAGACTTTGCAGTGTGCGCTCCTTTTGTTGGTGCCGCCGGCGTTTTTGTTCGAAGTTTTTATAGTTGAACCTAATTACAAGCGGTACAGCTGCAGGTGTGCCGCCGGTCGCCATGGTGTTACCATGATGTTAATGTTAAAGGTGGGGTAGGTACGTTTGAGAAACCGGCTCGAGATACACTTTTTGTTATATTCCATGGAATGCTCTTAACATCCCGATAGCCGGCCCGGCTAAAATAACTGGATGGCCTACCTGCCTGTCAGCCTCCCATCGGGGCACAAACTTATCTCGTGCCCTCATTGGTCATGTGCTCGTTCGTGTGTGTTGGAGGAGGGGCTCTGTGAGGAAGTGACAGAATTTCTCCGGTTGTGTATTTTCAGATTCTAGCGATCTCGAGCCGGTTTCTCAAATTTACCTACCCCACCTTTAATACGCCAAAAATAGAAAACACAATGATTGTTCACGAGTCCCAAAACACGAGTCCAAGTCGAGTCCGAAGTCTCTTTTGAGCAGGAGTCCAAGTCAAGTCTGAAGTCTCTGTGTGTGCGACTTAAGTGCGACTCGAGTCCGAGTCTCAGACTCGAGTCCCCATCTTTGGCGTGCAATAACCACTGTGGACAGTTGGAAACTTTGAAAATGTAAAACAAAAAATCTTTGACTTGAGTTTTTAAATGTTGTTCTGCTTTTAAATTAATTATACTACTCTACAATTCAGAAGACAATATTATAAATGTATATTAGCTATAGTTACTTACTACTTGTTAAAGTCTTGTTTTATTTTGTTTTACAAAACACGATGCCTTATTATAGACATGACTTCACAGCTGGATAAACAGAAGCTCCACCTAGACAAGCTACAGTGTTAATACTATATGATCAAATACATAGAGTATTCATATTCTATGGTGCACATTAGGACTTCTGTGCTTCTAGAAAATATTGAAGGTTTTAGTCTTTTTTTTAGCACATTCCGTGAATAATTTGGACACTACTGTTTACCTGTTGCTCTTTCAGATCTGGGATATTCAAGATCAGTGTTGCCTGTTTACAGCAGACTCACAAGCCAGCGGGATTCATGGTGACATATCTGCCTGCTCGTATTCTTCTGCTGTAAAATCCTTCTACTTTGCAGCAGACTGCATAGCGGTGCTCTCCCTGAAGATAAGGTTGGTTGTCAAGCCCCCGTGCTTTATTCATCATAGAATCCAATGTACAGTACTGTGAAGATACTTAAAAACAAAATTTCTCAAGGTTGTTGGTTTGTGAAATTCAAATAAGAAAAAATACAGAAAAGACTGTTGAAGAGTTGTTCTTTTATTATGTTGTTTTTCTTTTCCTCTTTAAGGCCGAGGCTCCACAGCCGTCTGACTGTTTCTCATGATGAGACTGTAATGTGCTGCGGATACAGTGAGGAGTTCCGTCAGGTTGTCAGCTGCAGTGAGGGATCCGTGAGTAAATGAATACCTTGAGTACACCATAAAGTCATTCAAGTGACCCAACTTCACATTTCCAGCGAAGAAATTATCCAATCTGTGTCAAAACAGAATTGATCTTACTTACTGTATATCAACAGTACAGTTCATTCAATATGTTACTTTTTCCAGGTGGTTAAAGTCTGGGATTTTGACACTGGGCGGCAGGTTTTTGAATTTGGTGGCACCCATGACCAGTCTGCCATCACATGCATGGCTTTTGACCCCAAAGGGAGGAGGTACAGTACAACAGTTTGTGATACATTTCACTTTAATAAAATATATTGAGCCACAACTTTATCTTAATAAGTTGTTTTTATTTGCAGACTCATCACAGGTGGAAGAGATGGTTGTGTAAAGATCTGGAACTTTAACAATGGTCAGTGCCTAAAGACACTTAGGAAAGGTATGTATTTGACCTTTCCATTACTTCTGCATAAAACAAAAGGTTTGTATACTATATTATACAGTATTTGTGAAAAATCCCTTTAAATCTTTCCCATAGATGGTGAATGTCACAAAGTGTGCGACTGCATCTTTTTGCAAGTTCACAGGACTTTGTGAGTAATGATGTGATATTTGGCAAGTGTTCTGTGCTCAGTATACATTCTAATCTATGTTGAACTTGTGCAATTTTATATTTGAAGCTATGTAATGTCTGTTGGCGGGGACCGGAAGATTGACATTTACCCAGTGAGTACAAAAGCCATGAGTTTTTTGTATCATTCGTCATTTGTGCTTCAGAAATCCCATTCCAATTATTCCTCCAGTTCCTCCATCCATCCATCGTATTGTATCCAATTTTCATTTGTTTACATTGTCATTAGCAGCTTATCTCTATCCTGAAACAGCAAAGAAAATACTGATAGTTCATGCGGCATATAGCCTGAATTTCATTATAAAACTAGAAAGAAGTTTGCAAAATGTTTTACTGCATGGCGGATGTCACTTCTTGTCAGTGTCTGCCTAATAAGAATTGTAATGTACTAATATGTTTAATAACAATTAAATGTTTTAATATCGAGATGTAAAATATTCTGTTTGCTTAGTGGACATTTGCTTTTTTCAGGACATACCTGAGGGCCTTCATCATGTCCAGAGGCCACAGCCTTCATGGCAAGATGATCTGGTGAGTAATGAATAGAGAATTGTCTTGACAATAACATTGAGAAAAGCGATTCAGTCAGACAAAAGTAATAGTTACAAGACAAGTTATTCAATGGGCTCCGACTGAGAGTTAGTATTCCCCCGTGACATTGATTCTAGGCAGACACTGGATGGATCATTATTCTTCTGTTTCTGAAAGAGCACAGATACAGTATCAGCATAAAAAAAACCCCGCCATAAACACAAATTGGATGTTTTCTGCAAAATGAATGTATGATCAAAAACACATTAAGCTAGAAAACAGTATGTGCTAGCTCTGAAGTCATTTCATTACAACCTCATTCATCATGTTGTTGCTACAGTGTGAGTATAATACTATTTTTCAGAACATCTGAATGTTTCCTGCATGTGGTGCCATGTTATACTTCTACTACATTGTATTTCAGAGACAAAGGTTGTGCCGATTCCATCATATTAATTTTAAAACAATGAGGATAAGAAATACATACAAATATATAAATCTGATACACCGTATACAAAGCCAATAATATAAACAAATAGTTAACTTAGTAGAACCTTACAATGCTGTTTACATATTATCATTGTGTATTTCACATTAGAGGTGTGAGTTCTGTCTTTGCACTGCCTCAGTCACTGGTGCACCTGAAGGGCTGTGTAGATAAAGCTTCACTGCCAGTTGTTTGTTCATATTACACACAGAGGACACTGGTGTCCTTAGAGCCTTTTTTGCTGACTGGCCATAAAACTCAGTAAGATATGGGTAACACAGCCTCCCTGATCTCTGCCCTGCTGTGCAACATTGATTGCAGAATTTTCTATTTTAAATCGAGCAGCAACCCTGCCTCACTTTTATCCTCCATCTTTCCTTGTTCCGTTTCTCTCACTATTGAGAATGTTATTAAAAACATGATGATAGCATTTTCCCTGCCAACTTCATTAACCTATATTGTATGTATGTAGGGCTAAACTAATTTATAGTGTAATATATAATATTGAGGGTTTTCTCACAAACACATCACCGCTGATGTCACATCACATAGCTTCTCACTACATTTTTAATGAAATGTAAGATTTATTTTTTTCTGCAACAAATGCACCGCCTACAGTGTCTAATAGGTCAACGTCAGTATATTTATTCCCCGTTATTGTGTGCACATAAATGATATTGAGATTAGAACAAAAGGTCAGGCACGTGCATGTTTTGTATTACAAAGCAATACATCTGTCCTAAGAAAAATCTCCTTGCAAAAGCTAAGGATTTGATCCTCTAAACGTGTCACAGTGTTGTAATCCTATTCGTGATTTTGTTTAAGAACTTTAAACCTTTCATAGTATCTTTTCATTTGATAGAAGTACATTTAGTGAAGTGAGAGTTTGAATCTCACAAACCTATAAAGTAAAATCAACAATTACATAAATAAATGCAGTCGTGTGCTCTGAAAGCTGTGTGTTCAGTCCATATAAAATATCAGAATAGATTGCAGTTCCTTTATCAGATTGTACCTGTATAAAGTGGACAGGTTATCTCAGAATGCAGGGCCCAGCTCTCTTTCCCATCTCTTTTATTATGGTTGGTGGTTGCACTCACCCTCATATAGGCCAACTAACAGAGGAGAAATAATGCAGTAGAGAGGACAGCAAGAAAAGTGACCCCTGTTAGAGCCATCTCTGATGATTGTTTTTCATCAAAGGCCTGCAGGAAAGAGACCAATGGGTTCTTCTATATACATTATATAATTTACTGTATATTGGTCCATTTCCGTTATCCACATGCTCGGGTTTACTGTGATTTATTCTCTGTTCCTCCAGATGGTCTGAGTTATGTTACAATTCATTAATATTTCAAAACATGGCCTGGTTCAGCTAATATTTCACTTGGCCTTTGAATATAATTTACAGTAAGTTAAGTAATCAGTGCCGGTCAGAAATGCCACCTGCTTTTCTTGATTTGTGTATAGTTTCTGGTTGGCAGCATCACACCAAGAGAACATATTTCTGTTGAGATCAGTGCAATAAAACAAGACGCACAATACGCATCAGTTTCAGTGTTCAAGTACAGTGGCTGAAGTAATATTTGACTTGTTTGCATTTCCTTTAATTTTTTTGTGAACAAACTGGGGAACTCACTCACTCATTCTATAAGGTGTGCAAACTCCTTGATCTTTTCTAAATTGATATGGTTAATATAGGAAAACAAGTAAGTTAAGGTTGTGGCTAGTTAGAGTTTAAAATGTTTTTGAAGTGATAATACATTATTCCACTCTGTTCTTAGGTAACAAAAAGGGCAGGAATGTTTCATAACAAACTGTGCTCAAACTTTTAAACGTTTTATCCTGGAGTAATTTAAAAATACTTGCACTTTGTCTTTTCTCAGAGAAGTGGCCATACGGAGGACATCCTTTGTGTGGCGCAGTGTCCCCCATCTCTCCTAGCCACCAGCAGCTATGATGGAGAGATTATAGTGTGGAATGTAATTTCTGGACGAATACGGTGTCGGTTAGTCAGCCCTCTTCTAGCTGAACACCAAAATGTTGAAGGTAACCTTGAAGCAAGGCAGATGATGAATATATTTAAAAAAAAAACTCATATGTGTATATAGGCAACGCAAGGCAAGTTTATTTATATAGCACCTTTCAACACAAGTAACATTGCAATAATGACATGTGTTTTTCTGTGATACAGGACTGGATACCAGTGTTCCAAGTATAATTTTCTTTAAGAACTCCAAGTTGCAGCACTTTTCCTCGGCTACAGCTCTGCTGTCGGCAGGAGCCATGGGTCAGTGTAATGAACAGCTCTAATTACAGTGCATGATGGCATTTTAAAACCTCTCACAACGTCTTCCATTACACTGTTAATTATGTATTTTCTCTTTTAAAGGTTGTATAAATATCTGGAACGTGCTCAGTGGAAGCAAATTAGCTGGGAGTTTCAAAGCTGTAAGAAATGCATCTCAACAATATTCTTGGATTCAGTTTTGGGTCCCAAGGCATAGGACTCTAGTTTTTGCTTTTCTTTCTCCTATATTTAAAATTGCTAATCAGGCATTAGGATCGTTTGTGGCAAACTGTTTCTTTGCTTAGTGCTATTTTTTTAGTTGTTTGGATCCTTCCTTGCAGCTACATAATGCAAAGCAGGGACCTTTAATATTGGTAGCCTGAATAGAAAATGTGCACATGAGTACAGAAATTGCGTTTTGAGGCTAAAAAAACTTTAAAAAGTCATACATTTTCACTAAAGAAAAAAGAAAAAAAACCCTAAAACAATATATTTTCTTTGCTATCGTAGCCCACTTGTTTTGTTACCTAGCAACAATGTCTCTCAACAGTTTCGAGCTATTATTTGAATCTACTTTTGTTTCTACAAAAGTAACCAGGCACCTGATATTATGTATCTGGAGAGGATATATTAGGCTATCTGGAGAGGATATAATGTATTAAGTCTCTTTTCAGGGAAGGTAACACTTGCTACAGTACAGTCAGTTAATGCAAAAATCATTAATATGAAAAGTTGGTGAGATGTGCGTGCCATGATTTTCAAGTAACACTTTTTGCTTTTTTTCATTTTCATTTTGTAGTCTAAATTCCAACAAAAGATTACAAAACTGGCTAAAACAGCCAAAGACACGTTGCTGTACGCTGCTGACCGGATTGGTTACATCTATGTTTACAACATGGAAAAGTTTACTGCTGGGCAAAAATCACCAAGAGGTAATCTGAATATTTCACCTTGATTAGACATACAGTGAAAAACTGTTACTGTCCATCAGAACGTGGAAAATGAATCCCTCTTTGTTTTTTCAACTTCATTTAGTTGAAGGCTTCTGGCGTGCCCACACCAGCCAAATTACTGGGTATGTAAAAAATCATGGTCAGTCATATTATCTAATCTTTATAATCTGGTGAACGCTATCAAACAGGAATTCTACTCTGGGTTGTGTCTCTAACTTTAAGTTTGTTGTATGCTTAAAAGTCCCCGAGGGTACATCCTTAGTGGAAGCAATCTTTTTTTTCTAGAATGACTTATTGGTAGCAGCAGCACAGCAAAACTTCCTTCTGCTGCAGTAGACAAATCAAAAGAAACTGTGTGTGGGAAGGTCTTAAACAGACAATCAGTATAGGTGAGGTGCTGTGCGGGGTGCATCTGCCATCAGACGTACCAACAGAGTGGATGATTTAGGGTGTTCTGCCAGAAATGCCGTCTCTCATTAAATCTCATGTCTCTGTATTCTGGTCCAGCCTGCAGATTGTTGACAATGATCAAGTGGTGCTTACCTCATCCACAGACTACACTGTGCGCATTTGGAGCGCACATGGAGAATACATAGGTGGGTGCCATTTTACATCTGTCAATCCCCTCTTTCTAGACATTATTAATGTCCATGCCAACAACATAAATCATGGTGTGGTGCTTTTGGAGGAAATGCTGTTATTTGTGGGCTTTTTCTTTCAGTGTGACAATATTCATGGCTGTATTAAACCACTATGGGGCCTGGGGTAAAAACAAGCAGTTTGGCCCTTTTATTCCGACTCCTCGTGTAGTGTGAATGTGCCCTGTCACCATCAAGTACAGTACACATATGGCGCGTTTCCACTGCAGCGGGTAGCTCGCTTTAAGCGTGCCGAGCCGTGCGGGGCCCGTTTTTGGTTTCATTTCCACTTGGACTAGTTTTGGCCCGGGGCTACTTTTTCACCTTTTTTCTGGCCCGACTAAATCGTGGTTCTAGGGCCAGGAACAACCAGACTGAGTCGGGCTGAGTATGCTAAACTAGAGAGAGAATCGCTGGCAAGGGGGCTACAACTACAACAAGATGAACATATTTGACCGTGATTTAATTGTAATACACGTTTCAAAATGATGCCGAAGTAACAACATACTGATACCGGTTAGTAAAAACCATGAATTAATGCTTTGACAAGTCTGCAGACAGACGGCAGGCGAAAAACCCTTTTAAAATGCGTGCTTTCTAAATGGAGCTTGGCTAAGCTAACGTTATATACGCTCCGACCGTCCACACTCACAACAACAGCCTATACAGACATAAATAAACCAGCGACTGTATTCGCCATGACACAGGCAGTCTGTGGTTTGTACTTGTTTAACTTCTGTCTAGTTTCTGAACAGATATGAAGAGCTGTGAGCTCTGAGTGCTAAGAGCTAACGGCTGTATTGTTTTTTGGGGCGCTCATTGAAGATGACGTCACGGCTCCGCCTACACTGCGTTACTATAGTAACTACCCCAGTTCCTAAACTGTAATGGAAGCGCAGCATAAAAGTGAGCCGGGCCTAATAAGGCCTAACCAAACCGAGCGAGGCCTGCAGTGGAAACGCGCCAATAGCAAACTACATGGCAGCTTAATTACATTTGCCTATAGAGACTGCATAAACAATCAGCACTTCTATGCTAAAATACTACCTGGCTGCAGGTTTACACTATGTGAATTACTTTTTTGGTAATAACACACATTTATTCAGGGTAATGCACCATGTAAGCACAATGTTAGCTATAATAACCTATACATACATATACATAATAATCAAATAAATAAGGTAATTTGGTTGAGTTATTCAGTCAGATAATGATGTGAGACCACATGTTCCTTAAGGCTATAACATTGCGACAAATAAATAGACGTTTAAAATTGTTTCTACTGACCAATTGGTGTAGGGAACCTCCAGATTTTAGAAGTCCAAGACTTTAAAGGAATAGTTCTAAAATAAGTGTTTACTGTCCAGTTGGGAAATAGTGTTTGTGCAAAGCTAACTGGCTGGTGAGTGTAGGTTCATATTTAATGCACAACAAAATATTGAGCTATTAATTTAAACCGCTGTCACATCGATGGTAGTTCCGCTTCATGTACATCCAGCAAAACCGACTTTTTCACCTATTGAAAATCTACATCCATAACTTCTACATAACTGTGAGCAATTGTATTTTTTTGTGTGTGACGTTGATAATCTAAGAGTGGACAGGAAAAATAAGTTTCAAATTTGTTAGGAACTGTCATTAGTAATATTTTCAATGTATATGTATATTTCAACCTGAAATAAGAATCAAATATAAAGATTACAATTCCATGTGGGTCAGTAGTGGGGGTCTGCACAGTAGGGACCTGCAGACACTTGATTTCAAATGGATTCAGACATTGTGACATTTTAAGAAGCCACATTTTCAACTGCAAATTCCTTCAGCACAAAGCTGCCCAATGTGGAAATAAAATAGAAATTGCAATATCTTTGTCCACAGGGACCTTTGGGCAGTCTGAGAGCTGGAATGTCCATATATCCTCCTCGTGGAAACATCCTGCTGTCCCCTATGAGGTCCTCATTGATCCTCTGAGCATGCCTCATCATGAAATTCTGAATGTTAAAACTCGTTCTGATTACATCGATACTGACAAGACTGGGGCTCATAAAGGTGAACTAAAGGTGAGCCGAATTCTTTCACTTAAGATTATCTGAGCGGTGTAGCTATGTGTCTCTCTGCCTCTCCCTTCTGCAAATGTTGAATCAAACTGAACTGTGCCTGCTCCTCTTGCGTCATGATTGCAGTCAGAGACACACAGTAAGGTGTAAGTAGATTTAAAGGCAGGTTGTACCCAGAGGAACACAAAACAGGGTGAGTAACCATTAAACCAGCAAAAACTGCTGTACCCATGCTATGCAAGGCTTACACTAGACTCAGCTTAAAACGTGACAATTGTATAGAGTTATATTATTAATTTATATTCAGAGTATGTCTTCTTTTGCATTTCAGGCTCTGTCATGGAACTCTCAGGCATGCTAACAAGCTATCGAACCACTGTGCTCTGAAAGGCTTCATGCTGTGGAGCCATCCAACACCAGCCCTCTTATAAGAAGGGCTGAGGAACTAGATCAATTTGAAAAATATGAAACTATATTGATCGCAAAAGTGTAAAATGGATCATTCAGTAATTGAACTCCTTCAAATAAAAAAGCTCTAAATTCCCACTGTGCATGACATGCTCACCGTTGAACAGCTGAGGAGACCGACAAAGAAAAGCTTGTGAACATAGTGGAGCCTTAGCAGGTGGACACAAACATGATTCAAAATAAATACTTATGTTGATTCTCTGTTGCGTTCACATAAATCTACAACTTTTTAATGTGAGAAAAAAAGTTTTTTCACAAGGATAATTTTACTGTTCTAATATCTGGAAAAAGGGAAGGGTAATATATCTCCACCCTTCCTAGTTTGCATAATACCTTTATTTATATTCAAAATATGATGTATTATCCTTGTTTTAAGTGCATTATCTTGGATTTACAAACGGCATCTATTGCACGTCTGTCCGTCCTGGGAGAGGGATCCCTCCTCTGTTGCTCTCCCTGAGGTTTCTCCCATTTTTCCCTTTAAACTGTGGGTTTTCTCCGGAAGTTTTTCCTTGTATGATGTGAGGGTCTAAGGACAGAGGGTGTCGTATTGTCATACTGATATTCTGTACACACTGTGAAGACCACTGAGACAAATGTAACATTTGTGATATTGGGCTATATAAATAAACATTGATTGATTGATTGTATATACAGGTGCTCTGGCATTCAGTGTATTATTAATAAAACCCTGCATTACAATTTTTGTAACACTCTTGTTTTAGCTGTTTTCTACTTCCTTTATTATATACAGGTAGTGTTCAGGTATATCTGTTTTTGGATGGAGTGTGGCTTATTAAACACCACCTGTTTAAGGCACAATAGGGAAAGATGATCTCAGGGTAACTGATTTGAATGTATAGTACTAAGATGTGACAGGAATAGGATGCTGCACATTTGAGGTATAAGTAGATTGAGAGTCAGTCATATGGGAGCAGACAGCTCTGTTTGTTCAAGCATAATAAACTGTGACATGCACAGTGTGTGTGTGGGTGTGTATGTATGTATGTGTGTGTGTGTGTGTGTGTGTGCTTCCAATTGCATTTTGCTAGTCCATCAGGTAAATTGTTACTGTTATTTATATGTTGTTGGTACACACTGAACACCACTGTTCAGAAAAGAATGTCCCAGAAACCCAGAAAACAACACACACACACACACACACACACACAATTGTATGTTAACTAGGGCTGTCAAACGATTACAAATTTTAAATCAGATTAATCACAGCTTAAAAATTAATTATGTAAGAGATAATGTGCAGCAACGCGGTCATTATGGGGAAAAGAACACCGACAGGCTGATCAGGAGCCCGACGCGAAGCGGAGGGATCTAGATCGGCATGAAGGTGTTCTTTTCCCCATAAGCCCAGTTTCGGCCCAACGGTATACAGTTAAATCGACCGGACTTCTTTCTGAAGATGTGAGCGTCCTTAACAACGGTCAATAAGTCCTTGACAGCGGTCTGTCTGTTCGGTATTAACAACGTGTCACGTGTTCTGAATTGACCAATCAGAATCGAGTATTCAACTAAGCCATGTAATAAATCCATTTAACATACAGTATCTATGTTTATTATAACATTGTTCTGCATGTCAAAATGAAAGACAACCCACACACCTATCAATCATTAAACCGTGGGGTCTTAATTCATTACGTGTTGATTTCTATCAACGGGGGAGTACTTCAGGAAAGTCGACAGAGGGGGAGGGGCGGCGGCGGCTAGTGGAGTACTTCGTGACCACAGAGTGTGAACGTTGTGATCAGCTGTTTTAGCGCAGTTCTCAACACTTTTCAAACTGCTTTCCATGCGACAATATTCCCATTAGGAAATGTATTTATCTAGTCTATTTCCAATGTAAACGATCGAGATACGCAAATTTATTTTTTGAAATACGTGCCTAATGACCTTGGGCGCTTCCATCGATCCGGGACTTTACCAGTGACGTCACTGTGTGGGTACGGCTTCCTGGGCCAAAGCTCAATACAGCTGCAAACAACATGGCGTGCAATGCACCAGTGGTTTACAACAAAAGAAAACGGTCGTCGTCAGGAGCGTATTGTATTGCCCCAGGCTGCACAAATGGTTTTTATACAAAGAAGGAAGAAGTACATTTCCATAGGCTGCCACTAAAGGATGAGAAGCTGCTCAAAGCATGGGTTATTTCCATCAAACGGTCCGATCCGCCGCTGATCAGTACGCACGTGTGTGCAGCGAACACTTTACAAATGACGATTATGTCCACAAAATGAGGTTTGATGAGTCTGGATGCCTGGTTCAATACAAAACATCGGATTTGAAGCCAGAATCTGTTCCCACAATATTCGATTTCTCATCATATGCAGTCGGGAACACCGACCGTCCCAGCACGTCGGCCGCGCAAGACAATGACACCAGTGTCAACAAACGTGAAGTTCGAGCCACCAAACGAGCTGCTTCAGCTGCCGAGAGAGAGGTAAATATTGCAGCACTACCAGATTACTACTACTACTTTCCCGGCTCGCCGAGGGTGCTGGCGTTGTTTGTTCGCCGCTCCTCCGCCCCAAATATTGTTCTTTAGTACAGATCAGAACCTCTCCTGTCTGGCTCTCTACTTTTGAAACGTCAGTCATCAGCAAAAATAGCAGCATCTCTATATCGAATCGACACAGATCTTTGTGTTGTCATCTCCTCAGGGGCGTAGCTGGAAATTCTGGGCCCCATGAAAGAATCTATTTGTGGGCCCCCAATCCATGCGAGTGCGCGTTAGCGCGCACGCTAAAAAAAATGTGGCCATTTATTTATTGCATTGCACTAGCTTTTTTGCTGTAGCGGCCGGGTTGCTGCCTTTCTCAGCAGAGTGCTAAAGCCCTACCTGTTACACGCGCAAGTAATTCGAGGAGGCGCGAGTGACAAGTGTTGAGCTATTGGTGGGGACAATTCAGGATTCTTGGATACTGGTGGGGTCATGACCTTGCGTCCACCCCCTAAACGACACGATGAAACCCAACCTCGAAAACCCTGTTGAAGTTAATGAACTGTAATGGACTGCAAGAAATCAACATGCACTGACTATCGACTTTATCTTCTGTCTATTTAATTGAAAATTACACCCAATACAGGAATGAACAAACAAAAAATCTCAACATTCTTTGACTTATTAAATTAAGATTTGAACAACACAAGGACAAAAGTATAAATTAACTGAAGATTTGAACACAATTATAAAACAATAAACTCTCAGGACATGAACACACTTACAGCAAACAATGAAAAATGTAGTGCTAGAGGACTATGCATCAGATAGTAATTGTTCACAATGTGGGCTGTAGCCTGTCAGCTTACTATAGGGAAACATCCCACAATCCTGTCATAGACTGGATTTGTATCCCTAAATCCCGAACGCCAATCGCCGGACCTTCTTGGTGGCAAAATCTTTTACGAGCTCTTTGAAATCAAGTGACAGAGCCAGCTTGCTTTCAATCGATAACATTGCAAGGCTGTTCAACCTCTCTTGCGACATGGTAGATCTTAAATAGCTCTTGATAAGTTTCAACTTACTAAATGATCTTTCACCACCAGCTACGGTAACTGGGAGCGTCAAGAAAATTCTGAGGGCAATGCAAACGTCTCCAAAAATGCTCTGGAGTTCCATCTTGTATATTGCATTCAGTAGATCAAGAGAGCTACAATCAGGGGGGAAAGTGGCAGAAAATATTTTATTGAGATGCCTTATCTCTCTCTCAAACTGATCTGTGAGATCCTGTGAGTATTTCTCCCTCAGTGGCTGACACACAGAAGCCATGACACTGTCACTCAACTTCCCAATTTTAAGTATGGCAGCAAATTCTTCAACAATATTTGCTGTTGTTTGGAACCGAGTGTCCAAGTCACTTATGATCTGGTCCATGGCAGTGAAAAACACAGTGTTACGGAATGTTGTTTCTGGCCTATCCTCCTGACCTGTTCCTTCAGCAGTTTCATCATGAAACCTCTTCCTCCTCCTCTCACGGCAAAGTTCTTTTTTGAAATGAGGTGGAACCTCCCTGACTGGAGTATCACATTTCTGTCATCAATAGATTGCAATACTTTCACCCAAATGGTGAGAAGGACAATGGCATCAAATGACATGAGGTAGTTCCTCAGACCAACAGCTTCAGATCTGGCCTCACCTGTGAGACTGCATGAGCTCAGTATGGTAGCAAGGGCTTCAATGACACCAGGTAGGTGCTTTGCTACAGGTTTCATAGAATCAGGTCTCGCACTCCAGCGAGTGTCAGATAGCCTATGTACAGAGCAACCTGTTTTCTTTTTGTATATAGACCAACGAGATGGACTGGCACTTACAAATGTGTAGAGGCGGTTAATGTAACCAAAAAAGTTGGACACTTCAGGGCTCGATTCTGCAGCATGCACGCCTACCATATTCAACGTGTGGGAGGCACAAGGTGAGAAAGTAGCAAGATTATTCTTTTTCAGTATTTGAGCTTGGACTCCCTTGATTTTCCCTGACATATTCGCCCCATTATCATACCCTTGCCCCCTGCAATCACTAATGTCTATCCCTAGATCCAGAAGCACACTCTCCATCATGCCTGCTATTTCACATCCTGTTTTTCCGTTGAAATCTTTGAATTCAATACATCTTTCAGTGATCTCCCATTCGCCTGTGTCTTCATTATAATGTACATATCTTATGAGCACAACATTTTGCTCGGTGTGGGAAATGTCAGGCGTTGCATCACAAATGATTCCATAGTATATGGCATCCTCCCTTTCCGTCAGAATGGTTTTTAAAACCTTTCCCCCACACAATTCAATAAACTCGTTCTGGATGTCTGGGCTCAGATAATGAGTTAGCTGGCTTCCTTTTTTGGATGTCCTGATTTTGTCTAAGTGGTCTTTCAAGAGTGGATCATATCATGACAAAAGTTCTAGCGTACCTACAACATTTCCATTGTGGACATCGCCCAAAGCATGCGTTTTACCTCGGAAAGCTAAATTCCTCGTTGCCAAGTGCAGAGTGACATCAAGGAGTCTCTGCAAGATAGCTTTGTTTTTCTCAATTTCAGACTGTAGCTCTCTCTGCAACTGATGATCAATGCCACATGCAGTCATAACCGAACACTGTAGGTGTTTCCATCGCAAATAACAGTCCCTGTGATTCCTACTTGTTTCATGGCTTGGGAATTTATCATACATGCGACGCCACTCGACGTCACACATCTTGTATCCCTGGTCACTACTCAAAGCACTAAGAGAGGGTATTTTTTGCTCCTTGGAGAAAAGAACACATGGTATGCAAACAGTGCATTTGCACTTTCACTGTGAATCAACCAGTCCCTTTTCACTTTTCCCCTACCCTTATCTGCTTTGGTGTATTTCAAGTAATCTGGAAATCTCTTTCCCTTTGAATCATGTGGAAATTCTTGATCTGTTTCTCGCATTGCTAATTTATTTACAATAGTTGCCCTGTCCTTGTCACTCATCCTAGCTGGGAACAACCCATGGTCAAGTGATAGCAGATCTTCTACCTCAGACACCACTACAGGTGGCTCAGTATCTGTGGCATCCTGTGTCGGAGCCTCACTTTGTCCCTGACATTGACTGTCCATAGCTGCTTCCTCCTCATCTGTGCTGCTTTCATGGTCCTCGACCTCTTCTTGTACTGGTACTTCTGCCTCTTCACCTCTGCTCTCCTCGTTGGCTGCCTTGCTCGAGGGCCCTGGCTCTAGAGTATCCATAGTGTACATAATTTATAAAATGCCCTATAATAGTAATAACACAGTACAGCTCGAGCTATCTCTTAATTGTTATAATAATAATAATAATAATAATCATTTGTATAGATATTTTCCAATTGCTCAAATCTAGCTATAGCTACTGTAACAACCTCAATTTAATGTGCCAGTGGTCAATGGTATTGCAATTACTGGAAGAACTAGAGTAACTAAATGTGAATATTACCTAAAGTTGTATTCAATGCATGGTAAGCATATTTAAAATCTGTTTGTTAACCCCAAGCCCTGCTGCTTTACCTCCCTCTCCTTCAACTGGGAGCTGGCCTGAGGGAAGGGGTACTGATCCTGAAGCCGCATCTGTGCATTAGAGCAGATGTGATTAGCATGTAACATTATACAGGTTAGGTTAGCTAGCCATAGCAAAAGGGCATAGCTGCTGGATACAAATTCACTGGGCTCATCCACACTCATCTAATTTTTGATAGCAACAGGTAGCTAACGTCAGCCACAAAATGTTGGCCAAGCTGTTATGGGCTTCAAAACAAGTTCTGTGAATAAATACCTTTCTTGTGAAAATACTTGGTGACTAGCTGTCGACCTCTTTTATTATTTTCCTCTTGCTGACGTTTTTTCTTTCGTTTCTGAGCTCCTGATTCATGAGCTGTAGAGGACATTTTCCTGTCAGTCTGTTGAAGCTGCAAGCTGCTGGTGCGCTGCTGTGCCGCCTAGTTATAGTTGAAAGTGGGGGTGCAAGATTAGTAACTGGCAGGCAAGGGGTGGTTTGGAGTGGGTCAGGCACGACCACCTCCATGGCATAATTTAATGAACACCTGTACGTGCAATTTCCTGCAATATAGAGCACAGAACTGTCTCAAAATCCTATGGGATCCTAAAGGATTCCTATAGGGTTCCAAAAACGTATAGAGATTCCTATAGCATTTTTTGACTAGGGATGTTATCCTACACTTTAAGCTGTCTGATATCCCATTACCTGTAACTCTTGGGTCTCTTTCTCACTTCCTCTGCCTCCTCCCTGAGTCTGCACAGTCACCACATCATTCTACATTAAAGAGAGCAATACACTTATGAGTACACTGAACTGGTTTGAATACACAATCTTTATGCTACTCTGTAAAGAAAGGGAGAGGGGGGAATATATTATCCAAGTATTTGTGTCTTAATTTGTTATGTTATCCTACACTTTAAGCTGACTGATATTTCCATTACCTGTAACTCTTGTGTCTCTTTCTCTCCTTCTCTGCCTCCTCCCTGAGTCTGCACTGTCACCACCACATCATTCTACACAGGAGAGCAATAATACACGTATGAATACACTGAACTGGGTTGAATACATGATTTTTTCTTTTTTCTGCCATGTTCTACCTGGTTGGCTGGCTACACACACACACACACACACACACACACACACACACACACACACACACACACACACACACACACACACACACACACACACACACACACACACACACACACACACACACACACACACACACACACACACACACACACACACACACACACACACACACACACACACAGTGTGCAGGTTAGTTACAGTAGGAGATGGGCTTCTATCATATTATCTTCTATCATTCTATAATTCATTCTTCTTTTATTTTCATTTCAGGTAGTTGTACCTTAAGATAATTGAAGGCTGGCATCTGTAAATGCAGATAGATATAAGTACTTTATTCTTATTTTATTATCATTATTTTCTTTCCAATTAAATGAAATCAGGGGGGGGGTGTCACAATCTTTGGAAACTTAAAAACTCGCTATTAAGTGTCTATAATCAGCACAAGTTCTTTCATTGCGTATTATTAATTCGTGCCATCTCCTACCTGCTGGCTCTTTCCTGCTCACCGGTCCCTAGCCCGCTAGCTAGCTAGCATTATCGGACCTAGCAGGCTGCTACCTAGATGCTCCTCGGCTGCCTGAAGTCTGCTGAGCTAACATTTCTGTCTCCACCCCAACTCCACCCTCCGCGGCTCGTGTGGGTCTTCCCATCCCGCTGCGATCAGCCGGCTTCCCCGCTGAAAATGAATATCCGGTATGGATAACCGGAGCGAGGACCCACACAGTGACGTCACCATTTGGGACTCCCCTAATGGCAGCGGCCTGGTCCCGGAATTCCCCACCCGGCCGGCGGATAATTAATTTTCTTTTGGCGAGTAATATCATATACAATAAATATTACGATCAATATCCATTGTAAAATGAATAAACTACTGGAATATTATAGCTGTAATCAGGGCCGGCCCTAGACATTTTGGTGCCCTAGGCGAGATTATGATTTGGTGCCCCCCCCCCCCCCACCCCTCCAAGCAATACACAATAGAATATATAAAGAATAAATGAAAAATCTCTACAAAAGACCAATACACTACAAAAACAGAAACGTATTGACATAGGTAATATACATAAAGGTTTCAAATGTATTCATTATTGTATGAACATGTTTTAATTGGGGGGTGGATGTCACATCCTCTAGGGGGGTCCCTATGCCCCCCCGGAAAGATTTTTTTTTGACATTTTAAAGTAAAATGCTTCAATCTGGTGCACTTTGAGCACACAATTACTAGAGACCTGATAGGAGGTACAACTCTAAAACACCCATATGAAAAAAATCGGTTTACATTTTAATAACCAAATAAGTATGTGAACATAACCAATAACCCACAGCCAATAACAAATAAATGTAACATATTTATTTATTTTATCCTTATTATTAATATTGTAGTTATTAAATGAAAATCACTCATCACTCAAAAGTAGCTTCTCTTAAAACTTTAAGAAAAGAAAGTGCAAACGTGGACACAAATATAGCCAACGGAGCTCTTACAACTGAGGTTATTGCAAATAAATTAAGATAACGAACAACATTACACACACTATAAATCAAATGAAACAGGCAATCAGAACAACAAGTCTCTGCTATGTTATTGTGTCCTTTTAATTAGTCCACATCCTTAAAGTCGGACACGTCTCGACTTCCTTGCTGCAAATTCATTTATTGTATCGTCAAATGATATTTGCCCGAAACCTTGCGATTTATGCTTATTAAAGCTAATGTATTGAGGTATTCTTGAGCCATTGACGAACTCAGGTATGTTTTAATGAGCTTCAATTTGGAGAAGCTCCTCTCCCCAGCAGCAACTGTCACTGGAATAATGACAGCGATCCTGAGGGCCACCCACATATTTGGATACACTTCGTTCATTTTCTTCTTCTGTAGGAAAGTCAGAAGTTCCAGGGTGGTCATGTTGGCTTTTGGCAAAGCTGGGAAATTCTGCATCTCTAGTGCAAGTTCCCTCTTATCTAGGTCTGACTGTCCACCCCAGCTCAGGGTGTTGCTGAGTGTTTCACACTGCTTTGTCAGATCTTCCTTTGGCAGGTCAGGGAAGTTGAGTAGCACCCCAAACTTTTCCTCTACTTCACCTAAGGCCTTGAATCTGTCCTGCAGTGATGCAATGGAAACATCCACCACCATATTGAAAAAAGAAACTTCGAGTTTCTATAGTGCATCACTCACTTGCTCCTCCGGGGACTCATAGGAGAACTGTCTCTTGGTTGTTCTCAGCCTCTTCTGCTTGAGAACAGCTTCCACATTCATTTGGCCACAGATGTCTTTGGCAGATGCTTGGGCAGAAGCAAATCCATTGCTTCTGTAGCTGACCAAATAAACTTCTGTTTTTCTCAGTAGGTCAACAGTAATATCCAGCTGCATTGACACTGATTGCAACATTTTGCTGACATGTTTGATGTTGGTCAGGATGTCATACCATACCACAGTGCATATTGCAAAGCGGTATGATCCAACCTCTTCAGCCAAAGATTGTGCCTCAATTTTTACAACTCCATCTGTAGCTTTATCCCTCACCTCTAGAAGTGACTTCTGCAGCCTGATACCTTACAGCCTCTATGCTGTTGATCCGACTCTCCCATCTGGTATCAGACCATGATTTCAATGTGATGTTCACATGGCTTTTCTCACTGTATCACTCAGTGCTGGCCAGTCAGCAGGATCTGAGGGGACTGCAATGTTAGACTCAGATGGGCCTGGGCAGTCAGCAGGATCTGAGGGGACTGCAATGGTGGACTCAGATGGGCCTGGGCAGTCAGCAGGATCTGAGGGGGCTGCAATGGTGGACTCACATACTGTGCTCGTTATTCCTTCACCTGCAGGCAGGCAATCCAAACATGCAAATAAGTTATTCATGCTTCAGTTTACATTATTTATCATAATAATAACAATAATAATAATGACAAAAGTAGTGTATTAACGATTACACAGAGACCATAAATGTTTGGCAAAACTTACATTCTTCAGAGTGTGATGTACATGGGAGATCAGATGTTCCTTCTCCAGCAACTGGGGGCTTTTTGAGGTATTTCTCAAGTGCAGCTGGAAAATTATAGGGTAGATATTAGCACATTACAAGCAAAAACATGTATATACAGTCAGGCAAAAATACTGCTGCAATCTGCCTCAGCTGTATGCAAGTTCACAACTAGCCTATATAAAAGTTAGGTCTGGACTTTGAATCAGGGGGTAGCAAGTTCGAGTCCCACTGCAGTCAGCATGTCGTTGTGTCCCTGGGCAAGACACTTCACCCCAAATTGCTCCTGTGGGGATTGTCCACAGTACTGAATGTATGTAAGTCGCTTCGGATAAATGCGTCTAACAAATGACATGTAATGTAAATAATAACACCTGCCCATATTTGTTGGTCAGCCTCACTTTATACAAAGGAGCAGTTATCCAGATAGCTTTCTTCTGGCTAACATTCACATTATTTCGTTACAGAAGCATATAAAACAAAGCATTGCACAATAATTAGACATTAAAAAGAGCAGAAAATAAACAAATTATTAAATATAATAGAAAATAAACAGAAAAATAAATATATATATATAATATATATATTTTTTTATATACACACAAGTTGACCGTGAAAATAAACTATCTGACAAATTAAACACTATTGGAGGATCAATTTACAGCTATCACACACATACGGATTTTGGGCCGAGGGCGACACCGTACTTCCGGTATCCACCATTTAACGCGAGGTGCAAGCAGAATATCATAGTCTATTGCCTTAATCAATATCTAGTCAACTCTAAAATACCACATATATGCATTGGCATGATAATATTATTGTGACAAGTGGGGTATTCACCTGGTGTTTCCAGAAGATAGACGTAGATGCTGCCAAAATTGACCGAAGGCCACTTTCGAGAGTCGTTTTTCCATACATCTGCAGGCAGTCTGTAAGGGCAATCGGACAACCCACACAGCTCTAGTTTACGCTGGTACCGACCTAGAGCACACCCCTCAAGTCCAGAGATGTAATCCGAAGACATGCAGTGATTTCTTCGGTCGTTAATTCAGAAAAAAAACCTAGTGCGCTCTGCCTGGCTACGTTAGCTAGCTGTTTATATTAGCACCTCCAGGATATTACCACCTCCAGGAAAATGGCGTATTTCTATATAGATATATGGCGCGCGTTGCATTGTGGGTAGCTCGTGACGTCACTGTGTGTGAAAGAATAAGAATAATAACACATAAATAAAAACTTTAAATCATTTGTATTTATCATTCTGTATCAGAGGCTCGCGGCTAGCATGGCATCAAAGCTGTATCATGGGCAGGCTACCTCCTTAGCTAGCTAGCTAGCTAGCTTAAAATCAAATGTCTAACGGTACAGTACATACTGACTTTTTTCTTTTTTACACAAGCCGACGTACCTCTGTCTTTGACTTTCGATTCCTCCTGTTCTTTTTTCCGTTTCCTTCCCGTTGCCCCTGAAGGCTTGGACCTTTTCATAATGCTAATTGTTTGCCTCTTGCTGTTGCATCATTGCAATCTCCGACACTTTCAGCTGGAGCTGCCGCGTCACTTTGGCTGTGAGCCGCGGCCCGTGGGTGCCAGATAAGCGACCATCCCCCCCTTTCATCACTTACAGTTACAGCGCCCATGGTACAGGGCAAATGCAAAATGTTGCCGCCGGCCCTGGGTGCAAAGGGTGTTTACTTTATTCAATTATTAATGTAAACGTATTACATCAAGGGCATACAATTAGGCAGAATTAAAAAAAAAAACATTTTTTAAATAAAAATAAAAAATGTATTAATTTTTTTTTTTCTCCCAGCGCAGCGCCCCTCCAGATCTGGCGCCCTAGGCGACCGTCTAGTTCGCCAGTGGGAAGGGCCGGCCCTGGCTATAATGGTGTTTCCTTTCCCTTTTAACAGCAGCCCTGTCTGTGCACACGGAGACCGACTCTGTCGTCCGGTGATCTAACCGCCTTCTGGAAAAGCTTCACAAGTACGTCGGTACGCAAATGCGCTTTGTGACACACAAGTGACGGTACGCATTTCAGATTACGCACATAACCTGCGTACCAGTTATGTGCACCCATGTACTACAGCAAAAGTATTCTCCGTCGGGACTTCCTGCAACCCCTGCTGAAAAAACCAGCTTAGACCAACAAGTATATTGTCAAGTATATTGTCTGGCTGGTCAGGCTGGTAAACCAGCCTGACCAGCCAGACAATATTAGGCTGGATTAGTTAGCTGGTTAGAGGGGTTTTGGACACTTTAGCTGATCAGGATAGCTGGTTTGGTCACAGTGGTCTAGCTGGTCACCATTAGCTGCTAGCAAACAATAGCCTTCTCTGCTAAGCACACACGATGCTAACGTGAAACACAACTTGGCTGGTTAACTTACATTAACATACAACTGTCGCCGTGACGCTTAACTCATTTCAGACGGCATGCCGTCAACATGCACATTATTGCTGTAATAACAATTATGAACAATATGGAGCTAAGCATCATAGCGCTTTACTCTTAGCTCCTATGTTAGCTACAGCTATCTAGCATCAGTGACCGACTTCCAGTGAGTACTAGATGAGAACAAACTTAAATTCCTTGTCTAACAGTGAAGCAAGCAGACAACAAGTCTTGTGATGAACCTCAAAAAACGTGAACATTTATATGTAGGACATGATAGACAGTAATATCTTAACTTCCAACATGTCCACACACCAGGAGGAGGGAGGCACGAAAGAGAACCGTTCCTCTGGCCTGCAGCCAAGAATCACCGCAGACGCATGCGCAAAGTGGCAGTGTGGGCCTAATGTCTTCAAGTAGATTTTACCCAGATTGTTTGTGTTTCAGTTGGTACTGTCACAAATTAGGTAGTGTAGGTAGAATTTACCCATTCATATATACTAACAATGCTCACTTATATACCTTGAGTACAATTTAAATGATTTGCTTGGATAATATATACTACCCTCCAAAATCCTTTTTTATAGTGTACCAGCCGTGATTACAGTCGAGCAAAGAGACGCAATGACTGGTGCATCAGACTGTCTGATGGATCTCGGGGAGTTGCATCAGATTCTCTCTTATGATGTAGATGGAAAAAGTGAACTTGCCTTGCTTTTCATCCCATTTTACACACTTCTGGCTGCCTTCCCACAAAGGGTGTCTGTGCCACACATTGCCTGCATCAGACCAGGTGACAGATCACAAATGGAACTGATTGCAGTACATAGATTTCACCACAAGTGTGTTGTCATAGAATGTGCTGAGAAAGTGTTTGTGTGTGATTTACCAAACTCAATTGAGAGAGATTAAAACATGGCAGTAGTTGTTCACATCAGGGATACTTAAGTTATTTGTGAATTGGTCAATATATTATGAAAGCTTGAGCCAACATTCTTAAAAGTTTGCACCATCACCAAGTTTGAATAAAAATGATCAATAAATATGCTATGGAAACAAGTAAATGTTATTTAAACATAGTTTTAGCATGCTACAAGCAATACACATTTGCAGATTCTTGGTCTGAGAACATTTAAAAATAAATTATTATTAAATGTGAGTTTAACAGTCTGCTTTTAATCAGATTGTAATTTTAATCTGCTGCAGTAGGGCGGCAGCAAACAATTATTTTCATTATCGTTAATCTGTCCATTATTTTCTTGTTTAATCGATAGTTTTTTGTGGTCCATAGAATGGTAAAATATGCCCAAATACCAAGGTGATATCTTCAAATGTCTTGTTTTTTCCACAACCAAAAAATATTCAGTTCACTGTCATAGAAGACTATAAACCGGAAAATATTCACATTTTAAAAGTGACTTAAAACGATTAATTGATTTTCCAAATAGTTGTAATTTAATAGTTAGCAAATAATTCATTAATTTAGTAATTGTTGCAGCTCCAATCTGGGGCATCTTGTAGTACATTTGAGTGTTTTATTGATGTATTTTCTTTTAATGTAAAGATACAAGTGGGTCCTGAATTGTGTTTAATGTATTGCTTGATTATTGACTTAATGATGAAATATCATTGTTTGCCATATATTTTGTGTGTCATGTCTTTAATGTAAACATACTGTTAAATTACTAATTACAGTTTGTCAATGATTGTCAGGAACACAATTGTCTGAAAATCCTATATAAAACAGTCTGATATGACAGACAGACCTCTGTATTGCATTCTTATGAAAGGGAACTATACTTTAAAAGGCAAAATGCTACCATTCAAGTACTTTTACTACTACTACTAGTATTTTGGCTTACTGCATTTCTTATTGTTATAAATGTTCTTGAATTGTCCTTGAGACTGAAATGTTGGAACCTACTACTGTTGTGTGAATAAGATGATAAAAAAGAGATGTGATTATTTTTACACATGTAAATGTTTTTTTAAACTTATTTATTCTCTCTTCTAAAGAAATTGGTGTTGGTATGCATTATTGCTGGTTTGTATTATCACCAAAAATCTTCCTTATGATGACAAAACATGGGTAAAACAATGCAGAACAGTTTTTCTACACATTAGAGTACGTAAGTACGTAAGTACCCTTGGCCACCATTTATTGTTTTGCCTTCAAGCCTATTCCCTCTTCCATAGGTCTGTGAGACCTGGGGTCTTATATTAAATCCTTATCTAGCCATCAGATGTGACCTTTTGTCCAGTGTTTGTCCATATTAGCTTCCCTTTGAAGGTATTTCTGTGATGATTGAGTGTTAGAAATTCAGCTGAGTGATGGAATTACACCATTGGTCGGTCGAATGCCACTTCCTGTATCCAATTCAAATTAAAGACTTCGTTTTAAATTAAAAGCTGTGTTGCTTTTCTTAAACTTTGTTTTAAGCCACAGCATATTGCCTTGTTAAATAACATTACTACTACATTTGTCAATCAAAACCACAGTTCCTGCACATTAAACTATTTAGCGTTGAATATGCCACCTGAATGATTGTACTGTTAAATTGTTTGATTATATGAATGAATGAACTGCTCCATGTATCAGATTTTAATTGATTAATTACATTTCACTCAAAGTAAATTAAATAGATGAAATCAAAACAATTTAATCTTATTTTTGTTGAAATAAAGAACAGAACAAACCAGGTCCATAGGTCATATGAATTAACTTAGTTAATAGTATGTGGGGAGAAATCCATAATGTAAAAAATCAAACCATCTTAACCAGCTTGACCAGCTTACCAGGCGGGCTTTGCTGGTCAGTCCAGCCAGCCAGCCCGCAGGACAATCAGCTTGACCAGCAGACACCAGCTTACCTGGCCCGGTTGACCAGCCATACCAAGCTGGCCAACTATACTAACAAACCAGCAAGACCAGCTTGGCCAGCTTGTCCAGCCTGGTAAACCAACTAAACCAGCCTAACACCAGCTAACACCAGCAGACACCAGCTTACCTGGCCCGGTTGACCAGCCATACCAAGCTGGCCAACTATACTAACAAACCAGCAAGACCAGCCTGGCCAGTTTGTCCAGCCTGGTAAACCAACTAAACCAGCCTAACACCAGCCTAACACCAGCTAACACCAGCTAAAACCAGCAACCATCTTAAGCTGGTCTAAGCTGGTTTTTTCAGCAGGGACAACACCACGCCGTTATCAAAGATGTTCTATTGGGAAGACGATCACTACGTGACAAAAGTTTTCAAAACCGTGGCTACTGAAATCAATCTTACTAACTGCTGTCTGTGCAATTTACTCCGCGCGAGTTGGCAGACTTTATTTTGCTTACTTTAACATCATTTTTCATGGTGGGGCTAAGCCATTTCTTGGTATGGGTGTAGCCTACCCCAGCCATACCCTGGCGCTGCCACTGGTGGCACGTATGGGGCGGGCCATTCTGCACATGCGTTAAATGCGTTAAATATTTTAACGCAATTAATTAAAAAAATTAATTACCGCCGTTAACGCGATAATTTTTACAGCACTAATGTTAACAAACAATAATTTCAAAAGGGTCCCTGGGAAGGTGCCCCACCACCATTATCTTTTGATTACAGTAACTATTTGCACTACCCTTTAACCTAATTATCCACACAAATTCAAAAAAGGGGGAGCTCAGAATTACTCAGGAATGCTCAGTGAATATAAGCACCCAGAGGAAAGGCGAGAACAGTAATTTTACAAGTAGAGGACTGAACTATTCTGGTTGGGAAGAATCTTAATTATAGGTCACACAGCTATCCACACAGCCTTGTGTTTTATTCACGCCCATGCTTTAAAAATAGTGTGATGTGGAAAGGAAGTTTTGTATTCTGCCAGCTGTCAAGAACCAAAAAAATCTATCTGTCTTTCAGTAAAATCAAGTAATCTTCACCGACAACAAATGTGCCCATTCATCTGTCACTGGAGAAAAATCTCAGGTTGACACTTTCTTGATTTTCTCATTTCTAGCTGTTGGAGAGACTTGTTGCCTTCACAGGGTGTTGGGAATGTTTATACTAAATTAAAAAACAAAGATCAAAGTTAAGGATACTCTATCAAGTATTATCGGCTTATTAACAAAACAATAATTTATTGTTACTTTGCTCTATGAAATGCTGTTTTAAAAAAATACTATAAGCAAACTTACATTTTGATCAAAAGTTATTTAAGTTAACACTTCAGCCACACCGAATCAGCTGCTTAACCTACTTATACCTGGTCACCACCATGTAGTTTTTCTCAGAACCTGAGATCAAACTATCAAGGTCCTCAGTCGCCAATCATCCCATATCGCTACAACATCCACACAGTGTCTGGGATCTCAGTCAAATCAATACTAACTCAGCTACATTGAAAACGGACTCCTTTTGGAGGCTTATATTCAGATTGGGACCCCCACAATAAATCTCAATCTGCCTGGACTTCAGTTGGTCCTCCAGACCAGCCTGACATATGACATCCATCCCCCATCTTTCTTCATCCCTTCCCCTTGTATTCATCAATGCTTAACATCCAATACCTGCTGTAGTTAAATATTTAACTGACATATTGTTGTTACTTGGTCCTTGCTTTTCTATGCACATATCAGTGGGCATCATTTGATGTTACTTTTCCATTATTTAAGAACTAAATGAAGCCATTACTGTGGTCAGGACTGAGCTGAGTCACTTCTCAGGATCATTAAACTCTTAACTTCATTACAGACCTCAGAAAATCATTCCCTTTAGATGATGTATTTCATATCTGAGGAAAACCTGTGAAAGAGGTTTTTTTTTTAACTTTAATCCCAAATCTTCATTCCTTAGCAGAACATCTTTGATAAAGGTCCCATGTTTTGGCAATTTCTACTGATCATAATTCCATTGTTTAGAATAGATTTACATTGTTCAAAAATCACATTGGTTTCTCATACAGCATCTCTGTATAGTATTCACTCTCTGTCCTACACGCCTTGTTGGAGCTCCTGCCCCCCCCCCCAATTCAGTTGAAATAGTAAGCCAGCATGAAAAATATTTCTGCCATAACTACATTTGATGTTGTCATTAATAGTGTACATTCCTGGTAGTTGAATATATGTTTTATATGTACAAATATCAACAACTAAGTAGCCTACTGTAAGCATCACATATTTACAGACCCAGTATGGCCTACACCTAAACAGTTTTTCACTTTCAATTGGACTTCCAAGTAGGCTACTTGTAGGTGTCTTAATAATTTAAGTGAACAATGTAAATAAAGTATGACTTTAGTAAACACTAGTAAAATATCTTACAAAAACAATTTCAAGATATGGGTGAAAAAGTGTTGGTAAGTTGCTCCCTGTCAGTGACGTGCGGTGAGGTTCATGGCTGGTGAGGCACTGACTCTTTCTGAGTCAGATATACAAATATTATATTTTGACCATAATCGACATATTCGGTTATTTTCAAAAGCTTTTTTAGTTTAACAGACCGTTCAACAAAAGGATACCCAAAATCTAAATATTGGATTGTTCTTTCTTAGTAAGATCCCATTTTCATTACAATTGGGGTCTTACCTTGACTTGAAGTCCATGCTATCCTTCTGGACAACAATCTCTATTACTTTTTTGCAGAGCCCTAGAGAGATAGGGCTCTGCTTTTTTGTAAAAGTCCTCCTTATCTTCCTCTAGTTTCAAAAGTCTAGTTTGTTGTTTGCATCTCTGCGTAGAATAACAGTAGCAACAAGAACCTGTGGGCTCACTTGCGCCCCCTTCAGTGCGGCAGAGGTTATGGCTGCCTCCCCTGGTGCTTTTTTCATTGCCGTTGTATGATGAGACCAGCGAGCCTAAATATCATATATACGTGAAATAAGTTATTTAGAGACTATGGATGGCGAGGATAAATGTAATAAAGGGATCTACAAACATTACATTGGTGACATACAGTGAGATGGTGCAGGCATGCGCTTAGTGCCCGCTTTCCAGACAGTTTCTGTGGGGTGACGCATTCTGAGGTGAGGCAGAGCTCATCTGTGCCTCACCAGCCTCACCTCACCACACAGTAACTGGCTTGAGCGCGCTCACAAAATAAGTGCCCGCGGTAAATTAGTGCCCGCGCTCCAGCCAGTTACTGTGGGTTTACAAGAGGCAGAGCTCGTCCCTGCCTCACTTCTCATCGCTACCCGTAGTTGTAGCGGAGCTCGGCAAATTTGCTAATTTTGACTATAAAAAGCGATTGGAATCATACATAAATCACATTTACAAGTTACAACACAGATCAGTGGAGACATTTTATTATTATTACTATTTAGTTTTTCTTTAGTTGTTTTTCCCTTACATTGGAGTATGACAGGTGAGGCTCTGCCTCCCCTGCCTCCCCTGACTGCACGTCGCTGCTCCCTGTGGCTTCTCTAAGTGCAAGCACAGTTTCCAACTGAACATATTTCTAACTGGAATACACCAAGGTTAAATCATAAAAATCTATAGGCTACTGTGGGCATAGCCTGTGGTATCACTGTCAGTGACATACACATACTTGCCAACCTTGAGACGATTCTTGTTCAGTTTTCTGTGAGTTTCTGCCTCACCCTCTCAGACTTTCAGTTGTGCACGCTACTAAAGAGACGTGCTACCATGAAAACCAAACAATGGTGTAGCTGTATTAAAGTCAGAGTGGAAACAGTCGTGAGTAAATCTGATTTTGTCAGAAATCGGGAGAAATGCGGGAGAAATATAACCCCGGGAGGAAACCGGGAGAGGGCAGTGAAATCGGGAGTCTCCCGCGAAAATCGGGAGGGTTGGCAAGTATGGACATACACTGTCTGTGAGCCTAACTGGCATTTTCACAGCAGATGGTTGTCTTGACAAAACACAGAGTTATTTACAACATTAACGATCCAAATCCAGGGACTACTGGCATTTATTCTAACTGAATAGAGTCATCGTTAATTAATGCAATTAGTTACAGCTGTGCCTTTCCCGCCATGACAACACAGAGTAGGCCTATCTGGTGTGATGAGACTCGCTTTAGGTAGCTACCTTTATCTTTTGAGGGTGTTTATGGTAGGCCTATGTTTGTTTAGCATTAAACCATGCGGTGAGTTAAAATGTATAGCTACTTGATATATTGACCAATATATCAATCAAAAGATAGGCATACGTCTTTCTTTTAACACAAATGACAGACATTTGCTGGCAACAGCTTATCAATTGTGAATGTGTTCTGCTTTGTTTTATATCATTAGTTTACATAATCAGGCTTATTGAGTTTTTTTTCTCCATTAAATATATCTAATCAACGAAGCAATTCATTGGCAAAGTCATCTTTAATGAGAATAATCCTGACATCGAACTTCTCAAATCCTGGCTTTAGCCTCATTATAGTTATATCTGTATAAACTGCAGAGCTGAACACAACTCTAGTGTTGAGGTTTAATACAGGAACCGCTAAAGCCATACATTAATTAAACTGTGTGATGTTAGCTCGCGCTGCCTCAGTGAGCTCTTCCCGCCAGCAGAGCGCGTTGCTGCGCCTCGTACAGAAAACCTGAAGCCTCCTAGCAGAGCACACTCCCCGTTTCTTCTCATCGCTACCCGTAGTTGTAGCGGAGCTCGGCAAATTTGCTATTTTTGACTATAAAAAGCGATTGGAATCATACATAAATCACATTTACAAGTTACAACACAGATCAGTGGAGACATTTTATTATTATTACTATTTAGTTTTTCTTTAGTTGTTTTTCCGTTACATTGGAGTATGACAGGTGAGGCTCTGCCTCCCCTGCCTCCCCTGACTGCACGTCACTGCTCCCTGTGGCTTCTTTAAGTGCAAGCACAGTTTCCAACTGAACATAATTCTAACTGGAATACACCAAGGTTAAATCATAAAAATCTATAGGCTACTGTGGGCATAGCCTGTGGTATCACTGTCAGTGACATACACATACTTGCCAACCTTGAGACGATTCTTGTTCAGTTTTCTGTGAGTTTCTGCCTCACCCTCTCAGACTTTCAGTTGTGCACGCTACTAAAGAGACGCGCTACCATGAAAACCAAACAATGGTGTAGCTGTATTAAAGTCAGAGTGGAAACAGTCGTGAGTAAATCTGATTTTGTCAGAAATCGGGAGAAATGCGGGAGAAATATAACCCCGGGAGGAAACCGGGAGAGGGCAGTGAAATCGGGAGTCTCCCGCGAAAATCGGGAGGGTTGGCAAGTATGGACATACACTGTCTGTGAGCCTAACTGGCATTTTCACAGCAGATGGTTGTCTTGACAAAACACAGAGTTATTTACAACATTAACGATCCAAATCCAGGGACTACTGGCATTTATTCTAACTGAATAGAGTCATAGTTAATTAATGCAATTAGTTACAGCTGTGCCTTTCCCGCCATGACAACACAGAGTAGGCCTATCTGGTGTGATGAGACTCGCTTTAGGTAGCTACCTTTATCTTTTGAGGGTGTTTATGGTAGGCCTATGTTTGTTTAGCATTAAACATTAAACCATGCGGTGAGTTAAAATGTATAGCTACTTGATATATTGACCAATATATCAATCAAAAGATAGGCATACGTCTTTCTTTTAACACAAATGACAGACATTTGCTGGCAACAGCTTATCAATTGTGAATGTGTTCTGCTTTGTTTTATATCATTAGCTTACATAATCAGGCTTATTGAGTTTTTTTTTCCATTAAATATATCTAATCAACGAAGCAATTCATTGGCAAAGTCATCTTTAATGAGAATAATCCTGACATCGAACTTCTCAAATCCTGGCTGCAGCCCCATTATAGTTATATCTGTATAAACTGCAGAGCTGAACACAACTCTAGTGTTGAGGTTTAATACAGGAACCGCTAAAGCCATACATTAATTAAACTGTGTGATGTTAGCTCGCGCTGCCTCAGTGAGCTCTTCCCGCCAGCAGAGCGCGTCGCTGCGCCTCGTACAGAAAACCTGAAGCCTCCTAGCAGAGCACACTCCCCGTTTCTTCTCATCGCTACCCGTAGTTGTAGCGGAGCTCGGCAAATTTGCTAATTTTGACTATAAAAAGCGATTGGAATCATACATAAATCACATTTACAAGTTACAACACAGATCAGTGGAGACATTTTATTATTATTACTATTTAGTTTTTCTTTAGTTGTTTTTCCCTTACATTGGAGTATGACAGGTGAGGCTCTGCCTCCCCTGCCTCCCCTGACTGCACGTCGCTGCTCCCTGTGGCTTCTCTAAGTGCAAGCACAGTTTCCAACTGAACATATTTCTAACTGGAATACACCAAGGTTAAATCATAAAAATCTATAGGCTACTGTGGGCATAGCCTGTGGTATCACTGTCAGTGACATACACATACGTGCCAACCTTGAGACGATTCTTGTTCAGTTTTCTGTGAGTTTCTGCCTCACCCTCTCAGACTTTCAGTTGTGCACGCTACTAAAGAGACGCGCTATCATGGAAACCAAACAATGGTGTAGCTGTATTAAAGTCAGAATGGAAACAGTCGTGAGTAAATCTGATTTTGTCAGAAATCGGGAGAAATGCGGGAGAAATATAACCCCGGGAGGAAACCGGGAGAGGGCAGTGAAATCGGGAGTCTCCCGCGAAAATCGGGAGGGTTGGCAAGTATGGACATACACTGTCTGTGAGCCTAACTGGCATTTTCACAGCAGATGGTTGTCTTGACAAAACACAGAGTTATTTACAACATTAACGATCCAAATCCAGGGACTACTGGCATTTATTCTAACTGAATAGAGTCATCGTTAATTAATGCAATTAGTTACAGCTGTGCCTTTCCCGCCATGACAACACAGAGTAGGCCTATCTGGTGTGATGAGACTCGCTTTAGGTAGCTACCTTTATCTTTTGAGGGTGTTTATGGTAGGCCTATGTTTGTTTAGCATTAAACCATGCGGTGAGTTAAAATGTATAGCTACTTGATATATTGACCAATATATCAATCAAAAGATAGGCATACGTCTTTCTTTTAACACAAATTACAGACATTTGCTGGCAACAGCTTATCAATTGTGAATGTGTTCTGCTTTGTTTTATATCATTAGCTTACATAATCAGGCTTATTGAGTTTTTTTTTTCCATTAAATATATCTAATCAACGAAGCAATTCATTGGCAAAGTCATCTTTAATGAGAATAATCCTGACATCGAACTTCTCAAATCCTGGCTGCAGCCCCATTATAGTTATATCTGTATAAACTGCAGAGCTGAACACAACTCTAGTGTTGAGGTTTAATACAGGAACCGCTAAAGCCATACATTAATTAAACTGTGTGATGTTAGCTCGCGCTGCCTCAGTGAGCTCTTCCCGCCAGCAGAGCGCGTCGCTGCGCCTCATACAGAAAACCTGAAGCCTCCTAGCAGAGCACACTCCCCGTTTCTTCTCATCGCTACCCGTAGTTGTAGCGGAGCTCGGCAAATTTGCTAATTTTGACTATAAAAAGCGATTGGAATCATACATAAATCACATTTACAAGTTACAACACAGATCAGTGGAGACATTTTATTATTATTACTATTTAGTTTTTCTTTAGTTGTTTTTCCCTTACATTGGAGTATGACAGGTGAGGCTCTGCCTCCCCTGCCTCCCCTGACTGCACGTCGCTGCTCCCTGTGGCTTCTCTAAGTGCAAGCACAGTTTCCAACTGAACATATTTCTAACTGGAATACACCAAGGTTAAATCATAAAAATCTATAGGCTACTGTGGGCATAGCCTGTGGTATCACTGTCAGTGACATACACATACGTGCCAACCTTGAGACGATTCTTGTTCAGTTTTCTGTGAGTTTCTGCCTCACCCTCTCAGACTTTCAGTTGTGCACGCTACTAAAGAGACGCGCTATCATGGAAACCAAACAATGGTGTAGCTGTATTAAAGTCAGAATGGAAACAGTCGTGAGTAAATCTGATTTTGTCAGAAATCGGGAGAAATGCGGGAGAAATATAACCCCGGGAGGAAACCGGGAGAGGGCAGTGAAATCGGGAGTCTCCCGCGAAAATCGGGAGGGTTGGCAAGTATGGACATACACTGTCTGTGAGCCTAACTGACATTTTCACAGCAGATGGTTGTCTTGACAAAACACAGAGTTATTTACAACATTAACGATCCAAATCCAGGGACTACTGGCATTTATTCTAACTGAATAGAGTCATCGTTAATTAATGCAATTAGTTACAGCTGTGCCTTTCCCGCCATGACAACACAGAGTAGGCCTATCTGGTGTGATGAGACTCGCTTTAGGTAGCTACCTTTATCTTTTGAGGGTGTTTATGGTAGGCCTATGTTTGTTTAGCATTAAACCATGCGGTGAGTTAAAATGTATAGCTACTTGATATATTGACCAATATATCAATCAAAAGATAGGCATACGTCTTTCTTTTAACACAAATGACAGACATTTGCTGGCAACAGCTTATCAATTGTGAATGTGTTCTGCTTTGTTTTATATCATTAGCTTACATAATCAGGCTTATTGAGTTTTTTTTTCCATTAAATATATCTAATCAACGAAGCAATTCATTGGCAAAGTCATCTTTAATGAGAATAATCCTGACATCGAACTTCTCAAATCCTGGCTGCAGCCCCATTATAGTTATATCTGTATAAACTGCAGAGCTGAACACAACTCTAGTGTTGAGGTTTAATACAGGAACCGCTAAAGCCATACATTAATTAAACTGTGTGATGTTAGCTCGCGCTGCCTCAGTGAGCTCTTCCCGCCAGCAGAGCGCGTCGCTGCGCCTCGTACAGAAAACCTGAAGCCTCCTAGCAGAGCACACTCCCCGTTTCTTCTCATCGCTACCCGTAGTTGTAGCGGAGCTCGGCAAATTTGCTAATTTTGACTATAAAAAGCGATTGGAATCATACATAAATCACATTTACAAGTTACAACACAGATCAGTGGAGACATTTTATTATTATTACTATTTAGTTTTTCTTTAGTTGTTTTTCCCTTACATTGGAGTATGACAGGTGAGGCTCTGCCTCCCCTGCCTCCCCTGACTGCACGTCGCTGCTCCCTGTGGCTTCTCTAAGTGCAAGCACAGTTTCCAACTGAACATATTTCTAACTGGAATACACCAAGGTTAAATCATAAAAATCTATAGGCTACTGTGGGCATAGCCTGTGGTATCACTGTCAGTGACATACACATACGTGCCAACCTTGAGACGATTCTTGTTCAGTTTTCTGTGAGTTTCTGCCTCACCCTCTCAGACTTTCAGTTGTGCACGCTACTAAAGAGACGCGCTATCATGGAAACCAAACAATGGTGTAGCTGTATTAAAGTCAGAATGGAAACAGTCGTGAGTAAATCTGATTTTGTCAGAAATCGGGAGAAATGCGGGAGAAATATAACCCCGGGAGGAAACCGGGAGAGGGCAGTGAAATCGGGAGTCTCCCGCGAAAATCGGGAGGGTTGGCAAGTATGGACATACACTGTCTGTGAGCCTAACTGGCATTTTCACAGCAGATGGTTGTCTTGACAAAACACAGAGTTATTTACAACATTAACGATCCAAATCCAGGGACTACTGGCATTTATTCTAACTGAATAGAGTCATCGTAATTAATGCAATTAGTTACAGCTGTGCCTTTCCCGCCATGACAACACAGAGTAGGCCTATCTGGTGTGATGAGACTCGCTTTAGGTAGCTACCTTTATCTTTTGAGGGTGTTTATGGTAGGCCTACGTTTGTTTAGCATTAAACCATGCGGTGAGTTAAAATGTATAGCTACTTGATATATTGACCAATATATCAATCAAAAGATAGGCATACGTCTTTCTTTTAACACAAATGACAGACATTTGCTGGCAACAGCTTATCAATTGTGAATGTGTTCTGCTTTGTTTTATATCATTAGCTTACATAATCAGGCTTATTGAGTTTTTTTTCCATTAAATATATCTAATCAACGAAGCAATTCATTGGCAAAGTCATCTTTAATGAGAATAATCCTGACATCGAACTTCTCAAATCTTGGCTGCAGCCCCATTATAGTTATATCTGTATAAACTGCAGAGCTGAACACAACTCTAGTGTTGAGGTTTAATACAGGAACCGCTAAAGCCATACATTAATTAAACTGTGTGATGTTAGCTCGCGCTGCCTCAGTGAGCTCTTCCCGCCAGCAGAGCGCGTCGCTGCGCCTCGTACAGAAAACCTGAAGCCTCCTAGCAGAGCACACTCCCCGTTTTCCGTGAAACTGAGAAAAGGGAAAAGCCCTGTTGTGTTTAGTTTTTTTTTTAGCACTGTCAGAAAGCTCATACACTGCGAGCTTCCTCCACCTTCCACACTGCTTACAGGACTCTCCCAGGATGCTGTCGAACAACCCTCACATCGGGCACAAAGTGGCAGGCTGTTTGATTTTCCTCTCCGTCTGTAAGTAGGACTCACTTTACTTTCTAATCTTCATGTCAGTGGGCTCGGACCACACAGCTGTGAGGGACGTACTGACACCCTCCACAGTAAACAGTGTGTGTTGTTTGCAAAGGTGAAGCTATGTTTGGAAAGAAACGACAGTGTAACGTTTTACGATCTTTGAGTCCCTAACTGTTTGTGAAGTGCGGAGCCATGATTCGCCTCAACTTCCTGAGGAGTTGAAAGGCGATGTGCACGCCATGTGGGTTTATGCAGAGCACTAACTGCAAGTTTATACCGGAGTTAATCACAGGAAAAGGTTGGAAAATCTCCTCCTTTTGGAATCACATTTGTGTTTAAAATGTGTTCACGATTGCAAACAGTGAAGTAGCTTCTTCCTGTCATATCCACGGTGCACGAGTGGGAGGCAAGCCCGAGCAAACATGCACCTAAAGCCCCAGCTACTGTCAGCCTTACCAAGTCAGTCTGGATGTATTGTGTACAATGCATTTAGCAACTAAGTAGAAGAGTGAACGACGTGCACTAATTTATTCCTCTGCTGCCAGCATACCCACAGTGCTAACAGACTACTAAAAAAACGCAATTATGCTTAATTTTAAATACAAATATTTATAAGTAATTCTCGACTTGTGCTTGATCACATGTTTACTTACATTCCATGGAAGTGATTGCTTAATTATAAATAGTTAATGGCTTGAATGTCAAATATTTCAGGTGATTTTATTTGACCATTTATAATAGAAATATATGCAGTTTGTCCCTGCATATGTTCTGCTATACAGTATCTAATGTATTCAGTGATGTGTCATGTCCATTAGGTTGGGTGCAGCAGCACACAATGAGTGGCTGCAGCTGTGGAGAGAATTACAGTCAGTGACCAATATTGCATTGGCCTTGTGTACTATGGCCGTCCTCCTGGAATGTGGTGATAAATGCTGAGCGCTGGAGACTGTCTGCCTTGATGGGACTGAAAATTGTCACCGTTATAAGAAATGCCAGAAAACACAAGGATCTGCTAATATGTTGTTACTGCAGAAAAAGGGCTACATCTGCCTGGGTCAATAACTTAGGAAATAATTGTGTGTTGAAGACTACAAACGGAGCTAACAGTTTTCAAGGATGGTATTATGGAATCTTAACGCTGCAAGAATTATCTTCAGGTAACAGTGATTTATTATTAATTTCATTCAATCTATAATATTCAGTTTGAAATATACACTTTGCCACCCTAATGCATTGTTCATCTGCCTACTTTTCACCTTATTCACTCATGCTAGACAATTAACTGACATCATCAAATTATATTCAGTTTTGCCACATTGACCTTTTTTAGGAAGGACATATCAAATATAATTGATGACATGTTTTACCCTCAATTTCTGGTTAGGGGTCACATAAGGCTTATCGCACTAGTTTATTAGCTTGAATGGGTGAATATTCGATATTAGCAATCCTGAAAATGCCCAAAAACCTATACTTCAGAGATATTGCCTGTTGATATGTAAAAAATAGAGTAGTGTGGGCAGCCAGTCATTCTTGCAATCCACTGGTATCCTGTGCACAAGTGAAAGCTGTGTGTGGCACAGAGTTGAGCATGTTTAGTTGGGCTGCTGACTCTGACAGGGCTGCTCTTCTGCTCCCCCTGTATGTAATATTCATGGACCTAACACCAAGGAGCAGCCCAGGTCCAATTTGATGACATTATGGTGCCACCTCCGCTGTTTTTCAATGATGTGGTCCACGAGACATCAACAGACTGTCATTTCTGATGTGCATTGGAGCCATGTGAGTGCGATGCAGTCGGCATGAGGAGCAGCAACCTCCAAGTTGGATGATCCAGCATTCCAGACAGGCCGTATTGCAATTTTGGCAGTTGTGCTAAATCCACAAAGTCTCAATGTGATTGTTGATATAGTTATACAACTACAATGATGTGTGGTATTTTGGAAAGAGAGAGTACTGAACCAAAATCTGGATTCCATTTTTAGGCTGATTGTTCTGTTTTATAATACAGGAACCAACCTCTCATTGGTTAGTGCTGCATTGTCATCTTAGTTTAAGGTTCATTATCTTGAATATCTTATATTTAAGCTTTCACTCAAAAATGTTCTTAAGTATTGTAAGGTTATTGTAGATGATGATGGTTAGAAGATAACTTAATTACAGCAAAAAAACTCACAAACAACCTTAAGTTGACAGCCAGCTGTTGACACATGTTTTTTAAGTGATTGGAGGACTGAGATTGCAGACACTAGTAGCCGAATTGAGTCTTCTCAGCATGCTGGGTGAGAGGATGATGAGGGCTGTGATTCAAGAGGTTTTCAAGGTCCAGCTGCTGCTGTGGCTAAACTGAAAAGCCCCTGCTGAAGTGGATCGGCAGCCATTAGAGATACCATCCACAGGCAAAACTCTTTGGGATGCAGCATATTCTGAAAAGATAACTATGTCTGTTATTCGTTTAGAAGTGCTTGAGGGCCTTCACACAAAACAAAGGATGTTAACTGAATCAAGATAAAGATAGTATTAAGAGAATTCCAACCAGCAGCAAAACTGGGTTAAGATTTGCCTGTACAACTTCTAATTGGCTGCTTCAGTGCCTGAGTGGAAATACAAAGTTTTGATTTAATTTGACACAATGCCAGATGAAGCCTGTTCTTCTTGCATACCTAACATTAAATCAGATGCATTATTACAATTGTATGTGCAGTGCATACTGTGTGCCATCTGTGCCACTTCTTTGAGGAGCTACTTTTATTATAATCAGTTGGCTGCGTCTATCACCGCAAAATGTTTATCATTGAAATATTAATAGAAATAATTTTGTGATTCACTTTAAAGGATTTTCGCCAACAAGGCTAAATCAATCAATCAATGTTTATTTATATAGCCCAATATCACAAATGTTACATTTGTCTCAATGGACTTCACAGTTTGTACAGAATATCAGTATGACAATACGACACCCTCTGTCCTAAGACCCTCACATCGTACAAGGAAAAACGTCCAGTTTAAAGGGGAAAATGGGAGAAACCTCAGGGAGAGCAACAGAGGAGGGATCCCTCTCCCAGGACGGACAGACATGCAATAGATGCCGTGTGTAAATCGAAGAGATAATACATTTGACAGCATAGGTAGTCCAAATGTTTGGAAATGCATGTGTCTATAATAAGAAGATGAATCCACGAGGATGTCAACAATCCTGTGGGAGCCATCAGGGAAGTAGTATGATGAGTCAGGCAGGACCACAGTGATAGGTTCAGCCACGACTCGAAGTCCAGGACTCAAATCCAGGACGCAGGATAGAGGATCCAGGACACAGGATCCAGCACTCAGGATCCAGGACTCAGGATCCAGGACACTGGATGCAGGATCCAGGACACATGACTCAGGATCCAGGACACAGGATCAAAAGGATCAAATGAGTTTAATCTGCAAAGGTGTCCTATCGTGCAAAATGCACTGATGTCTTTTATACATAAATATGTGTCCCCGGTGTGTCAGGGAACTCAGTAAGTGTCAGAAAATAAAACCCTCTCTCTTTTCCTCCGTACCCAAGTCTCTAAAAACGGGGGTACAACAGAGCTGATCCAGATTTACGTCGGATATGACGTAATATCGGAAATGTGGACCCACGGCCCGATCCGAAAGTTGCTATCAGAATCAATGCCCGACGTGTTTTGGAAGTAATATGGTCTTTGTTTACATTAGCAAGCATCACTAAGGGTGCATTCACACCAGCCGTTTATAGTCCGGTTAAATCGAACCCTGGTGCGTTTAGCCGCTTGGTGCGGTTCATTTGGGTCGGTGTGAACGCAGTCCGAGACCTCTGAAGTGAACTAAACAACCGGACTCTGGTCCGCTAAAATAGGTGGTCTCGGAAAGCTTGCTTGCAAACTCTGGAGCGGTTCATTGCTGGTGTGAACGCAGTCCGCACCAAACAGGAAGCGTAGTATTTACGTGTCACAATAATGCGGATGTCTTCAAAAATCTTTAACGAAAGAGTCTTTCAAGACATCCGCAGTTGTTTAGTTAAAGAGTGAAGCAGAATGAAGTGTTGAACAGTGTCGTGTAAAGTAAAAATGCTCCGTCAACTTCATAAAATGAAGAACACCTGTCGTCGGTGAAACGCCCCTCCTTACTGCAGAACGTCTCTCATTATGTTATAATGTTTTTTAACGGACGTTGTCTGATTATATAATCATATGCGCGGGCCGCTAGTGTCTGTTGATCTCCAGATTAACAGCAGCATGAGAATAACCTGCCGAAAGTGCCGATGCTCCATGGCGGAGGCTCCGGTAGAAATTGCCGGGATTTGCGTTTTTACCCCCTTAATGTCTGACCAATGGTTGAACAGCATTTCCGTGCACATGACTTGTGTTTAAAGTTTATAGTCCGTTTGAGTTTTGCTGTGAACGCAAACTGAACCTTTTGAAAAATGAAACAATGTAACAAACTGTGGTCTGGTGCGCACCAGAGAAGCGAACTATTAGGTGTGAATGCACCCTTACGCACGCCGTGTGTAGGGGCCGTTCACTCAGAGCTAAGCTGTACTGAAGACAACAAAAGCAGGAAATAAAAAAGGAACTCTCCTTGTGATAAACCCGCAAAAGAAAAAGCATTTGAGCTCCATACTGTTTCAGAAATAATCCTTGAAGTGGTTTGGAACATGATATGGAAGTATTTAGCTGTATCTGCCGGTAGAAATCTCTCTCTTCCCTCTGCAGCTCACAATGTTGCTCAAAAGGGGGCGGGGCCAGCATCTACTGACTGAGGATCAGCACTTCTCTAACAGGGCTGAAATAGAGGGATATGAGGGATGTCTAAAATGCATTATCTGTTTGGTATTTTGAGCATAATACATCATAGACATGTTTTTAATATATTTGTGTATATATATATGAGACCCATAATATATGCCTAAAAATAGCACGATAGGAGATCTTTAAGCAATGTTTGATTAATAGGGACACAGCTGAATCTTTCATTAAGATGTTTTTTTTTACACTGAACACAAAGCACATTTTAAAGAAGCAAACAGACATGATTTGTTCTACAGGCAACAGAAATTGACGGGTCTGCATGAGTTCAAACACGTTTCTTATTGAGTTATGTGACTCTATTCCTTGTATGTTAAACTGATAGGGGTCTTAAAAGAAGGAATTCTGACTTTTTATACGTTTTTAAAATCACTCTTAGTCTGGTCCATCACAATTTCTGAGGCATGAACCATATTGCCTGACAAGAGTTTCCATATAGAGCGATTCTGCTAACCCAGAATAGGTTCATTGACATTAATTGATGTCCTTTTTTCATTTAACCCGCAGGTTTTTGAAAACTCTTGCTTTCTGCAATATCTGTGCTCAGTTAAAAGGTCAAGGTTTAGAAAAGTCAATCAACATGGTTGTCATAGAAAGGCAAACCTAAATTGTGCCGTGTAGCGAACACCCATCTCCTGCATCAGTCCTTATTGCTACACTTGCATACTAGACACACACCTCGCTACATATGAAGCAATGCATGCATTGGCACAGAAAGTTAAACATTGGCATTGAAATCATAGAAGCATCCAGTATGGTTGTAATACTTGCGTATACCAATTTCAGTGCTGACACACAGTCCGTTAGCTAACAGCTAGACTCGGCATTCAACACCCGTGTTGTGTTGACTGTGGACTCCAAAACACTCTGCAGTCATACATTCTGCATGAATAAAGCAAGATGAAAGTTAACTGTTACATTTTAACACTCCTTAATGGCAGAAACAAGGTGACATGAGAATCCCATTTGAATCTTGTTCGTCACCACCAGTAGTAATTATATTCTCTCTTTGTATGGCCCTCCACCTGGGGAAGTTAGTGCTTTGGCCTGCATTGTTGCATGATTTTAGATTTGATTGTCTTTGCCAGATGAAGGCTTTTCACTATTCTCTCCTCTTCGGGGGCTTTTTAAGTTTAAGTTGGGCATGAGGATTATCAGAGCCCCTTTTTAAAGCTGACACTCACTGCTAATTAGCACTGAAGTAACTATAGCACCTGGATAGCTGCCTTTGTTAATGTGAATTGTGTAGTGCACAATGTGTAGTTCTTCCAAAGTGCTTTCATGTTGTGTCTCCATTCATTCCCACTCCTGCCGTACCCATTTAATCTTGAGTGATGTGAAAACTTTTGTAAGACACCAAATCACTTTCAAAGTAGCAAATAATTTTTTAATTGCCCTGAATGAAGATTTTTTTCAGTAGTTTCTTAGAAGAAAATCGTTCAACTCTTATAAAGACAAATCGTAGTCCTGTGAAGTACACACTGTACATATTTTCTCTGTACACCACCAACTTGATTCTCTCCCATGGTTAAGTTTGTTTCCTGGCTAATTCCATCAGCCATCTGCTTTTATTACAAAGACAATATAAATTGAGATCTTGTTGAAAGGAATTCATCCAAACCATCCTGAGGTTTCGGCGTGTAAAGCACTTTGTAGAGTTTGTAAAATCAAAGCAAGATAGTTCTCCTCGGTGCGGCTCATTTTGAAAACACGGTTGGAAACAACAGACTCGATTATGTAGGCTGGAGAGGCGATGAGATGGAGGTGCTCCGATCAGCAGTCCTGACATTATGTAGGGAGTTACTTTCCCACTCTCGCTCATTGTGTCTCAGCCTCTCCCTCTCCAGGGTAAGCCGTGAAAAGATGGGCAGAATGAGCAGAATGTATTATGGACATATTCCTGGAGGAAGCTTCTTTTCACTTCAACACGTAGATGCCAGGTTACAATGTAGTCAATCTCATTATACAGAGGTGGGATTTAAGAATCTGATGTTATGTTTGTACACTTGGCAGCAGGAAATTATGTCAATTAGTCATTATGTAGTAGAGTAGAGTTTGGTATAGCTGGCTTTTTGTTGCTTTAAAAAAAAAGAGGGGTTGTAATGCAAATCATTATATTTTCCCACATTATATCGCTTGTTTTTTTTCAACATGCATGTGCTTTACTTTTCTTTAGAAGCCATAATGTTCTCTCTTGAAGAGATCAAGGACACTTAAAATGAGCAGTAGATAAATACAAAGTTAATTACTGTGAGAAATATCGAATTGGTGTTTGGAAGAACAGGAATTTGTCAGCATGTCGAGCTTGACTTTTCCTTCTTGACATTGGAGATGGCAGTGGACAATCGATGCTCAAGGTCTTCTTTTGTGTTCAGGGCCATTCATCCATATCGGGAGACAGTGTTATCAGTTGTATCAAATGTACAGGTTCCCCCTTTACGTTATGATGATTTTTAACTTCCTATCCGTGCTATATATTATTCTGTATATTAAACAATTGAATGATTGTAATTGTTTCAGCATCGTTTCAATACTTCCAGGGCCACGGCTTCATCTGAAAGCTCATGAGCAGCTCTGATTGTGTTTCATCCTAAACAGTCCTCATTACAAAAATACTCTGTTAATTGCAGTTTATAGTTTAACTAGTTTTCTGTTATATAAAAAATAAGCAGCTTCGGAAAGAAAATGTGTTTGAACATACGATTCTCTTTTTGAAATCTTAGTGTATTTAGTACTTAGTGTATCTGTGAAAATCTGTTTTTAAAAAAAAAAAGGTGTAACTGTAATCACTACCTTCTTCATTTGGTTATTTTTACTGAGCAGACGTCTTCTCTTTGAAAAGAACATGCACCGAATAATCCTTTTGCATGGTTGGCCAAATTGGACTTTGTTATTTTTTTTGTGCTTTCATGACTTGAATAATTAGGTTCATTACACTGTGCGTTTGTTCTGAACTGATGGCTTTACACACTGAAGTGTTTTGAAGTTCTATCAGCTCCTCTGAATCATTTAATAAGAGGGTTTTCTTGCTTTTAAGCCAATTTACTGTAGCTGGTCAAAATTACACAGATGGTATCCTTTTTATGAAATATGTTCCTATTTTATATACTGTAGGACTTTTTGTGTGGACATTGGATATAATACTACCACAGGAATTTCTGCTGGATTCTTTCTAGATACCTTAGCTTTTAGTTTTAATCAACGCTCTCAGTGGCCGGCTAATGGCTGCCACAGCGAGCCAGGAGGAGAGAGTGTAGCTCTTTCTCAGGTCTATTACCTAGTTAAAGTCAGATTCAAAGCTGACTGATGTTGAAGTGCAAGCTGCCTGATTTGATGTAAACGGCTTTGTGAATTAATTCTCTGAGACATTGCTGTTTTTTGATGTATTGATTTGAAATCCCGGGAATCTTTCTGAGAAGATTTTCCTGGTCTCAGAATCGATGGCAATTTAATTGGATAGAAGCTCTCAGGGCTCTAATTATAAACTCAACTAGATGAATGGTGCTCTCAACGATCCAACACATACTCCGCACGAAGGACTTAGGCTCCGAGTTATCTTTTTAATTGTAATGATTTGTGTATTCCTGGAGACACTGAAATGTTTTGTGTATTCCTGGAGACACTGAAATGTTTTGTGTATTCCTGGAGACACTGAAATGTTTTGTGTATTCCTGGAGACACTGAAATGTTTTGTGTATTGCTGGAGACACTGAAATGTTTTGTGTATTCCTGGAGACACTGAAATGTTTTGTGTATTGCTGGAGACACTGAAATGTTTTGTGTATTGCTGGAGACACTGAAATGTTTTGTGTATTGCTGGAGACACTGAAATGTTTTGTGTATTGCTGGAGACACTGAAATGTTTTGTGTATTGCTGGAGACACTGAAATGTTTTGTGTATTCCTGGAGACACTGAAATGTTTTGTGTATTCCTGGAGACACTGAAATGTTTTGTGTATTGCTGGAGACACTGAAATGGTTAACTGTCAGACAGAGGTCAACTTATATTTTATTAAATGTTGTCAGAAATATTACAGTGACTCACTCACCAGATATATTATCACAAAGGTTTATAGCGCAATATGCACAACATAACTATCAAACACGACATACAATAGAAGGAAGGTTTGTATTACCCAAATCTAAATCAAACATGGGACAGAAAACAGTACAGAGCCATGATCAGCTGGAACTCTTTACCGGTTCACAACTTCACATCATTCAGGAAAATTCTCAAGTACATTTCAAAAGGTTGCTAAAAATATATTTAAGTATTACAAAGTAAATTTGAACTGTGCCTGTGGCTATGTATGCATATATTATGTACACTTATTTGTATTTACTTTTGTTTGGCCTTAGGATGGCGATAATTGGATGACCATTTTAGTTTTCACTTCATTTCACTGTAAATTGCATGAAATTATGAGCTGTTTTGTTTTAATTTTGTTGTATGTATGTTTATGTATGTTTTGAGTGTGTGAGGACCCCAGGAAGAATAGCCAATGCTCATGCTAGTGCTAATGGAGATCCTAATAAAGACAAATATTCCAACTATAATAGCCTATAGCAGTCTTTTGTTGTGTAGCCCTGCCTGTGTAAGGCAGCTTTTAGACAACCTTGATAAAAGAAGAGACTGTTTATGGTTCAGTTTCAAATGATTTGCTCCTATTTGTAACATTGTCTTAAAGAACAACAATTCTCTTTTCTTTTCTTGCAGTTCACATCAACTTTTCTGCTGGCAGCACCGGAAAGGGCTCACAGGTAAGAGAAAACATTGGACTCCTGTGATTCTTTATTTCCTGATTGCAGATCAGTCTGAACTCCTGTGATTTGGCTAGCTTCTTGATAATTAGTGTTAATCATTCATCTGCTGGTCTCATCACCTCTATTAAAGCCTTAATGACCTGACCACCTTAAATGAACAACAATGCTGTTTTGAAAAAGGATTGTTTATTGTCCTCCAGATCAGAAGCTTAATGTTCTCCACAATGCAAATGATTTCCCTCTTTGATTCTGCATTATCTAATTCTGCAGTTGCTGCTCGATAAATAATTAACATGTTCAGTTGTTCTACTTCTCATTGGTGTAAGAAGATGTTGACAGTCTCCTGGCAGTTACGTAGCATCACAGAAATGGGAAACTTATTATCTTTCCACTGATGGCAACCGCTGTTATTCCCAGCAGAGGTAAAAAAAAAATTAATTTTTTTTTCACTTTAAATTGTCTCATATGGTTGTTTTTTTAATTTAAAGTGAAATTGAATAAAACGCTGCATACACAAATATTCTCTTAGAATTCATTATCAGTAGCACACAAAGGTATTGGTCTATAATCAGATTTAAACAGTTTGCTTACGTCTGTTTTATTCTGTAAGATAATTGTGACATGCTATCAGTATGCCTTTTGCTCAGTCAAAGCCTAGGCTCGCATAATATCAACATTGTTAGTTTTCTTTTCTTCTTTTGAATATTACTATTAGGGACAGCTGCCTGTCAAGAGTTATAAAGAAAATATGTAAATGACATCCATTCAGGAGAAGAAACCCATTAAAGAAATGAAAATAGTTTTTGCAACAACGGAAATCAGGACCAGACACCAACACTGCTCCTAGGGCTGTGTATAGCTTCCCACTGCTTTTAATACTAGGATGGGTTGAATGCAGACTCTAAATTACACTGTGTGCTTTATACACGAGTGTCACAATTTAAAAGTTGATTTTGATTCGAATCCTTCATTTCCAAGTAGAACCAAGCATAGAGCACAGAGGAGGCAGAGGAAGTGTAACAGGTTTATGGCTCGTGTCACTGTCGACAGAGATGTGTGGAGGAGAGGGGATGACCAGGTACGACAGAGGGAAGAAGGGAATGGAGAGCTGCTAGGCGGCACCGCAGGCAGTGAAAGCATGGTAGAGTTGGCAGCAGGCGTTTTATTTAACACTTTCCATAATGTCTTTCAGGACTTTGCCCCAGGGAAATACCTTAAATTCCTAGTGTTGTGCATTGAAACATAGCGGCAACCTACGGTGATTTAAAAAGTGTGGTTTCTTGAATGGCCACTTGAGGCTGGCTTCCAAGAGAGTCATTCTACTAAGAACCTAATGTTAAAATGCCCAGCTTTACAGCAGAAATACAGGTTTCAAATTGTTTACAGCCTTTTATCCAAAAACGGACAATGTTTCATATAGCTTACCTGTTGAAATATTATTAAGGCTTACAGTTATACCTAATAAAAGTTGTGAATACTTTGAGTGATAGCTGGGCACCTTTACTTAGCTTACTGCTCTGTCACCTGGGCCCATTATAATATCTATTGAACAGCACAGGAAATCAGAGGTATGCAAGCATAGGCTATATAATACAATTATATTCATCCACAATTTCTTTCTTCTTTGCTTTGCTTAATTATGCTGTTTTGAAGTTAAGTCTGTGATGGTTCAGGTCTCATGGTTTCAGGGGCGACATTGGTATCGGGACACATAGACAAGGTAGCAGAGGGAACACAGGAAGTTAAAAACACAAAGAAAAAAAACATGCAGTGGCAGACCCATGCCATGATTCACTTGTCTCATTTACTCTCCCAGCATGCCCTGTATTTCTTAATTAATTCACAATACCATTTTTAACATCGCTTTTTGACAGCAATCCCCCAGTTGGAGAGTAAGACCAAAATGTGTTTTACACTTCGTATCTGGTGTAGTCAGTATTATATTTAGTGTCTTTTCACAAAGCCCACCTGCAGTGCAAACCTGGTTATTGACCTGTTTTTGGTTCTCCTGAGCCATGAGAACAACATTAGCAAATTAGAGAGGAATACAAATATAGGTCATGAAAGCACTCGACTTAGTTATAGAAAGTCATAGCAGTAGGCCGGGCAGTCATTTACATACTCCTGAGAAATGTGCAGACTCTAAACTTTGCACACAATATTTATTATTTCAAAAGTAAACCAGTTCCTGAATGAGGCAATTCATTGTTGCTCTTCCAACTGAAAATGATTACCTTTCAAACAAAGGTGCAATGAACTGTATGTGGGACCTTTCTGTCAGTAATATCTTTTAGTGGAACAAATCTGATTATATATATAACAACAAGTATCTTAATAGACTACCAGATCAAAAAGATAATAATATGTGTTTTGGGCAAATCAAATATCACCATTTTTTGCTTCTGCCTCAAAACATTGTCAAATATCTTTCCCTTGAATTTTTGAGGGGGCAGATATGTATTGGATTTGTTTCTCTGGAACTTGGGTGTCCAACACCTTTACTCATTAAATTAAACAAGTTGTTTAGAAACATACAGTTTTCAACTCACAGGACTGATAACAGACAGTGGCTGAATTTGCAATTTATTTTTGTATTTTTTCTTCTTTTTTTTTAATGGCAGAACATCAAGAAATAAGTGGATTGTGTATAGACAACACTAATATATAGAAAGTATTTACCTGGCTTCTGAGAAGATGACATTGTAGTATTGTATATATTTAGCTAATTTGTTAGCATGGCATTTAGAAAACACAAATGTATCTCTTTTTAAGCACTGTTTGTTCTACACAAACAGTGCTTAAAAAGAGATACATTTGTGTTTTCTAAATGAAAGTGAAACAGGCTCTACGCCTGTTTCACATAATGTTGTGCCATGCAGTGGTCAGCATTGAAGATCTGGCAATAACTTCAAACATCTGGGCTTATCCCATCACGAATAAAATCCGGCTTCTGCGGGGGCTCCTGTGGTGTGTGTGTGATGATATGGGTAACGCTGATATCCGAATGCTAAGTAGCAACAACCAAACTAGTATAACACTTCCATCAACATGTTTTATAAAATTGATAAATAATCTTTTAATGTGTTTCCGCATCCCATGGCTGATGTTTGCTCCCTCACGGTGGAGGAAAAGATGATCCTCTTTTAAAGTTTGCAGGCAGGATATTTGAAAAGATGCTCTGCTTTGATCAGTATACTGTAGTTGCATCTAACGTTGCTACAAAAGGCATGTGATATGTAAAGCAGGAACTACGGTTGCGGCAGTCATTTTCTGTGGTTGTCTTTGAACACAGTCTGTGGCTTGCATAGAGACACGTTTAAAGTGGACCGATCATGCTATTTTGAAAAATATATTGTAGGACCATACCTATATAACATGTCTGTGAAGTTTTTTTTTCAAAATACCAAACAGATCATGCATTTTAGCCATGCCTCATTTCGCTGTATTTGCTCTATTCCAGCCCTGTTTTTGCAAGGGCTGATTCTGTGACGTAGCTTTAATGCAAATGAGCTGCAGCTGACCACACCCCCCTGCAGGAGAGGGAGATCAGCTGCTGGGCTCACAGAAGAGGGGGAGGAAAAGAGAGGCTCCGTCCTCCATGTTTTGTTCTTATATGATTATATAGAGTCGTTATTCATTTGTTTTAAAGCTCAATAAATAACAAAGAAGACCTTTGACCGGCACTTTTCTAATTTTGTCCGGAAGATTTAAACTTTAACGGACATGTTGACCGGGGAAAAAAACTGAAACTCTGCCGCATGGTCCCCTCGTCCCTTGGAAGAGGCGGAGAGGTAGATGTTTTTCATCTGCTGGTGGCAAACCGGAGAGAATTACAACAGGAGCAAACGCTTGCCTCGGGGAGGGAGAAAAAGAGCCAGAGCGGAGAATAAACAGAAGGGCAACCATGGCAACCATGGCAACCATGCGCGGGAAGTCTTCTTCGCTGCTTTTGTGGCAGGACTACAGCGCCACTTACAGGCCTGGCATATGTACTACAGCGTCTCCAGCGCTTTCGAGCGGTCTCGTGTGAACGGTAGGGGTGTAACGGTATCCGTATTCGTCCCGTACCGTCACAGTTCAGACGTCACGGTTCGGCACATGTAGTCACACGACGAATACGCCTTTTTTTTACGAGTGGGAAAAAAGTCTGTCATTCAGGGCAGTATCCACTACACTATATATAGGCTAATCCAGGGGGCGGAATTGCGCCTAAAAGCTGTTTGCCAGCCGCCCTTAAACGACAAATGAAGAACAAGAAGAAACACAACAACAAAACGAACAAAATACAAGAAGAAGAAAAGTTAGTATGGCGATTTCAGATAACACACAGGAGCTAGAACCCACCTGCTTCTTTTAAATCAGCTGTGTGGGAACATTTCGGGTTCCCTGTGGACTACAATAACGATTAAGTGTGCGAGTGGTGGATCGGACGAGTGGTGGATCGGACGAGGACGGTCTGTCGCTGTTGTTCTACAGTGGTGCGGTATGCTAATGGTAACACACGCCAAACATGCTAAATCATATCAGAAGGCATCACCCAGATTTGCCAATCACCGGAGCCTGGCAAAAGACAACAGCAGTTCAACAGCTGATCCCCGCTGTTTTTAAGAAGCCAATAGACATGAAAGCCGAGAGACCAAAACTAAATAACGGAAGCTTTTGGCATATGTTTTTCAACGACTTTGCGCTCTTGAAACACTTTCTTAATATTTATGTCATATTTTCAAGACATTCTTTTTAGTTTTACAGCTTGATGAAACCTTTTTGTTTGACATCAGCCATTATAGATAATATGGCCATCTGAGTGTACTGTGTAAGGTTTGTTTTTAACTGTTTAATACAGTTAATTATTCAAAATGTCAGAGTTCTTTATTTTTAAAATGAAACTTGCACTATTGTTCAAACATAAATAACAACAAACCTGGAATTATGCATTTGGGACTTTTTTTTTGCTTTTTCTTGTTGTACCGAACCGTACCGAACCGTGACCCCCAAACCGAGGTAAGAACCGAACCGTGACTTCTGTGAACCGTTACACCCCTAGTGAACGGACATGTCTCGTGTGAAGAACACTATTCCGGGCTGACGTCAGCTCGGATGGAATCTGTATCCGCCCGTTGTAGCCTTGTTTTTAAAAGATTTGGGTACGGAGGAAAAGAGAGAGGGTTGTATTTTCTGACACTTGGTGAGTTCCCTGGAACACCGGGGACACATGTTCATGTATAAAAGATGTACAAAAGTGCATTTTGCATGATAGGTCCACTTTAAGTTCCTACAACTCTCGCCCCCCTCCTCCTTTGAAGACGGCCTGAAGCCTCTGATGATTGGCATCAGTTTGAACTTAGAACGACTTGGATAAGTTAGCCAAGACAAGCACAGGTACCGTGATTATCTGCTGCTTCAGGGCTTCATAAACAGACTAAACAACAGGGTAGTACAGGTTTGTGATTTTAAGCAGAACTGCCTTGATCTCATGCACTAAGGACTTCCAAACTGTGAGAAGAATACAGGAGGACAGCAGAGTGTGAGAAATTATTTACACATTTCCTGCTGAGGGTTTTGCAAAGCCAATGGAAAAAGTTGTTCCTGTCACTTTGGCACCATATGGATGTTCTCAAGACACATGAAAACACTTTTAAAAGTAATTTCTGGGCCCAAACAGGGCACATTGTTATATAAGGGGTGACTTTGCCTTCAGGGATTGTTACTAAATGGGGGGAAAGCAACAACAACTCTTACAAAATTCACAAGAACATAACCAGTTCACCAGAAGTAATTGAAAGTGCTGATCTTTGTTAATTCATTGAGCTGTTTCATGTGTTTTCAAAGTTAAATGGTAGCTTCATTTAAAACAAACATTTTCTTAGGGGTTCATCTTAAGGCTTAGCAGTAGGTAGTGGAAACGGCACAATTATTTGGATTCGAAATTATGAGGAAATTACACTAAATAGTCCAAGGACTGAAGCAGCAGGAGACACTTTTTAGACCTTCCACCCTTTGTATATTTAAAGAGTAAAGATAACCATCTCTGTGTACTCAATCTTAAGTGCTATCAGTTGTGGACGTAATGAAAACTCTTGAAGAAAAAGAGCTGCTGCCTTCTTACACAACCAACTCAATTGAAGTCATCATGTTGGTTTGAACAAAAGCATCTTCTCTGATGTGTGCAAGTTTACTTGTTTTCTGCCAAGCATCACTTTAAATGTCATTTGTGCTGCCTAAACAGCTGTCACTTTATGGATACAAGCTTTTCATTCTCCAGCATTCCCTAGGACAGTTTAGCCAGTCGGTAGATCAATTGTATCTACTGACATTATCCCTTACCTGAACCCTAATATCAAAACAACCTTTATTTGTGAGGTCCACAGTACAGTATAAAGACCAAAAATAAGTTTAAAAGATTAGCCTTCAATCAATTATAAATTGTCACCGTCTAATTGAATATTAAAAGGTCATGATGTTGTCTTATGTTGTGTGGCAGACTGTTGTCTTGCTCAGTGTGACGGTGACTTCTGCCCATGACAGATCCTTAAAGTAACTGCTTCATGAAATATTTGATTGCCTCTATCAAAATAGAGTCTCCATTTATGTAGACAGATATCATGATGGTCTCCCTTCAAGTTAATTTACATTTCTACCTTTTTTGTTTACGTTTTTATTCTCAAAGGAGAACACGGGGAAGGTTGTTTGCAGAGCTGCTTTACGTATTTTACCTATCGTGCAAAATCCACTTTTTGATGTCTTTTATACATAAATATGTGTCCCCAGTGTGTCAGGGAACTCACAAAGTGTCAGAAAACAAAACCCTCTCTCTTTTCCTCTGTGCGCAAATCTCTAAAAACGGGGGAACAACGGAGCTGATCCAGATTTGCTGCCGATATTACGTAATATCGGAAATGTGGGCTGGCTTTACACCCACGGCCCTATCAGAAACGTTGCTATCATGAGCAGCCATAAGCTCCACCCCCTCTTTTTCTTTTTATATAAGCTTTATACCCAGAATCAGCACTTAAGTAACAGGAAGTGAAATAGAGGGATATGAAGCATGGCTAGAATGGCTGATCTGTTTGGTATTTTGAGCAAAACACTTCATAGACATGTTTTTTTATATATCTGAGACCTATAATATTATGCCTAAAAATAGCATGATAGGAGACCTTTAAGTTAAATTGGTATTTAACTGAAATGTTTTATTTCTATGTGTAAGACACTAACAACACTTAAATCAATATATTTTGAGAGATGCAGATGCTGGATAATGCTGCTGACAAATCACCCCACCGCAACCAGTGTCATTTTGTAACTCTTTAACCCGATTCAGGTAAGCCACATTTACAGTGAAGCATGAAAGCTACATTGAGTTATGTTTTCATGAGTAAATACACTCTTTATTTTGGTAAAATATATCAGCCGTCTCACCTAGAGGCCAGGGAGTACTGTGACCCTAAATAACTTACACAGCAGGGCCTGACCGCAACAGTTGCCCCAGGCAACCAGAATTGGACCAATGTCAACATTTCTGTGCGGTCTGGTTGCCTCAAACAAAGCTGAATGCCTCCTGCGTACAGTCTTCTAACTAAGTGAGCGTGGCCCAGTTGAACTGCTTTACTGTGTGAGAAATTGTACCATTATAGATGGAAAAATTGAAAATACGAACCTAAAAACTTTAGAGAATTAAACACAAGGCTATTATTGATGCATTAACAAGTGGACCTGGAAGAAAAAAAGTGATACATTTTTTTTTTTTCAAAGAAATGGGAACAAATACTCTTTTGAAGTTTAGGTAAATACAACATTAAGAGTCACAAAGCTGAAAAAAAAAGAAGGCAGCCTAAACATACGTTATTAGTGAAAGAAGAAAGAAAGTAGTGCATCAGCTAATGGAAGAATAGAAATAAGCAAAATTGTACTGGAATGCAAAGATAATTATTTTTCCAGATTTGCCTTTGGTCCCCAGATCAAAAACCTATTTGAAGCGACAGAAAGTGAGAAGCTGTAGATCTAACCTGGCCTGCAGGAGTGCAATATTCTGCTGACTGTAATTTATCCTGCTAATTACATTTAAGTTGCTAATGTGAAATTGAAATGCAGCAACATTAGTCGCTCATTCACACTTTTAGATTCCAGATTGTTAACGAAGCTGAGCCACCTGTTAATCAAATCTATTTTAAGTCTGCGTTGTTGTTTTTCACACAAAAGGAGAGAAATGGAGGCTAAAATGAAAATTGTGTCATTAGAAGTTAATGACAAGGTTAATTTATTTGTCATTGTATGCCAGTTGTAGCACTTTTACGCTACAGTTCACACAGAGACCATAGCACAAATGTTATACATAAAGAAACATCTAATTATCACCGATCAATTACATCTTAAAGTTACATATAATTACTATGTTTTTTCAGTGTTGCCAAGTTAGCAACTTTATTGCTCTTTGACGACATATTTATTGCTGTTTTTCGGCACATGCCAGAGCAGTGTGCATAGTTTATTTTATAAGAGTAGAATTCAGCGTAGAAAAGAAAGTCTTTTTTTTTGCCTTTTCAAAAACACAAGAGCATTAGAGAAAGAATGTATCACAGTGTGTTTATCTGCCCGAACCTGCAATCCTCTGCAAGTCTGCCAACTAGTAGTCAGTGGGCCTCGGTGAGCATTGATGTTAAAGCAAAGGTGTGCATCATTTACTACATGTGGGTTTATGGGTTATATAAAAAGCCTGTCCACAATTAACATATGCACTGTGTAGTATTTATCTTCTGTCTTATATTTTGGGAAGTGTAGACTTCTAGTTAATATACTTTTATATACAGTGTACTGGCCGGGTTTAACTTAAAAAGAAAAATGCTCTCGTCTATCAATTTTCCTTATATTATATAATTTCCCTACTTCGTAGATCACCAACTAGTCAGGATGCTGACTTTTTATCTGAGACATGCAGCTTCAACCTCGATCCTCTAACATGATGTCATGTATGTAACTATCCAGTGAATGGCACCCTATTCGATTCTTGTTTCAGGGATGCTAACTGCCTGATTCTGGAATGACTGTTATCAACATTCTTTTTTTCCTATTTTCCATTTAAAGTCAACAAAATGCAGAAAGAGGATATGAAGAATTGTCTGCTAATGTTCAAAGGCAGCAGACGTTTCAAGCCATTAACCCATCACACATTAAGGGCTTTTACTTGTGAATAGAAAATTACTTCTTCTGGCAGCCTGATATTAAGGAAGCATACAAAAGGCGTGTTAATTCTTAAACACCTCAATGGATCTGAAAGCCTCCTCTAAATTAAACTGACAATTTGCACTTTACCGACAAACCATTTGAATCCTCACTTAATTTAAATAGAGAAGGGCCACCATTTAATAACTGTGTCCTCCTCGGTTCCCAAGGATCTTCTAGACAGCCAGCGTCTGGTAACATCGTACATTTTTCTCATATGTCAAAATTCAGAAAGTCCTGCAACCTTGAATCATTGTTTCCATCAGTGAAGAGAAAGCTAATGCGACCTGACAGGTCACACACATCAGTGGAGCGTCTGAGCCCTCGGGATTGAGAGCTGTCGCAGGGGGCAGGAGCTTTGCCTTGTAAGTCTTTGAAGAGCCGCCAAATCAAAGGCAGGGCTCAAAGGGTCGTCTTTGCTTATGTCCTTGATAACGTAACAATCACATTAAGCATCGTTTTCAAGAAGTTTGCTATACACCTCTTTTGGGAAAACCGTAGCCGCAGTGCTGCTGTTCTGAGGTTTAGCTACACGAGGCACAACATTTCTGTCTGTCTACATCAGTGCTGAGGTGCCACACACCAAAAGCGCTCAAGGCATGGTGAAACTAACCCCTTCAGATGGATAGACAGTGTAGACTCATAGCTATTCCTTTTCTAACAGCTATGGGTTTCTGATTCTGCTGCAAATGGCTGACAGCCTGCTGTCAGATGGGATTAGGGAGAGCGTTACCTGCGTGCAGAAGCATACAAGGCCAGAAAGTGTTGAGCTCTGTAAGCTGAGGATAATTCATTTCTCTGTAATGGCAAAAACAATGTTTGACTTGATCCGAGTTCATTTTTCTGCAGATTATAAGATCGTTTACCAGAGACAGATTTGTAGCCCTGGTGTCACTCAACTGCTGCGATTTTCTTTTGAAGAGTGATCAACGTGCAGGATTTAAAGATCCAAAGAATGACTTTTTAAACATGTTCATTCACCTTGTTGATTACATTTGATCGTACAGTAGATTTATGTATATTATAAAACAAACAAACATTGATTTATTGTTTTCGTTCCGTTTAAAATTACAGGATAAATTGCATGATTTTAATTTTGCCTACAGAGCATTGGAGTTTTATAATAGTCATAATGAAAAAGGTAGGAAAGCATTAAAACAAGTATAAATACAACATAACCTGATATATAGGCATTCAATCTAAATATTAGATACAGAAATAACATCATATTATCTGAGAAGTGGAGGTATAGTAATGCATCAATGAGCTTGAAGGCTAAACAGACAACATAACGCTGCACAGTTGTTTGTAATACTGGGAATACAAGGCCTATATTACAACAGCTCATTTCAAAATAACTTCTGAAATATGCAGCAACATTACAAATTGATGTGTAAAAGTATACGACTGGATTTAGAGATTTCTCCTTAAAGTTTGATTAAGACCTGCCATAAAACATTAGGTCTTATCTACAGTAGTGTCATGTAGTTCACTTGTATGCATCACAGACACACACAACTCAATAATATTGGTAACGTTTCAGCAACCACTTAATTCATCCCTCGAAGGTCTTCATTTATTTCTTCCTACAGTTACATTGCACTGATTTTCTGTCTCCTCTCTGTCGGAAAAGAATAAGTGAAAAACTTTTGTTGGAGATGTAAAGGGATATCTGATCCGCTTTTCAAATCTCCACGCGTTCCTATGAAGCTGGTTATAATACAGGAAGGAATCCATATCTACAAAGTAACCGTTAACAATAATCTACTTTAATGGCAATATGACAATGCAATACAATCATTACAATACAACATGATATATTACAGTTATATTGTAATGCTTAAGGAGTAATGCCGGCTTACTCCTGCACTGGTTCGCATACTGCAGAGCTACTTTCACCCGAGGGCAGCATGTGAAGAAGAGGCCGAACGCCAGGGATCCACCGGATATATACCAGAGTAAGAAGGAGGGGTTTGGTGTTAGGTCAGCTGGTCATCTTTTCAGGTCATCTCATTGGGAGACGCAACGCTGGCCAGCAGGAAACCAAACAGGCTCACAATACAACCAAAAGTCTCAAGGCCTGCATACCTACACCTCCCCCACAGAGCAATAAAACCCTGTTTACTCCAACCAGCCCAGAATGTTTATAGCCATTTGTAGTCCTTACATTTATGAAAGGATAAAACAGAGAAATCAATATAAAACACAAACACAGGTATTGTTTGAACAGTATTCACTTAACTGCTACTGTTGATAACCACCAGAGAAACCCAAGGGACCTCTCTTAACATCACAACCACTGTAGCTCGTTCTAAGTTGAATGCAAATCAGGACATGCTCTCACCTTCCCCCATCTTCCTTTGTCCTCAAAAACACATGTCAACAGGCCCCATATCCAGCTCACAGTTTTACCCAAATTATTCCCATTTTAAGCTTATCCATAGTTTGCTAACATGAATAAATACAAATATAACTCTACAAATTGCAGCTGCCAGTCTTCTGTCACAGCGACCAACTTTGTTTTATGAGTATTAGCCTTTACCAAAGCTTGATTAGAGTTATTATCTGATAACGAGTCAGATTCTCCGGGTATGTGAGATGCATTCCTTCCTCGAGGTGCCCTCTCTCTTCAGCTGAGGAAATGATTTCAGAGTAGTGTTTGATAAGATGAGACAGAAACCTTGCAGGCATGACTAATGCTACTGAGTCCAATTAAGCTGATGTCTTGTACCCACTGAATTAAACCATCCTGATATGATCTTGCCTGCCTGTGCATATATTATTTAACTCTGATCACCTGAAGAATCAGGAAAGGCAAAGAGCCTTACATATGCACGCCACATCGCTGTGCATATGGAGAACTTCCTTCTGTCATTTCTTTCATCAGAAAATGTGCCTGATTAATATAACAGGAAAGATACGACAGTGCAGGAAACAAATGCCCCTCCAAAAAATAAATGTGGTCATGACAGCCATATGAAACTGTTCATGTGCAGGAAATCGACTAAATTGATAGGTTTCTTTTTCTATTATGAAAATTGCTCTCCCTCGAAATGTGCTGAGATAGTGCGTTACATATAGGCTTCTTCACACAACAGCCACCAAAAGTGATTATCTGTAACCACTGCACCACACCCACCGAGAGTGAATTTATGACTTAGTTAAGCTCTCTGAAGGCTGCAACAGCTTGCCAGTAAAATGATTGTTAGTCTAGAGGAAGTCATAAATCAAATCAGGCCTGGGTTTGTCATTATCTATTAATACTCTGCCGCTCTTGAGTTCTTGAAAGAGCCAGAACTTGCACGTTCTCGCCTTCTCCCAAGACTGAAAGATTTCCTCTGAAAGATGGAGGTAAAAGACAACCCTTCAAAGTTAGCTTGGCTTGTGATTGATTTACTCATCCCTCCACGGTCTGCAGCGTACCCCGACAGCTCTGGAGGTGGAACAGTGTTGAGTGCCTTAATTGAGCCGAATGCGCTGAGCTTAAATGCTGCAGGCACAAAACCCACACAATTAAGAAGGACTAATGACGTGGGGTATCACCCATTATTTCTACAAATAACCCATAGGGCTTTCCTCATTTACTAAGCCTTAATTAATGATTAGGAAGACGAAATGGAGTATTTAGCTGAAACTGAGCTCCTTAACACAAGCCATGTTTTGACATTTTCTGCATCTTTTGTAAAAAGTGGATGTATATAGGTCATTATTTGAAGATGTGTTTGAAGAAATGTTTTGTTGCTGTAATTGTTGAAAAAAGTATTTCTGTCTTTTCAGAGCCAAGATGATATGCATGTCATCCACCACAATCAACTGGGTAAGTCTTATTCATATCCAATTGAAGTAGTTGAAAATGTAGGAAAATAAAACAATGAAAGAACATTAAATAAATGGCTTGTCATTTCAGTGTAAATATTCTGTACACACGGGTGCCAATGAAATACTCACTGAAGCACAACGCTTCAGGCATTTCCATTTAGGAGAATGGCTCTAAATGACCCTACTTTTAAAATGACACATTACATATCACTTAATTGCAGATAGGAGTCCATGGGGCATATCCGTTGCATCATGAAAAGTAGCCTAACTACATATGCCACGTTATAAAAAGTACATAAATAAAATAATAAGTATATGACTGGAGAAAGGTTCATCACACCTATAATTTTTACCGTATACTTTCTAATAAACTAATAATTTTGGTGGAAATGTCCTAACTAATATTTTATTTAAGGTTCAGATTAGGGCTGAACGATATATCATGTCATGGCGATAACCGCGATATGCGCATGCGCGATATTCACACCGCAGGGACGTGCGGTTTTATTCATTAAAAAAAAAAAAATGCTAACGCACTTTAGCACAGAATTCAAAATAAAGATACCCTTATTACTTATCAAAACTGCACATACAATATATCCGATTAAAGCTGAGACTCCACAGATTCACTCCACTAAGCGATCCGATCTCGCGACAGGGGAAGCAAACACAGACATCACAACACGCTTTTACGGGAGATCGTCTCACCGTAGCTGTCAATCTGATCAAAAGACGTGTTCAATGGCATTAAAACGAGAAAAAACGCGGCTGAATCGGTTAATCCATAGGTTAATAATGTATCTGTGGCTTTGAAGCAATTGTTTATAATCCATAATTCCATTTTTATGTAAAAATCGGAGCACAAAAGTTAGCTGCTAATGGTAGCCAGCCACCAGAGTGTATGCAGCTTCCGGTTTTGGCTACGCGTCACTCTCACTCCTTATTTGTTCATGTGTGTAGAACTTCCCCTCGATTCCATTGGCGCTAGCGGTTATAAAGAGATTCCATTCGTCAAAATCGACCAAGGGGGGCCAGAGATATGGAAAATCCACCCAAATGACCCCAGAAGTGTTTTTTTTTTGCTAAATCTCTCTAAAAAGGTCAAATGTCACTTGTTTTGCATAAATCTTGATACAGGGTACTTATTATATGTTGTACTTTGGATTCCTAAAGCTTTTAGTCTACCTTACCATCATCCAAGGGTAGTTTTCACTATAAGTAAAAAATAATTTTTGGACGGACACTATAATTTACAGTTTTTTACCATGTTCAATCTGAATTTTCTTTAAAATAAAAAACATCTATATTGATTCTGACTTTTCTACATCCAACTCACAGGTTTATCATTACTTTGAGAGAATAGATTATTAATTTAACCCTTTTAGAAGGGAAGATATGGTCATTTGTTCTGGGAATGTCATTTTCGAGCCTGAGACCTGAAAAACAGGCTCAGTGCTTAAGTAGGTGAATTAACTCAAACACGTCATGTTACAATTATTTTGCTGCTTGCTACAAAAGGAAAACTTGCATTGCTCTCATGTCAGGGGTACTTGAGTGAGTGACATGCAGGCTCTGCATGCACAGCAAACCACCAATCACAATCATTCTTGATCAGATCACAGTAGGCCCCGCCCCGCTAGTTTGCAGACCATCAAAACACCGGTAAAAAATGAGCAAGGCACAGGAGGACAATACCTTAATCCGGTTAAATATAATTTAAAAAAAACACAATATATATCGCAGGGGGAAAAAAATCGCAATGTCAGTTTTTTTCAATATCGTGCAGCCCTAGTTCAGATGTATTTTTAACATACACTGTGAATGGACAAATTAAAGACTTTATCAAGGACACCATGCTAGGGACGAGAAAAAAGGCAGTTCTCAACGCATCCCTGTTTTCATTTACAAGCGACGAATATCTCCCTCCTGAATATACAAATGAAACCCTGTTTATTCTTAAGAAATAAAATTAAAAAACAGATGCTCCCTGTGAAATCATGATATGCTTAATAGATGTTATCAGAGACTATAGTAATTACTGTTGCAAGGAAAAGTATGTGAACCCTTTGGAATTACCTGGATTTCTGCATAAGTTGGTCATAAAATGTGTTCTGATCTTCATCTAAGTCACAACAATAGACAAACACAGTCTGCTTAAACTAATACCACACAAACAATTATATGTTTTCATGTTTTTATTGAACACACCATGTACACAGTCACAGTGCAGGGTGGAAAAAGTATGTGAACCCCTAGGCCAGGGGTGGCCAACCCGCGGCTCGCGAGCCGCATGCGGCTCGAGAGCCAGTTTCATGCGGCTCTTCAATTCATATCGAATTTTATATGTGTGAGTGTGGGGGAGAGACACGGACTCCTGACAGTTAGACCTGATATTTAGTAGGTCTGTTAAGTATTGAATGCTGATAATTCTGACGTAATTTGGCCAGTCAAAGTTGTTTGGGCACGGATAAAATCGCTCCGTTACTTTCGTCCCGGCTCTCCCTACGTGTGTACTGTATGTGTGGTGTCAGGTGTCTGTATGAGAAGATGACAGCGCCGCCGTCTAATTTTGATCAGGAGCGAAGCGGAGGGGTCTAGATCTGCATGAAGGGTGTTATTTTCCCATTATCCCGCTTATTACATGGCCACATTCTCAACAAAGTAACGATATGACTCCCAATATTAATTGAAATGCTTTTATAGATTTAGAAAATGTTTTTATTGATTTAAAAAAATAGTACGCTATTATTTATTTAAAATGACATGCATCCGCTAAGAGAAATAGTCCGTTGTTACTGTTTGAATGTAGCAACGGCAGGAACTGCTTGACAGCGGTCTGTCTGTTCTGGATTAACAATGTGTCACGTGTTCTGAATTGACCAATCAGAATCGAGTATTAAACACTATCTGACCATGAATTGAGTTTGATCCTAAAATGGCAGGGAATAAATGCACAGCTAAGCGAAAATATGAAGACGAACATAGGACGTTTTTAGTAGAGTGGGAGAGTTCATATTTTTTTATCGAACGCAATTGCAAGCCATTTTGCCTTATATGCCAGACAGCATTAACCCATTTCAAGGCTTCAAATCTTCAGCGCCATTTCACCTCACTCCATGCTAACATCGACCATGACTTCCCAAAAGGTACGGAACTTCGCAAGCAGAAGATAAACACCTTGAAAAGTCAGGCAGAAAAGCAGACACAGTTTTTCAAAAAAATAACGAAGCACTCGGAGACCGTAACACTTGCATCTTATCAAGTTGCTTGGAACATAGCACAAGCTAAAAAGCCGTACAATGAAGGGGAGTTTGTTCAAAAATGCCTCAGTGACGTGGTTGAAATCTTGTCTCCAGAAAACAAAAAACTGAAACAAGCGGTATCAGACGTCCAACTGTCCCGCCACACTGTTGAACGCAGAATATCGGACATTAACACCGCCATCGAAGTGCAGTTACACTCTGATCTTCAAACGTGAGTTTTTCAGTGTGGCATTGGATGAGTCTTGTGACATACAAGACAAGCCTCAGTTGGCAATATTTGCACGATCAGTCTCAAAGGATTGTGTTATAAAAGAAGAACTCCTTGATATTGTGCCATTAAAAGACAGAACCCGTGGCATCGATGTAAAAGAAACAATGATAAATGTGTTTGTGAAAGCAAATGTGCCCAAGCAGAAACTAACTGCAATAGCCACGGATGGAGCGCCATCAATGGTCGGATCTGTGAACGGGCTTGTGGGGCTGTGCAAAGCTGACAACACATTTCCCGAATTTTGGAATTTCCACTGCATCATTCACCGGGAGCAACTTGTGTCAAAATCACTGAATTTAGACAACGTCATGAAGCCTGTGATGGAAATCGTAAACTACATCCGCACGCATGCTCTTAACCACAGGCAATTTAAGAATCTCATCGCTGAACTCGACCAAGGGCTTCCAGGAGACCTGCCGCTGCACTGCACTGTGAGGTGGCTTTCTAAAGGCAAAGTGCTGTCTCGCTTCTTTGAGCTGTTGGATGCTGTGAAACTGTTCATGGAACAGAAGGACAAGGATTATCCGGAGCTCTCAGACCCCAAGTGGATTATGGATCTGGCCTTTTTGGTCGACATGCTGTGTTATCTGGACAGACTGAACCTGGATCTGTAGGGAAAGTTAAAAATGCTGCCTGACTTAGTGCAAAGTGTATTTGCGTTTGTTAACAAACTGAAACTGTTTAAGACACATCTTCAAAAGGGAGAATTAGCGCATTTTCCCTCTCTGCTAAAAGCAAGCGCACAAGCCACCGGTGCCACCCGGAAAAAGCAAACAGCCCGTTATGCAATATTGATTGAAACCCTGCAGGAAAACTTTGCGACCCGGTTCCATGATCTACATGTGAAAAGGCCACACATTACGTTCCTCGTCGATCCTTTTAATGCTGAGACGGACTGTTTGAAAGCCCCGCTAGTCAAGGACGAGGCGGTGGCCGAGTTGGAGATGATCGAACTTTCAGAGGATGACCGACTGAAACCTGTTCTGAGGGAAGGGACCCTTGAGTTCTGGAAAACTGTGCCGATCGAAAAATACCCAAATGTCAAACGGGCTGCGCTCAAGCTACTTTCAATGTTTGGGTCAACATACGTCTGTGAGTCTGTGTTTTCTACCCTGAAACATGTGAAATCCAAGCATCGATCTGTTCTGACTGACACACATGTGAGAGAATTGCTTCGAGTGGCCACAACGGAATACAAGCCAGATTTGAGGAGGATTGTTCAAAGCAAGGAATGTCAGAAGTCTCACTAATTTAAAGTAAGATAAAAAACCTTTTCAATTTTGTTTACTGAGAGTTTGTGTGTGAGTGCACACAATGTTCATTGTTATGTTGTTATGTTAACTGGCCTCTGAATACTGGTAGGAGAGGTTTAATTCAATTTCTGTCAATATTATGCCATCTACAATGTGTGTGTGTGTGTGTGTGTGTGTGTGTGTGTGTGTGTGTGTGTGTGGTGTGTGTGTGTGTGTGTGTGTGTGTGTGTGTGTGTGTGTGTGTGTGTGTGTGTGTGTGTGTGTGTGTGTGTGTGTGTGTGTGTGTGTGTGTGTGTGTGTTGTGTGTGTGTGTGTGTGTGTGTGTGTGTGTGTGTTGTGTGTGTGTGTGTGTGTGTGTGTGTGTGTGTGTGTGTGTGTGTGTGTGTGTGTGTGTGTGTGTGTGTGTGTGTGTGTGTGTGTGTGTGTGTGTGTGTGATGTGTGTGTGTGTGTGTTGTGTGTGTGTGTGTGTGTGTGTGTGTGTGTGTGTGTGTGTGTGTGTGTGTGTGTGTGTGTGTGTGTGTGTGTGTGTGTGTGTGTGTGTGTGTGTGTGTGTCCTCGCCTTACTATACTTGTGGGGACCTAAATCTGTTTACACAGTCACGTGTGGGGACTCGCCTCCCTTATGGGGACAAATTGGAAGTCCCCATGAGGGGAATCATTAATTTTAGGGTGAAGACTTGGTTAGGTTTAGGATTAGGGTAAGGTTAAGGGTTAGGGTTAGGCATGTGTTGGTTAGGGTTAGGATAAGTCTCCAGGAAATGCATGTAAGTCAATGTAATGTCCCCTGAAGTGATGTATACGGTGTGTGTGTGTGAAGTTTTATATTTTCATTTTATCTGTGAGAGAGAGAAGGGAAGAAGAAAGTGAAAGAGCACAGAGAAAGGCTGAGAACAAAAGAGAGAATGAGGGAGGGGGGGGGTGCACGTGCATCTGTGACTGTGTGTTTGATGTGGCTCTTTGCAGTAACATAGTCAAAATGTTGGCTCTTAACCTCTGACTGGTTGGCCACCCCTGCCCTAGGCTAAAGACTTCTTCAAGAGCTAATTGGAGTCAGGAGTCAGCCAACCTGGAGTCCAATCAATGAGACGAGATTGGAGGTGTTGGTTAAAGCTGCCCTGCCCTATAAAAAATACACACCAGTTTTGAATTTGCTATTCTTAAGAAGCATTGCCAGATGTGAACCATGCCTCGCACAAAAGAGCTCTCAGAAGACCTACGATTAAGAATTGTTGACTTGCATAAAGCTGGAAAGGGTTACAAAAGTATCTCTAAAGCCTTGATGTTCATCAGTCAAATAAGTAAGTAAGACAAATTGTCTATAAATGGAGAAAGTTCAGCACTGTTGCTACTCTCCCTAGGAGTGGCCGTCCTGTAAAGATGACTGCAAGAGCACAGCGCAGAATGCTCAATGAGGTGAAGACGAATCCTAGAGTGTCAGCTACAGACTTAAAGAAATCTCTGGCATATGCTAACATCTCTGTTGACGAATCTACTATACGTAAAACACTGAACAAGAATGGAGTTCATGGGAGGACACCACGGAGGAAGCCTCTGCTGTCCAGAAAAAACATTGCTGCACGTTTGAAGTTTGCAAAAGAGCACCTGGATGTTCCAAAATATTCTGTGGACAGATGAAACCAAAGTTGAGTTGTTTGGAAGGAACACACAACGCTATGTGTGGAGAATCCAAAGGGGTTTTTCTTGCAACTGTATGTCTATAAACATTTGTATTCACATCCAGGATATTGCTGCTGTCTTTGATAGTTGGGTCATCATTGGGTCTTTGTTTTGATATTTGAGTCTATCTGTATTAGAAACAGGAATGTTGGATGACATTCAAAGGAACAGTATTGAAAAACATTATCACTTTATGTAATCATAACTAGTGAATCTTGAAATGAAATTTTTTGGAAAGGGTGACATTTGAATATGTTGGTAAAAGGGCTTTTGTTTGATGCCTGTCGTGAAAATGTAATCTCCACAGTTCCTCTGGCTTTTTCATAAATATAGTCCCATCTCTTTATCGATCTGACAGCAACCAGGAATTTCATAAGTAGAGCAAAAAAAAGAATCTCATGCATGCCTTTCATGCTACAGGGAGCTCATACAATCACCCTCAGAGTGATTTTCGGGAGGCTGCAGAGGAATTTGGAGCTTCCTGGACCTCTGCCTGTTGTTCATTCAACTGGGTCACCACAGATGTGAAGGCGCACAAAAGCAACTTCATAATGCTCTCATTTGGCACCTCAGCACAGAGAGAAAATACAAACAGACAGCTATCTCGAAAATAATTGGAGCTTCACTATCTGGCACCACTATAGTAATTTTCCTCTGTCACAGCAGAAAAGCTACACTCGCCTGCAGAGAAAATTATATGTGGGCAGGCATTCAGGAGATGAATAAAGGAAAGTTTGGTTTTCTACTGTGTTAAAATACAGAGAACAGCAAAGTTATACCTGGATTGTTTTTTCTGAAGGAGCTGGTGACTTTTAGAAGATGTTCCATGTAATCGCAAAACAATGTTTCTTTGGAGTAAATACAATGTGCCAAATCTAAAAGGGATTGATGTTTCATTTAAGTCTGAATGAAATTGGGCATTATGCAGTTGTTCACTATGCATATCTGAAATAACGCATTCACCTACAAAAATCATTGCAAGTACTCTAGACATACATTATTGTGCGGCATGTAGTGTTTTAACATTTTTGAGGTTTGACTATTGTTACAGCTTAGCAACATGAATAGCTAAAACCTTGGAGAACTTCACCTACAGACATGCCCAAGGAAAATAAATTGTTCAAAATGGCATGATTAAAATATGATTGCTTAAAATGCTCTCTATCCGGGCCCAGGGCCCTAACCCCCTACCGATTGTAACACAATCTCCTACAATACAATCAACGAATGTCTGTTTTTAACACAGTTTACTGTTGCATCCCAGTTCTTCTTCGTCTTCTCATATCCCAAATCGTGTAAGGCCTTTGGCTGTCTAGCCCAATCAATTCAGTCAATTCACTTCATTTTGAGACCGGTCGTCTGAAGAAGAAAATGTGCAATAGTTAAAAGGAGGCTTTATATGCAGTTTCACAGTAGAGGATTCACAGAAAATGAATGATATTGAATTTCAAGAACCTTTTTCTTTTAAACTTTAAAATTATAGAGGGTAGTTTCAGATCATGTGTTCTGACTTACTGCTCCTGTTTAGAGTACACATTCATACATGTGGAGCACAGGGAAGTCATGTATTTGTACAAGAGAAGCTGTTAAAGTGGAAACTGACATATTTTCCCAACCTGGCATTTCCAATCATACTATTGTTGATGCATCCGTTACAAAGAGAACACAACCACTTTCCATTTTCCTCGGTGCAGAGTAACTGCCAACAACATAGGACACACTTTATATTGATCTCCATGGTTAGGATGGAAACTAGAAAAAACGATATTCTTTTGTTAACTGGTATAGCTGGGGGAACACATTATCCTCTTCCTGTTGCACAAAGGTTGTCACTTGTCACACTTTGTTTGTGCTTTAAATCGAGTTTTCATTTTCCTGCAGATTGTTCCCAGGGCGGACCGGATTGCAGAGTGAAAGTGTGACTAGGAAATGTATCTAAATGTTTATGGTGTCATCATTTCATAAAATTGTGCATCTGATATTCATATTTTTACATTAACATAGGCAGTTTCGATTATAATCCAGTTAGCTTTTCCCCCAGACCATAACAAAAATGTATTACTTACTTAACTATGATTTTACATAATATACCTTTTTATTGGGGGGTTTATCGTATTCCTCCGAATTCTCTTCATTTTAGTCATTCACTCTAATCAGTGCAGATATACAAGTTTTGATCTGCTATATTGCAGTTATCTATCTTTTTTTTGTGTTTTCAATCAAGATGTTTTCTTGCTACTTGTTCCTAAAGGATTTTACACTGACTACCACTAAAACCTAAGAAATGACAAGGCCCTACATTAAAAGTGACTTTTCACACTTGGGTTTTGATGCAGTGTTTTCCTTCAACCATATTATGGAGACGATTAGCTGTGGAACATGTACAAAATATAAGAAACATATACAAACGTGTTAATCATATTTTGAGTGGACATACTTATTTTTCGCCAAGTAACTGCAACTTCTGCTAGTCGAAAGGTGAAAGAAACCTTAAAACGGAGACAATGAAGCAGTGTGTTATTATTTACTCTTATGTTCTTAAAACTAAAAAACTCTTGGCTCAGTTCTAGAATGGTTTCTACCTTTTTTTCGGATTCTACAGTTTATCCTGGTCATTCATCTTTGTTTCCTTGAATGATTATTGAACTTTGTCGCACATTTGGAAATAAACCATTGGTCTTTGACTATAAGGGAATAGCACCATAATCAAATTGTCAATGCGGGTGTTGTTGGGGAAAAAAATGACTGTAGCTTTGGTTCTTTATATGTAGGAGGAAGACAAATATTCCAGCAAACAGCAGGCGCAAGTAACACTGACTTAGCAGTTTTTATTTTTAAAGTTGGATTTTTCTTAGTACAGCGTCGTTCAGGGCACAGGGAAACTCTTTGCCACAAACAATGAATGGAATTGCTTGAGAGCAGAGAGGTTGTGCCAGAATTTAAATCAGATTGTCATTGTAACAATTATTTGGCCCAGGAAAGCAGTGCTACTGTCCCTTCAGAGGTGGCATTATATTCATGAAGTGGCTCAGAGCCAGCTTTCAGGCCATTCACATTGCATCTTCAAAAGCTAGAATGTTCACAAGATATTAAACTAACTCTTCCTGCATACCAACCCACACTCCCTGTGTGTTAACCTTTCTTTAGCTGATTCTTAACCCCTCATGTTGTGCCTGGCTGCATGTCGTTGTTTCGGCTTGTTTGTATTTCCTATTCTAAGCACAGCCAATAACTGTATTGTCCTCATTAAATGAACACCGCACTTGCATTCTCAAAATGGTTCCAAACAGTGCTGGAATATATTGATGTATGGGCTATGAAATGACTCATTCATCAAAAACAGAAATCAGCCTTTCAGAAGCCAGGTAAATAACTCTATTTCCAAGTGGTGTCAAATAATACTATATGAATAATGAATGGCTTTTGTAAGAAAACCCTGGAATCTGTTAAGCTTTAATTGCCCTGGCTTCCTGAATTATTGATTCTAAATGAGGTTTAAGGGTTAAGTTCAACTCTCATTAGTCTTCAGCACACTTGTCCATAGGGTTATGAACTCTAATGAGTGTAATTAACACAAATTGGAGACCCTTTTTCCCAATATTTTACGTGTTGCATTTACTGTGTGGTTGTTTAGTGAGTCTTTGCATCACTACTTCTTCTCATAGCTTTCCCTTATCTATATATATATATATATATATATATACCTTATCTCTCTCTCACACATGTATTCCCTTCCTCTTTTGCAATTGTGGTGCATCTCCCTATCACTCGATTGGTTTGCTTCCTTTCACTTCCTTCCTTTCTCCCACCTCTCTTCTATTTTCCTCTCTACTTACTAAGAGATATTTATGATTCTGTCCTTTTCAGCAGCAGGCTGAAAGTTAAATACACCATGCTCTCTATTGATCATGTGCAAGGCAATTAAAAGTCTGTATGAATATGAGAAGAGGGCTGATGGAAAATCTTTCACTTGCTGTATGAGACATAGGCCTGTGCCACACCAGATGATTGCCTATAGGGAGGGTAAATTATTTGTATGCGGCTAAATCAAACTCAACAGACTAAAAAGTTTTCAATATTGAATTTGGGCTACCAGATTGGATATCACCTGCTGTCTGTGGATTGGCTATTAAATCCTGGTGCTGTGTGGTGTGACGGTCATGGTTAGTTTGGCCAGGAAACTGCAATCCAATTCTCTTCAGTGTGGAATGTCTTTCGGATGCACCGTTTTTGGACGTGAGGTGGAGAGAGATGGAGTTTTTAGTAGAAGGAGGATTCTGTGCCATTTTGTCTTGGGGAGTTCAATAATGTGAGTCATTGGAGTGGAGCAGGTTTTACAGCAGCACAATCAGCTGCTGGATGAGAAAGTCAGCCTATGGAAATGAGCTATTGACATCCTCAGTCATCTTTGAAAAATGTGCTGGCAATGAAGAGCTTAGGATCTTTCATGACGGTTTCATTGTTACCACAATAGCCTAATGGCTCCACTTGCAGAATTGTATCCCTCTCGACTCAAGCAGGCATGTATCATTGCATTTACACTAGCGATCTGCATGCTCTCTGTTGGTTTCCTTGGGTGGACAATTGTTTCTTTAACTGTGGGGATGCAGATAGTCCAGGCTGGAAGGAAACTTACCTGAAACAGCTCTGGTGACCACACACACCTGCTCTGTGACACTGATGGAGATGACAGAGCTCCAGGAGTGCCTGGAGGTCAGTGAGCTCTCAGCTCCTCTGCCACTTGGCAACGTCTGCCATCCTGCTCTAAGGAAGTGTCACTATTGATTTGTGTCAATGAGGTGACAACACTGCAGGGCCAGGCCACAACGAGAGCGCACAATCTACATTCAAGTGCGGATATTTACTACACCCTCTTGTATTTGGCACACACCAGGAAATACGAACACGTTGTAGTTTATTGTCCTTGATTCTTTAATCAGTCTGATCCTATCCCCTCTTATGTGCTGACAAGCCTTCACATTGGGGAGACCTTAAAGGGTGGCATTGAGAAAGGCATCAGATCAGAGAAAGAAAGAGGCAGTATTCCCCTGTGTCTCATTTCATCCAATATATTTCAAGGCTGATCGTTTTTTTTTTTTCTGTGAAGTGGCCCCAGTGGAATACTGAATGAGTGAGGGGAGGCAAACGAACACTAGACTCATGCTTTCTAGTTCCATCAGCCTGGCAAAATAAAATCATCTGTTCCAATGTGACCGGGGCTTTGGCTTCGTCTCCCGAGCAAGCTTCAATCTATTTCATTCGAGGCATATTATGTTCAGCCAAGAGGCATCCGTGTATTTCACTTAACTGCCAGAAAACAAGCTTTCTGGCATGTTTTGCACCAGGTTGCTGTTTCACATCTTCGCCCTTCTACTAAGCAGATGAATTGATTGCGTAATAGCACCCCTGGGAATACTATTAGTAATACTAGAGTTGAAACTGCTGGTACTAAAATAATTTCCTCTGTGACAATTCTAAAAACTGAAAAAACAATACAAACACCCTGTCAAGCAACAAGGGCTTTACAAGAAGAGGGAAGAGTCTACAGATACACTAGCGGATGCGTGCCATGCCTTTTTAGAATGATAATTTATTTGAACCCAAATGTAATTTTTGTGTAAGTTTAAAAAATAAAATGTTTTTTCTAGGATGTGCACCAACTTGGCTTCTCCTAAACTTTTCAAGACACATTGATCAATTTAGATTATTTTGATGTGAGTTGCCAAGTGTTAAAGATATCAGCCGTAGGCGGTTTTGCTTCTCTCATATATAATGGAGCTATATCGCAGTCAGCTTGTGGTGCACACATTTCTAAGTAGAAGTTATTATAACCATTTTCAGGTTTAATAATTGTATTTTGTGCCGCTACTGTGGCATGTTTACATACTTTAATGTTCACAAAGTGCTTTATTTTTCCTCATACTTCCTGTGCTGCTGCACCTCCTTTCATCTTCTGTCTGAAACCAGAGCCCAGTCTGCTCTGATTGGTTAGCTGGCCGGCTATGTTATGATTAGGCGCTAGCCAATAGAAGAACAAGTGTTACGTAGTGAAGTAACTTTGTCGTGGAAGTAAACAAAGGACTAAAATCTATATAACACACAACAGGAAAGGGATGTTCCAAAAACCATAATAGGGCCCCTTTAACGTCCTCTTATAACACCCTAACAATGCAAGGGCAAGCTACAAGCATTCTGGATGTTTTCATATTCCTTTCAGATCAGAGGCGTCCGTGGATCATCTCACACATCCACTTAAAAGGTGGAATCCTTGGCACCAAAGTCGTTGTGCTATAATTAAATACTGGTAGACATATCGATTTCACCGTTGTAATCTTGCATTGGCTGCTGCGAGTGTCAAGGTATTGCACAGAGGTGATTTTTACCTGATAGGAGAAGGGCACAGAATAATGGAGGTGGAGGAAGAAGGGCGTTATAACGGGATTTTTCCTTTTCTCCATGTGGTTTGATGATTAATCGAAAGCCATTAGTGCGGAGATGAGGCACGTGAATTCAGTCTTAATTATTTTTGTTTTCTGCCTTGGATTCTCCTCTGCTTTGACATCAGGGGTTCGCATTATCTGCAGAATGAGGAATCGGCGACCTTCTTATCTGATTTCTGCTGTTTGTCTCATGCAGCCGATATTGCTGTACTGTGCAGTATCAGGAAGCTGCTAGCTCACCTGAGGCTTTAAAATGCACTGCTTTTATGTGAAAAAAAACACACACACACAGCCATTCATTTAGCAAACTCAGCAGAAGGACATTTAGTGGTGTTCGCTCTGTAAGCTTAGCTCCCGCTGGAGGTTAGATCTGTTGGGAGATGGACATGCTGAGATTTAGTAAGTAAATCCCCCCCTTCTCCAGGGCTCCAGGATCAATGGGACCTTTGTTATCAGCCGAGCAAAGGGGAGTCACACCCACCAACACTTAATTAAAAAAGATGTGACACAGATACTGTACCCTGACATAGTGTCTACCCCTGAACCCGCTGTTAATATGCTTACCCAGGGTGGGAATAGGTTAAAGTAGTGTAATTGAGGAGGAGGCTATCCATCTAATCCAGACATTGTCAGCACTCGCCCTTTCCCTTTTTCCTCTTGTTGCCTTTGCAATATTCCACTGGGAAGATAAGAGTCCTGTCACTAGTGGCTGTTACCTAAACACTACATTTCATTAATCAGCACATTTTGCAAAGCTTTATGGGAAAAAGTTATTCTGGTGATCATAATTTATGATTGGTACACCCTTTCTGACTATATGCTGCACACATACTTAAGTAGCTAATTAAAACGTCAAGCAAGTGAGTTCTGTTTTGCACAAAGCCTGTTATTTTAGTTTGAACCTAAATGAAGAGGAAAGTAAAATCCCAGTACATCTCATTATTGGGAAGTTTCTGAGCTGCCTGTCATAGCAGGAAATCTTTGACATGTCTTCTGCTTTTCTTTGTACTTGACACCTTGATATTGGCTCCCAACTCTCTACTTTTCTAATTCTTGAAAAGCCTTTTTGTTGTCACATTCATTCCAGCCAGTTCCTGCAGACTTCAGGTTGGTTTGAGGGACAGCTAACGGATTAAGGAGATGTCAAATGTGATTGTACAGAGCCAAAGACAGAATGTCAGATCTTTTTTTTCCCTCCCCCCCGGTCCTTTGGTCTAGTTTTGATTGTACTGGTCGTGAGAGCCACCGGGTTTATGTGGACGTGTTTGTGCAGCCAATGTCATTCTTCACTGAGCTGTGTCACTGCTGCTGCCCTGTAAATGGATTTCACATAAAGAGGACCTACAGGCCTCTGAGTCAATGACAAAGATGGTATCTGAGCATATTGTCAGCATATAAGTAGCCCACATTAGCCACTTTTCAAACTGAGCAAGTGGGTCCCTGTTAACCTTGGCCTTACCATGCAGCAACAATTCTGAGTTTTAATATTAATGCAGCTCAGAATGAAGTGAACAGCTGGGCCGTGTCCACCTTTAGGCACCTCAGAGGAAGACTCTTCTGACTGCTAATCTTTTATTAAGTAACACAGTCTGGGCTGTGACATTTACATACTGAGACAATTAAGCTCTTGATGTGCTGGTTATTATCACCAGGCCAATAATGGAGATTAGCAAAACCACCTCAGTTATTCACACCGCGGTTCTTATCTTGTCCTGCTCTCAGAAGGTCATCGATTGCCATGATCCTTTTTCACAGTGTGTGAGCAGTCTCATAGCTTTGTCCTGTGTGTTCTTCCAGACCTGCGGGAGATAGTGTTCGTCATCCAGAGTCAGAGCAACTCCTTCCATGTGAGGCAGGCAGAAAGACTGAGAGCAGACTTACTGCAGCAGGCTCACACTCTGAAAGAGGTAAGATTAAAGACATCTTTCACTCAAGCACACATGCTCTTAGTTTGGAATACATTTTAGAAGACATAATGTATGTAATGACCATCAGTAGCATAAAAAGTAACATCTGAATTAGAATCGTTTTAACCTGTAACATTTATTTTTTATATAAAATCCATTCGGGAGAAATAAAACGTGATTGCACAACATAGAAAAATGAATGCTTTTCAAGTGTTGGTCATGTGTCAAACTGTTGCTTAATTACTTAATAATGTTTAATGATAGTATGAAGAATTATTAATGGACCCTCCATATGAAAGCTCTTACGTCCGAAATGTAAAAGGGTACTGTGAAATATGCAACACCCTCGGTTCCTTGCTACAGCGGATAATGTGCTTACTTAAAATGTCATATATTTATAAAATCCAGATATTTGTGCGGCTTTGAAATTCAGATATGCAATTGTTCTTCTAAAAAAATCAACCTTCTATATCTGAAGGCATACAGTATTTAAATGATAAGCGATGATTATCCATAAGCATATGTTCATCCAAATTAATATTGTAATTCCTGATTTTAATTCAGATATTCCAAAGAATGCTGCAGGAAAGAAAAACAATGTATTCTCTTGGGAAAATAACTCATTATTTTATGCAATTTGTAAAATATGAGTAAGCACATCAGCATTATGTCAAAGGAAGACAAAGTGCATATTTACAGGTCGAAAGGCCAATTTATTTCTGTTCATTTAATCTCTTCAGAGCAAGATGTAATACATGAATTATTCCATTTAGTTAAATACTAAATGTAGCATCCCTAATGACATTATAGCAAATTAAATGGAGGAACTGCTCGCTGTGTTTCCTGTAGCAAGAGACCAATTTAGATCTCATATATGAGTTTATGTTTCTGTGGTCTCTGATTTTTTGTTTTTGTTATCTCAGTGTCTTCCACTGCTGGATGACTCAACACTTTAACCTACATTTCACTGACTCTGCCCAACGAAAAAGATATATAAAATATTATTTGTCATAATGACACACATATGTACTGCTGTTGTTGTGGTTTTGAAAAATACTAAATATGCCACTCCTTTTTAAATATATTGCTCTAAAATAAATGTTATCTTATATTTGAAATCACATAAATTGAATGTGGCAACAGTTTGAAAGGATTGTTTCATGTTTCTTGTGATTAATTGTGGCATCACTTTGTGCCAGATGATACGATTTATCATGAGAAGATTCTGTTACACTAATAGGCGTCACATTTCATAAGGAGAGACAGACTTTATGAATAACACATGTTGTGTTTGCATTTATGATCTCAGAGATGTCTGGCGTTATAGTATCAGTTGCATGCAATTACACAAACTAAGTCCAGGGAGAGTTTTAATCAGCAACTTCTCAAAGAGGCAGCAGTAAAGACTTGACAACTTTTCAAAACGATATAAGAATCAAAGACTTATGAGCTAAAGGAGTAATCTTCAGCCTCAGGTATACATCAGCACACAGACCTGCGATACCTCCACCAAGTCCTTGAAAAATCTAATAGTTTTGATGTAATGTTCCCTTCCTAATTCTTATAGATACCAGCCCTAGTGATAACTGAATTGTGGCTTACTGTTAGTGCTGGATTCCACAGAAAAACAAATCAGGAAAAAACTCTCCTTTATTAACATTTAGAGTATACTGTAGATACAAATGTAGACTCTGTGATTGATCATAAATATAACCACCCACAACTTTTAAGAAGTAACAACCAGCCATCCACCACTTCCTCCGAGGCACAACACACACACAAATCTGCTGTTTAACAGTCAGGGTTTGTGCGATACTGAAGGGAAAAGATTAAAGTCAAATGATACAAGGCATGCTTTTAGTTTGTAGATGTAAAACATTCTTGATGTACAGTATCTTGTTATCTTGATGTTTTGCTTCACACAAAGCCTTTTTTAATGTCTCGCAAATATCTTTAAAACAAAAGAAAGAATGGCCAGTATTGTGATCAAAATATCTGTAATATAAAACTACTTGATTAAAAAGCTTCCTAAATGATTCAGAGATGACTTGGTTTTGCTAAATATCAGAATGTTAGGCCAGCATCATAGATACATTAAAGATTTTGGCTCATCAGAGCACCTCAGAGACAGAAAATGCGTGAATTATCAGTATGTCTGTCTCCACATTTTTCACCCTGAGCATAATGCTTCAGTTTTATCCTCGTCTGACTGTGTAATCTGCGGATATCACAAAGCCTCCCACGAACAGGAACTTGTGTATTCGATGTGGCTACTCACAGCCTATGTTCCTACAGTCTGACATTGTGCCTTCTGGGAGGAACTCACATTACATTAACACATTAGTTTTGTCGTTTTGACGATGCTCATGTCCACAGAGACATTCAACAGAACGAGATTAAACTCAGAAACCCATAGCGGCAGTAGTGAAATACACCATGTTTCTAATTGCATTCCTATGCATCACTTGAGTAATCTTACAATGTATCCATTTAAGGAGCCACTGGGATGAAAATATGTTAACATGGATCCCCTCATTTAGAGACTTGCCCCTCACTGGCATCCCCAAAGTGTAGTTCAGTGACCCCCTTCTTTTCTTACAAGTAACCAAGAAACAGCTCTTATCTGTGGCAGAGTCTGCAGATTGCACACAACACCGCCTCCTCATATTGAGATCCTCCTTTATCATTGGATTGCCAATAGCTCTTTAAAGTTAAAGCATAATCGTTAAGATTGTATTATAATCTGAAGAAAACATTTAGTTTTTCTCTAAGTTATACTTTTATCTCAACCGTGATGGCGCTAACATCAAGGAGAGTCAAATGAAGCATCGTAGGTGTCATTACAGCTTTAGTTCAAAGATAAAGCTCATATTAGATGAGAGCTAATATGCTAATAGGACTAGTTAAATATAAAGAGTGTCAGATTCATCCCCTAAATCAAACGGTGCGTGCTGTCATACAGAATGGCTGAGAGGAGACTGTTCACCCTGACTTCCTGCATGATGAGTTGACCATGCAGTAATGAGCCACTGGGTCTCACGCTCTGCTGCTTTGTTTTCATTGCAGTGTGAAACACTGGCTCTCGCACACACGTACTCTCTCAGTCGTCGCTACAGAGCAGTGTTCTGAAAAACATTCCTCCTATTTGGATGTGGTTATGTGCACTGTCCATGTCCTGAAATATCCGTGCTTGCTTCCAGTGATATTTCCATCTTACTTACAATTTACTTCTCAGTGTTAGCAAGTGAAAGCAGAAACCCAGAAGGCAATATGGGTTTTAAAGAATGATACAAGTGTGTTTGGAAGCTTTATCTTCTTGAAAGAAAATATTTGATTTATTCCGCCTTTTTCGATTGTATCAATTACATGTAATAATTAAACAAACAAAACCTAAGTCAAGCCAAAGTCAGACTACATAATGTATGCCTGATAACGCCCATCAGGACGAACTTTGGGGATAGTTCAAATAAGTGATAATAAGAGTGTAATGAGAGCTGATCGGGACCATTATTCTCAAATGAATGGAAAGACGGCTAGACAGAGCCCACACCCATAGGCAACAAATCAATCCGGGTTTATTTTCATTCATCAAAGTATGTGAACATGTGAAAACACTCATTCTCGTTGCTGTTTTGGTGAACTTTACGGCATTTTGCTGTGAGTTCACGCAGCGCAGATATCTCAAAGTGCAGTACCATACAGTGATAATGAAATATATTGAAATACAAATTAAAACACCGGCCTCAATTGCAATATTAGCTTTAACAGAGTGTGTGTGAATTGTATGGGCTAAAACATCCAAATACTAGTACAGTCCTTTGTCAATGCTGATGAACCAGTTCTAAATCACGCCTTTCCCATTCTGTGTACTTTGTTGGAGGAATACAGAAATCACTGTATCTTTCTTTATGCTGTTTTTGTGTGTGCAGAAACCACCGGTGGTATTGCTTCTTCATAGTTTATCAGATCACGAGGGAGATTGGAGTATCCTTCCTCTGCTGCCCAAGTAAGTATGCCTGCACTCTCAGGATCGAATGAGAATGTTGATTTAACGGTTCAAAATGTGAGAAAAATGTCAGAAACTTTGTGTCAGTTCAGATTGAGGAAGTTATATTTAGGTTTTTAGGACATTTTGAACCACGTTTTAGGGCTGCAGATGGCTGGGAAGCTATTATCTACACAATAACTGATTGATTGCCTCACATTATAATAAAAACATTCCTAATGTCTCTATAACTGCAACAATAACCCTATTACTGCAGTCATTTGGTGGCCTGAGCAGCATGATAATGACATTAGTTCCAGTCATCTACATGTGTGGGCCTTCTAAACATCCAATATATGTTCAATAATGGTTGTGGGAAGCTGTGAAATAACATCGGAGTCTGTTTTTTTTCCTCCATCATAAAGATGTAGGACATAGATCACCAAAAGCATCCCAAATCATTACAGAGCCGCCCTCTCTGAAAGTCTGTGTGCTTGTGATGTTTTGTTGCCTCTCTCCCCTCGAGGGAAACTGTGTGGCTGCCTTGATCTGACTGGGTCAGAAGCTGCAGTTAGAAACTACCTCACAATGGACTGAAATAAAAAAAACAATGTTCTGTAGAGTTTGTGTGTGCATGGCAATGTTCCGTTTATTTCTAGTTCATTATTTAACTCTAGTTTTAATTTCTTTTGTCTCAGCTTATCGAACTCCTTCGGGAAAAACTCCTCCTGGATTGTATTTCTTGAGGAGGAAACAAATGTGAAGACGACTAAGCTGGTTCAAGTCCTTTCAAAATTTGACAAGAATAAAGTAAGTATTAAATATTCCCTCTAAACCCCCTTTCCTGTCTCTTTCTGTCTGTGTTGCTCTGTCTCTCTATGCCAATTTCATCAGCGAGACCAAAGCTCCAGCTTAGTTGATCATTGGTTCAATCCTCACAGTATCAGCTTAGCTCCTGCACTGAGCTCTGCCTGCTCACTTTGTAACCTGTCAGACATGTCACTCCTGTCTCTGCTGTAGACCTCCTTTAAGCTCTGTGTCCCCACTCATGAAATTATTTTTGTATATGGGTAGAGTAGGTTGAATATAAATAGCGTATTAGATAAATGCTGCCATTCAGAAAATTGTACACTGTGGGTCTAATGAAAGATCTTTACTAAACCAATCTTAGCTAAAGCTTTCTCCATCCAGTTTTTTTAAATAACCAAAAATGGCACATGTTAGAGAATGTGGCATTTTTCTGTTGCCATTTGTACTTAAGCCATAGTTGTAATTCATTATTACAACTATGTAATGTGGAGAAAAAGGTCAGATGTTAGATGAATCTACTGGCAACCACGTCAGTATGTTGAATACAAAATGTGGTTTGCAGAATGACTACATGAGCTCCTGTAACTTCATTACAGTACATATACATTTAAAGCAATTTTGGGAAGTAGGCTTACTTGAGAAGATTGACAACACAAGACGTGTATCCTGTACATATGAATGTAATCATATCAAACTCTGCAATAAGACAAATCACATGTTGTGTTTTTTCTCTATAAGTTTTTACCCCAGATGCATCAACAATTATGAAAAGAGTCTAGATCTTTGTTATGTCAAGAAATCTCATTATCTTCCCAGCCAGTGACAAACGTGGTTACTACAAATACTTCCAAAAGTTTTCTGGCATTGTTAAAAGTTTCAAATGAACTCAATATGTTAAAGGTACAAGAATAAAATGACAAAGTGTAACATCTTACAGAAAAGACAGGTTACCTGCACTCATGATGACATCCTGTCCCTCACTTCTTATTTATCAGGAGTGGTTTCTCGGTAAGCCCCTGTATGACAAGGAGTCGACTATCATTCATCACTACGCGTTTGCAGAGAATCCCTCCATCTTTAAATATCCCGACTTTGTTGCTGCTTGGGCCTTAAGCACCCCCCTTGTTGTTCGGTGAGTACGAATCAGTTTGTATCTGTGAAATTGAGTCGTTACGTTATCATTGCAGTAATATTTTTTGTGGAGTTTTGTATTTGTCATATATCAACCATAAATCTGTGATTTGTTATTTTAGGCTCGCAGACAAAGTGAGAAATGAACCACTTAAATCTGACTTCACCATTGACCTGAAACATGAGGTGAGATAACGTGCACTTTACACGGTCATAGACCTGTTGTGTCTGCTGGAGTGAAGATGAGACTGCTGGTTTTTAGCCATATCCTCACACATTTCTCCTTTCTCACACTTGAGCCAGTGCCAACCTACTATAATTTATTTACACAAAAAGAGCAAGGCATGAAATCCATCTAACCTTGAAGTGAAATCTCATTACTTTGGAGAATTGTCACGGTGCAGCATTGAGGTTCTTATTTTTATCACTGAAATTCAGTCGGGTAGGCACCTAGGGATTTCTTTGAGTAAACGCAGCGCTGGACTTATCAGGCTCAGTCGGTAAAAGGTTGTTCAGGAAGAGATGGCATGATCTCAGTCCCAAGATCCAATTACAATACCGTATATTCTTTTTATGTATGCTTTTTAAAGGATGCTGAGTTTTCAAATGAAATCAATGGACATATTATAAAATGGTGCTTTTGCAGATTAATGGGTCTTGAAATGCACATCACAAACATGCAACTGCAACCTCAGTACATAATAAGATGACTTGTGAATGTCAAATACAGACAAATATGGCATGCCTCCTCAATATCATTCCAGTTCACTGTCAGTAGATTAGCTGCAGACTGTGAATCGGCAAAACATCAGTTTTTAGTTTCTGTAGTTCCTATTCTGTAAGACTGTTCCTTATTCAGACAGCACTGATGCCACTGTCTTCATTATATATTATTTTACCGTACTGCTGCGTCGTCCCCTGTAGAATAGTTCCACTATATCCCAGATTTTACTTTGCTCTTCATCAGAAAGAGGTACTGTGATATTCAGCAGCTCTCAAATTCTCCCTTTTGGTCTGTCTTTTGAAAGCTATCTTAAATGTTACATTTGATGTGAGAGCAAAATTGTTGTTTACTATAAAAGAAGAGTGAAGCATTCCACGTGTCTTCAGTACATTTTTATAATAAAGGATTCATTTCTGTTATATTGCATCTTGTCTTCAGCTTTAACATTTGAAAAAAAACATCTTTGTTGATTACAGGTTGCCTTGTATATCTGGGACAATGGCAACGGTCCACATCTCACTGGCGTTCCTGAGCTGTGCACGGAGCCGGAGGGCTCTCCCCAGACCCAGCACTGCGCCACGTCTCTGAGCACCGCACCTCCTCTGTGTGTGAGTACAGGCTCTGTGTGCACTTCAATTAGGTTGTCCTCAATTCCCTGGGAATGGTAAAAGAACAAAATTAAACATAAAACCGAGGGCACTTCACTGTGATATGCTGGCAGTTCTCTGATGATGTACGATATTCTGCCTTTTTGTGCCCACGGTAACATGGAAACAGCACCAATATTTCACAGCGCAGCCTTCAACGTAACTGCCTTTATTCTCCATTCAGTAGAACATTGTCCATTAACCTAAAAAGACAGGAAGTTTGCTTATTCAATTAGATTTAGTAATCCACCAAGAATGACATACACCTCCGTTGCTTAGCAACATCCGTTTGTGTCCTCTCATTTTCTAGAGTTACGACCTCATTTTTTTCCCCCATCATAATGTGGTCAATGGTAGCCATCTCCAATTCTGATTGATGTCTTATTCTAACATTAAAAGTATTTAAAACACATTTTTGGCTTGCCTTCTGGCTTCATCCTTTCATTGTCTTGTCCAAGCAAATGGAAATTCACATGCAAATCTGCGATGTAAGCTGATGACTAATTAACTCTAAAATTATTCTTCTCCTTTATCCTCTTTATCTCTCTTGTTGGCCCTTGTTCACACATAGTCATCAGATTTTTGTTACATGAGCAAATGTTAAGTGGTGAATATAAATAAAGCATAAGTGTCTAAGGGATCATTTATTCCTGGGAATAAGCTGGTTGTGTTGTCTCTTTGTAGAAATATAATTTTTTTAGCAGAAGTGTTATTTAAATGAAACAACCAATTGCGATACTGACAGAAACTGGTGCTACACTGCACTTTAATTAGTCGTTGAATAGGATCGTGTATTAGAAACGTTATTACAGAAATAGCAATGATCTTTAGAAATGTATCTTATGTGTAGGTTCTTTCAAACTATATAATACAGAGAAAGGATATAACAGTGAGTTGCATGTGTGCAAAGAAAAAGGCAGTTTCTTACTGTAAAATGATGATGATAATAATAATAATAATAATTGGCAGTATCTTGAGGCCGTACTTGATGTTGCGTTGCATCTGAGTGGGAGCCAGCTAGTGAAAATATATCATTATTGTCCCACACAGTAAGTAAGGTCGGTACTTACAGTGCCATGTAGAAAAAAATGTAAGTCTACTTTAATCAAGATTGCCGGTGCACTTGCGTTTATCGCAAAAGATGTTCCATGTTATAGGATATTATAATTCTGACCTTGTTGGAGTGTTGAATCACAAAAATGTTCTTTCCACATGGTATGTGATATATTGTTAATACATTGTTTGCTGAGAGAACATTTGGTTTGTGAGCTGAGAAGACGTGACCATTCTTCAGGTGGCAATTGCAAGCACCCTGGAATAATCAATAACTTTATGAGAGCTTTGTTGACAGTTGGTGAGGCGAGTCGAATTTGGGATGTCAGATGTTTTCAACCCTGCCCTCTTTCACAATTTAACAATCCGATGCTCTTCATATGGGATTTAAGCCATATACTGGATGTGCATTATGTGGTCAAAAGACTGATTAATGTTTGTTGTAATCCAATTAGTTATAACAAGATTATATTAACGTACATTTAAATCACTATATATAAAACTGCATTCATGTAACCAGACCAGAGGGCAATATTTGAGCAGCCAGCGGAGAAACATTAAGGTCACAAGTTTAATAAGTATTCAGGGAGGAATTTGGATCACACACACAACAAGATTGGACATAAAGTAATCTGCTATTGTTTTAAACATTCACAAGACAAATAGCCAAGCAGGGGCCACTTCAGCATAAGTGTTAAGAGCTTCTAGAGGCAGATTCAAGGAGGCAAAGTACAACAATCATCACAACATGTGCTTTGTTGTTGATAAAAAGAGAAGTAAAGCTCATAATATAAATGCCTTCTTAAGGTTGTTGGGGTCTTGTATCAACAAAGCATTGCCTTTCTATGTGACAATTATGTAAACAAAGAAGACAGACTGGGTTGATGACTATTATCTGGTGAATATAGCAGAGCATGGAATCAGCTAAAGAGCCAGATATTTCCCAAAAAAAAGAAAAAGGAACTAAAGCGAGTGAATATTGGACTCCAGATAAAAGCTAATGGTGCTCTGTAGCTACTCCATGTGTAAGTAAGCTATTGTTTCCAAACAGTAGATCATGACTAAAGTGAAAATAGTCATTAGCTGCAGATTGTTGTACATTATCATTTAAACTTTCAGATTACTTTTCTATGCTCGAGCTTTATCAGAAGTTTACTTCACATCGTGTCGACAAATGTTCTTGGAGATGTGATGGTTTGTGCAGCAGCTGATGACATCTTTAATATAGCACACATTTGTAATGCATTTTGTCTGAGAATTGAGTGTGTCTTTGTGTGAGTGTTTGAGCTTTTATTAAGAAAGAAGTAATGCAGGCTCTTCCATGTTTGACTGTAAGTAATAAGGAAGGGATCAGAGATGTTACATTTTCAGTTTTATAATCCCTTTCATTTAATGTATCATATTTCCCAGGCTCCCATGTTGCTCCTCTTTTCATCTCCAAGGCTATTACATTTCACACCTCCATCCATCCATCTTCTCCCGCTTATCCGTGGTCGGGTCGCGGGGGTAGCAGTTCCAGCAGAGAGCCCCAAACTTTATTTTCCCTGGCGACATCAACCAGCTCTGACTGGGGGATCCCAAGGCGCTCCCAGGCCAGCGAAGAGCAATAATCCCTCCACCTGGTCCTAGGTCTACCCCTTGGTCTCTTCCCAGCTGGACGTGCCTGGAACACCTCCCTAGGGAGGCGCCCAGGTGGCATCCTAACTAGGTGCCCGAACCACCTCAACTGGCTCCTTTCGATGCGAAGGAGGAGCGGCTCAACTCCGAGTCCCTCCCGGATGACCGAACTTCTCACCTTATCCCTAAGGGAGACACCAGCCACCCTGTGGAGAAAACCCATCTCGGCCGCTTGTATCCGCGATCTCGTTCTTTCGGTCATGACCCATCCTTCATGACCATAGGTGAGGGTAGGAACGAAAATGGCCCGGTAGACAGAGAGCTTTGCCTTCTGGCTCAGCTCCCTTTTCGTCACAACGGTGCGGTAAAGCGACTGCAGTACTGCTCCCGCTGCTCCGATTCTCCGGCCCATCTCACGCTCCATTGTTCCCTCACTCGAGAACAAGACCCCGAGATACTTGAACTCCTTCACTTGGGGTAAGGACTCATTCCCTACTTGGAGTGGACAGTCCATCGGTTTCCTGCTGAGAACCATGGCCTCAGATTTGGAGGTGCTGATCCTCATCCCAGCCGCTTCACACTCGGTTGCGAACCGATCCAGTGAGTGCTGAAGGTCGCAGACCGATGAAGCCATAAGAACCACATCATCTGCAAAGAGCAGTGGTGCAATCCTTAGTCCACCGAACTGCAGACCCCCTCCCCCATGACTACGCCTCGAAATCCGATACATGTATATTACAAACAGGATTGGTGACAAAGCGCAGCCCTGGCGGAGGCCAACCCTCACCGGAAATGGGTCCGACTTACTGCCGAGGACCCGGACACAGCTCTCGCTTTGGGAGTACAGAGATTGAATGGCCCTGAGTAGAGACCCCCTCACCCCATACTCCCGCAGCACCTCCCACAATAACTCGGTCATACGCCTTCTCCAAGTCTACAAAACACATGTAGACCGGATAAGCGTATTCCCAGGCCCCCTCCAGGATCCTTGCGAGAGTAAAAAGCTGATCCGTCGTTCCACGACCAGGACGAAATCCGCATTGTTCCTCCTCAATCTGAGGTTCGACAATCGGCCTGACCCTCCTTTCTAGTACCTTAGAGTAAACTTTCCCGGGGAGGCTGAGTAGTGTGATGCCTCTGTAATTGGCACACACCCTCTGATCCCCCTTTTTAAAAAGGGGAACCACCACCCCGGTCTGCCACTCCTTCGGTACTGTTTCCGACTTCCACGCAATGTTGATGAGACGTGTCAACCATGACAGTCCCTCAACACCCAGAGCCTTCAGCATTTCACACCTAATTCAGCATAAAGTCTTGGATTTTTTACATTAGCTGCAGTTTTATCAGCTGTTGGTCTTTTGTTTCAGAGGGAGAGCTGAAGAGAATCAGACAGCCAAATGACCTCAGACGGAAAAATCTAATTCTAATTTCCCTTTGAAGATATCAACTCGGTCTCCCACTGATACTTTGACACTTATTATTGCCTAAAAAAAATACATTTTAACAATTTGGCCGAATATAAAATAGATACTGTCTTGATATGTGATTTAGAGTATGTGTCATGTTCATGTGAGGAATCTCTCTGATTTGTGTCTCCTATTTTCATCAAAGGGGGAGCCTGTAAATAAAGAAGATATATTTGTTGCTGTGAAAACGTGTAGGAAGTTTCACAGTGAAAGAGGTAAGTCACACTCCCGTGCTCACAAAATCTGCCAAAGATACACAATTTACCTTTAAATGGCTCATGCTTTTGACCTGTTGTTTCACTTAATGGATTCGCTTCACCTGTGACACCATAATTAAGCTTTAATTATTATACGATTACGTCTGAAAGGATTTGAAAGTAGGCCTATTTAATTTAAACCTTGAAGTTCATAATTGCATGCACTTCTCGACACTGGAAAATCCTCCGACAATCCTGCAGATGTTTAAAAAATCTACTACTTCTGTTAAGCTGTTTATTTGCAAGCTCTGATGGTGTCACGGCCTGGCTCTTGGCCATAACAAAAGCGTGGAAAGGACAAGATATAAGAAAATATATTTATTACAATAACCCAACGTTAACACAAAAGCTACCCCAATGTGATGTGTTAATCAGTAAGATCAGTAGTGTAGATGTGGGTGTGTGAACGTGGTGTGGTGCGAGGTGTTTGAATGCCAAAACTAATGTAAAGGTAAAACAGAAGCATAAACGAAGTAGCTGCTCTCCCAAAACAGGTCCTCAGCGGAGAGAACGATCGAGACTCTGGCTCAGGCCTTTTACTCGTCCGGTACCGGCAGCCAGGTGTCCTCAATCAACGCTGACACAGGCAAAGGGAGAACATTAAAGGGCCATAAACACACAACAGGCGATAGTAAAGCAGGGGTCGTCACAATGTCAATAACCTATCTACATTGAATCTTCTTATAACCTGATAAAAATGTAGCAGGTTCAGTCGATATATCAAATTGCGGATTCCTTTCAGAGGGAACAGAGAAATGGTGCACTACATTCAAAGAGTGGCGCTCAAAAGTAATTGCACAAATTACCCTAATTACCATTTCATCTGGCAAGCTGCCATTATCCGTTTCAAATGCAGACAAGATGGAAATGGATATTTGATTTCTATTTCAACCTTAGATCAATAAGAAATGGAAATGCAACAGTCTTTTAATACATTAAATGTCTCTATCACAAAGTGTTAAGGCTATTTTAAACTTCAGTAATGATTATATGAAGTAATACAAAAACAATCATACCACACTGATTCGAGGCCGTGGAAACATGCAGTCACTTAGATATAAAATACAGTTCATATAAAAATAAGGTCAACAATCTGATGTGGTCCCAGAGATATCTCCTTTTTCTTTTCACGGTAGTTCATAGAATTTATATTACTGAGGCAATATGAAAGATTCAACTTTTATAACTAAGTTTAATTATTGGGTACCTTAATACGGCAACAAAAAATAACTAGGAAACAGAGGTTTCCCATTATTACTTCACTAACGGTTTCACTAAAATAAGTAGTACATTTACATATCTCTTTTTTTTGTATTTCTTTTAACAATAAATTCTTTCAACTGTTTTCAAAACGGCATGAGCGTTTACTTTACCAGTATTCTGATATTTAGCTAAACTAATGTTTTCTTTTTTACTAATGTTTCACCATACGTATGTTGGGTTTTGTTCTAAGATGTGTAGGATGCATTTTGTCTGTTTTTTAAACCACTCTAACACCTATTGATTGGGACAGCAGACCCTCATCTGCATGAGATTCTTTCATTTGAAGCTTGGTTTTCATTTATTTCAATGCGCTTATATTAAAAAGCATTATGATAGTTGGAGCTAAACTGGCCTTGAGCGGCAGGTAAGGTCAGCCAACTCAACTTTTCAGTTTGATTCTTTCATTGCCACTCTAATTCACTTTTGTTGATTTATGAGAGATGAACACAGCCTGGAGCTGCTGCTGCAGATCTCTGGTTCTTCTTTCTTTCCCAGCCCGCATACACTCTCTGCTCGACATCCCAGAAACTAATCACAAAACCTGCAGCACTCATCAGTCAGATCCCAATCAAATCTATGGGAAATCTCGACTAAAGAAGAAAAAAACGGCTGGTCGTCTTGGGCTTTCTGTTGATTGAAATTCCTCAAATGACAAACTGAATCATTGTCCTACAAATAATGACTCGTTGCCTATTTTCAATCTTAAATCTTATGATTTATGTCTTTAGAACCCTTGCTAATATAATATTTATTTTTTTAAAACAGACCAAAACATAAGAGAAACCATATATTGCAATAAATATGCTTATTTGCTCAGGGAAGTGAACACAGCACAGAACCAAAGTTATGTTTGTTGTGAAACTTTGTGAACAGTGAACACTATTGATTTGTGTCTCTGTTGCTCTAGTTCCAGTGATAAAGAAGACCTGGGAAAAGGATGCCTTCTTTTTAGAGTACTACAGTGACCATGCCGACCCAGCCATACCAACCATTAATTTAGGAGTTCCAAACACAGAAAGAGGTAAGTGCCACTTTTATTTTGTTAAATAAAGAAAAGATCAAGGCGTTGTCGGAATATCTTTGTATCATCCTAGAATTGAATCTATTAATGATTTAAAATGTTGCCAGCATTATTTTATTCAATCTGGATATATGTTGTCATATTCCATACCTAGCAACAGACTCAGCCAACCTCTTTATGCATGCTATGATGTTCTCCCACACATAACATACTGCCTAACAAGCTGGTTATGAGCAAGCCAGACAACTCTGAAACTAAATCAGGTATTTCACAAACAGACACTTGCCTGAAACGCCAATAACTTTCATATTTTTGTTATTTTGTTTTGTTGCACACAAAGACAAGACATCAATGCAAGCCAAAACCTTTAATTTTATAACAAAATAGCAGGTTATTTAATTTTTTGTCTTGCACAAGATATTCACTAACAACAACAAGGTTCACTTTTTGAAGCGCAACTCAACTTTTATAGTCATCCTGCCAAAAGCAATCAACAAAAACGTAATGTTATTTAACTCAACAATTCTTATGGCTGCAGACAAATAGTCAAACAGCAAGTGAACCTATCTAATTTTCATCTAGCTCACACAACAAAGGTGTCCAGACAAAAGTACAGTTCATTAATTTGTATATGATTGTTCCACACTTTCCAGATGATTGCCTCATCTTTATAGTTTAACAGGGGCTTGAACCTCCCACAATGAGTCAGTATATTATTTGAAAGGATGGTAGTGGTAGGAAAGCCAGAGCAACTACCAGTGGTCTGTGTCCTGGAACATGTTCCTGTTGAGTGAAGAGCATCACCTAACCTTTAAACATAAACTGAAGAGATCTCTAAAGCAAAGCAAACCTTATGTCACCATGGTTACATACTCATTGTTTTTAAATATCTGCTCTTTTTGTTATATTCTTTTGTATTTTATTATATTGTGTTGTATCATATTGTGTGGTTATGTGCTTTACTGTACTGCTTGCTGAGGCATTGTATCGATACTACTACAGATATAAATTGGGTCATTAGCTAACCCTGGCATATGTACATTGAGGTGGAAACTGAATGTTGATTAATGTGCACTGTCCCTGGTAAATAAATAAATATGCTAAACTCCTTCAGCCTCAACATCACAAACAGGCCTTGGATAATGCTGCAGGGTCAGCTGAGCTACATAGAAAAATACAATGTGTATTACTAAAGTGGAGATTTTACCCAATTATGTTGGGATTCCTTAACTGTATGATACCGAGATATTTTTGAAACTATTGCATGATTATTTTATTTGTTTTCAGAATAATTCCGAGGTGATAAATGTGTCAGGGCCGTCTGTTTGTTTTGGATGTGAGGAGCTTATCGCCAAATGAGAGATATAAACGGCACATTTACTCACAACGTGATTGGCCAACATCCCCTGCTGATTTCAACAGACTGTAGAACTGTCAGTATTCGATGATATGCTTGCTTGAGATATTATTTTCCCTAAGATTTGGTGAAAATCTGTCATTTTCATACGTTTGCTAGAGTAACTGCTGGGTCCATCTTTACTAACGTCGTAGCTAGGCCAAGTGTAATTTTATTAAAAAGTACTGGTCAATTTGTGACTATGCAAGACAAGGCAAGTTTATTTATATAGCACTTTTCAACACAAGGCAATTCAAAGTGCTTTACAAAAAATGAAAGACATTAAGAAAATGGCATTTAAAATCAGTCATTAAAAAGAAAAGCTAATAAAAGAAACATTAAAAGAAAAAATACATGGATAAAAGTTACAGTGCAGTCTAAGATATGAATAGTTCAATTAAAAGCAGCGACAAAAAGAAAAGTCTTCAGCCTGGATTTAAAAGTAGTAAGAGTTGTAGCGGACCTGCAGGTTTCTGGGAGTTTGTTCCAGATATTTGGAACATAATAACTGAACGCTGCTTTACCATGTTTAGTTCTGACTCTGGGGACAGAAAGCTGACCAGTCCCTGAAGACCTGAGATATCTGGATGGTTCATAATTTAGCAGGAGGTCAGAAATGTATTTTGGGCCTAAACCATTCAGTGCTTTATAAACCAGCAGCAATATTTTGAAATCTATTCTTTGACACACAGGAAGCCAGTGTAAAGACTTCAGAACAGGAGTGATGTGATCCACTTTCTTAGTGTTAGTGAGGACTCGAGCAGCGGCGTTCTGAATCAGCTGCAGCTTTCTAATAGATGTTTTAGTGAGACCTGTAAAGACACCATTGCAGTAGTCGAGTCTACTGAAGATAAAAGCATGGACAAGTTTTTCCAAATCCTGCTGTGACATTAGTCTTTTAATCCTAGATATCTTCTTTAGGTGATAGTAGGCTGATTTAGTAACTGTTTTAATGTGACTGTTGAAACTCAGGTCAGAGTCCATGACTACACCTAGATTTCTGGCTCTATCTGTTGTTTTGAACATTGCAGATTGAAGCTCAGCGCTAACTTTTATACGTTCTGCATCCAGTCATTGATTTGTTCAATGCACTTACTCAGTGTTTGAATTGGAGCATAGTCTCCTGGTGAAATTGTTACGTAATTTGTGTGTCATCCGCATAGCTATGGTAACTTATTTTGTTGTTCTTCATTATCTGAGCCAGTGGTAGCATGTAGATGTTAAAGAGAAGAGGCCCCAAGATGGAGCCTTGAGGAACCCCACATGTCATATTTGTCAACTCAGATTTGTATTTACCTATAGAAACAAAGTTGTTTCTGTCCTTTAAGTAGGATTCAAACCAATTTAGAACTGTTTCCGAAAGTCCCACCCAGTTTTCCAGTCGGTCTAGTAATATGCTGTGGTCAACAGTGTCAAACGCAGCACTGAGATCTAATAAAACTAACACTGAAGTTCTGCCACTGTCTGTGTTTAAGTGGATGTCATTAAAAGACCTTTACAAGAGCAGTCTCAGTGCTGTGGTTTGGACGAAAGCCTGACTGGAACACATCGAAACAACTATTTAAATGCAAGAAATTACTCAACTGTTGAAAAACAACTTTTTCAATGATTTTACCTAGAAATGGGAGGTTTGATATGGGCCTGTAATGTTTCAAATCATTTCTATGCTTTCTTGGCACAAATAAGATGATTGATTGATACACGTCCTATTTTAAATTATGAATCAACAGCAAGCAGTTAAACTTAGACCCCGGCCACACGAGGACGAAAACGGCTAAACGCATAGGATTAACGCAAACGCAATCGCAAACAAGCTTCCGTCCACACGCAATAGTTATCTGGATAGTGTCTGCCCACACGAGACCGCTCCGTTTAGCTCCAACCGCTGGAGAAGCTGCAGTACATATGCAGGAGCCTGTACGTGGCGCTGTAACTTCCTCCACAAAAGCAGCGAAGAAGCATGGTTGCCCTTCTGTTTATTCTCCGCGGTGGGGGGCCGAGGGAACCGGGCAGAGTTTTTCGCCAGTCAACGTGTATTAAAGTTTAAATCTTCCGACAAAATTATAAAAGTGCCGGTCAAAGGTCTTCTTTGTTATTTATTGAGCTTTAAAACAAATGAATAACGAATCTATATAATATAATAATAAAATACACGGAGCCTCTCTTTTCCTCCCTCTCTTCGGACAGCGCCAGTGTCTGTCTCATGCAGCAGCTGATCCAGTAATGAGTGACCCAGCTGACAGTAAAAAATAAAAATATTTATATCTAGTTTAGGTAGTTTGAGAGGTAATTAAAATAGCTAAGGGTGATGATCGGACTTGAAGTGTGTGTTTTACTCCGCATCACAGCGGGAGGAGCTGCAGGTAAGCAGAGCTGCGTGTCTCCGTCCTGTCAGATTAGACTTCACTCGCGTTTAGGTCCATATCGAGAGAAAGATAAATAATCTGAATTCAGTGTTCAGTTTACTTTGACGCGGGGGTGAGCAGCAGAGGCGGGGCTATTGCCTCATCATTATCAGAAAATTATCGTATAGGGCGTACACACAGAGCCGTTGGACCCCCCAGAGCGTTGCGTATGCCGTTCTATCCACCTTGGGACCCGTTATCGTTTACGCAGTCGTTTAGTGCCGTATTCGGTCCTCCTCGTGTGGCCGAACGGTCTATATGACACTAAACAGTAACGCAAACGACAGTTTTCGTCCTCGTGTGGCCGGGGCATTAGACAGCATAATGGCAGAGAACAGCTGGCCTGTCAAGGTTATACAATCGGCCTAAGACCTGTCAAGCTCACTGGTTTTATGGGGCGGTAATGTGCTTGAACATTTCTTGGCCAGGAGCAGTTTTTTCCTTGGTCTTGCCATCACCGTTTGGTTTCCAGGCAACAAGAGTAGACACCAGAAACCGAGTCATAACCACAACTTAAAATTACAACTTTTCATTAATACACTTTTTTTGTACATACAAAATAAGCAATCAAACTTATTTAGACAGAGCCATGCTAGTAGCAGTATGCTGTTTGTAAACACAGATCATTTAAAGTCTGTCTATTCTCCCCCTGCTCAACGAATAAGCGAGAGAGAGAGCAGCAAGGTGAAAAGAGCTCGAGTTGTGAATAAGAGAAATAAAACATAATTTTTTCAATAGTTTAACTGCGGTTACATTCCATAGCACACTAAACACAACCAAAGAATGGTAAATGTACCAGATTTTGAATAAATGAGGCAAGTTCTTCAGCCTGCTGTGTCTGCAGCTTTATACAGTCTATCTATGGCATGGGTCGGCAACAGGCGGCCCATTGTTGGCCCGCCAGCAATAATATTTGGCCCGTAATTTTGAGAATAAAAAATAAAATATTATTTTGAGATTTTTTTTGTACAACATAGGACCGACAGTCGCACATCAGGGTTTCCGTTAGCCGCCGATCGATCGGCCGCCGGTCATTATCGGCCGATATTCACTCTTAATAGTTTGATCGGTGCTCTCTATAAAGGCCGATCAGAAGAGCTGGATCTGATCGATATGGTCATAAACGCGAGTGAAGTATAACCGGACCCGAGAGAGAGATCAGATCAGCTGCTGAGTCTGACGGAGACACGCAGCTCTGCATTATCACCTGAAGCCCCGCCCACTGTTTAGCGAGCTGCATGAGAAACTGACGGGCTGTCAGGAGAGAGAGGGAGGGAGAGGGGAAAAGAGAGCATCCGTTTCTCCCGTGTTATTATTCAAAGTTAATGTAAACTTTTGAATAATGTACGTCTTCATCTACTACAAGTAGTTTGTTTGAATGTAATGATGATGTTTTTTGTTGTTTGTGGAATCATTTATTGAAAAATGAATCTGAACTTTTCGATCTGTAACGATTATAAACTGAAGCAATATAAAAATGAGCCCCATTAACTGAGTTTTAAACATCAGCATATCCTGTCATAGTCCGGTGATTACCTGCTAACGGAAACTCTGCTACATGATTCTTATTATTATTATTGAAACATGACCAGTGAGTTTCAAATTTTGTCCGGTAAAATTCTGTCCCGACATATCCGCTTACATTCATAATGTCAGCGGAGGGAGGGGAAGCGGCGCTGTGGAAGAGCAGAGTGGCGATGAGAGCTGTCATCTTCCCTTTACAAGCTTCAAACATGTATTTATCGTGTGATTTTGGAAATGAAAATTTCATATTCTGAAATCCAAGACTTTGTTTATTTAAAATCAAACAAAACACCCGAACCCCGAAAAACTAGTTTTTTTACGCAAATCCACGTTTATTTTGAAATGAGCCGTTGCGACTTTCGACTGATTTCGATAGAGCGGTCACATATGGCAAATGTGTGGTTGTGGGGAACCAGGTCAATTAAAGTACATATTTAACTATTAAATACATTGAGTTTGAGTAAAATACTTGGTTACTGATTAATTTAGGTTATAATATATTAAATTGCAAAGCAAAACTGCTGTAATTGATTTATTTTGTCCTTTGGTATTTTTTAAAGGTTTTCAACCTGAAAGAATCCTAATGTGTCCTTGAAAAGTTGAAATAAAGAAAAGGAACAAGGATTCCAGTTGTCCATGCGTCCTCTGTTGCCCCTCAAGCCTCTCAAATGTGGGCAAACACTCAAATAAATGCCAAAAACCCAGAGAACTTGACAATACTTATCAGAATAAAAGTATGTTAAATAACACTGCTACCATAACTCTACTTTACTCAGTGGAGGCTCGTCCATTGAGGAAAGGGAGGACCATCCTCCCTAAAATTTCAGAGAAAAATAAACTTTGAAGAGAACAATAAATAGGCTACACCTCAATTTAAAAGATAAGTCTGTTAAAATACAGATAATAGCCCTGGCTTTGGGACTGAAATGGGGCTAGAGAGGACGAGCCTCCCTTTGGGCGGGTCTAGCCAGAGGCTCTGGATTGGGTGCCTATATCATCAGTGAACCACTCAGCGGATCTGACTGCGCATCAGTGTTGATGGAGGGTTATCAGCGATATCAGAGTTTTTTCTGAACCGGGGAACAGGGGCGCTGCACCCTCTTACCAAAATCAATTCCTTGAATTAGGCTTTGATTATGTTCTGGCCCGCCATCTTGCGGCTCAGCAAAAAATTGGCCCAAGGCCAAACTTACTTGCCTACCCCTGGTCTATGGTGTGCATGCATGTGGTTAAATACTGCACAACAGTAACATATTTTTAGTGATGTTCTCTATTCCTTCAAATTTAGAGAACCTCATTTACAATTCTAGACAAGATCTCTAGTGTTATCATCAATATTGGAACTGCAGTTTGAAAAAGTATGTCAAATGATGCACAATCCCTCTTTGATGTTTTGATTTCATGTTATGGTGCACCACACAAAACACATCTTATAGGAACAAGCTGATGAAACCGTATGGAAGAATTTTTTACATCTACCCAAAAGTAAGTTGAAAATAGGTAGAAGAACCAATAGTTTACTGTTCCCTTGCCTTGAGAAGATGCACCTGGCAACAAAGCCCACTGGTTCCCACTGTAGGTGTCGCGGGTATGGCCCTTCAGGAGGGAAAACTCTGCTCGATCTGAGAGCCGACATCCGTCGGGAGAAGCTTAACCCCAACAACATCCTTAAGCTTCTTCTGAGGGAGATGCTGGATGCTAGAGATGAATAATTTATGATAATCAGACACATGTACGAAAACATGTAATGGAGTGTCAGACCACTCAAAGCTATCCAGGGGAGTTTTTAAAGACAGTGGTAGCTCTCTGCAGCCTCCTGGTTCCCTGAGCCAGAACCCATTTGGGCTGACATTATTTTACAGTCTGATGGCTGTCGGCACAAAACAGCACCTCAGACCTCTCATGTTGCACATAATGGGATGATGCATTGGCTGCTTTCAGCAAACTGTAGGAGGGGTGAGGGGTTGTTGTTCGAAAGAGTCTGGTTTAGTCTCCAGCCTTCCCTCAGTTACTGACTCCAGGCAGCTCAGCTATTTAACAAGGGACTCCTTTGCATAGAGGCAGGGAAGGATGCAAACTTACATCAGCTCTCTTAAAAATGTAGACTTATCTGCTGTAAAGCTGAGACTCGCCAAGAATGAAAATCGACCTTATCTCGTAAAGTTACTGTGTTATCCGTTCAGTTTGTTGTTGATATGCAACCCCCGTACTTGAGGGCCGCCTTGTCTCCACCACCTCTTCGTCGGGGATAGTGACAGGTCCCAGTGGCTTCTTGCTTTGTAACAAATTCTCTAGCATCTACTTTGCCTTCCTGACACTGAAGTGCAGATAGTTCTTGCACCAACTGTCAAAGTTACTACTGTACCCTCGCTGGAGTCTTTTCATTAGATGATTTTAAACTTAAATGTAAATGAGAAATAGCCACAAAGAAAGTTTGATCAGGTTTCTGAAGATGCTTTTCACCCCAGCTAAAATCTGATTTCAAACCAATTAAACGTCTCACTCGGACTACATTTAGTTGGTTTGTGAAGAGCATGAGGATGTGGTTTGCATTTTGTTCAGCCTAGTCCTTGTCATATTCTGACAACAAAATGCCCCCGGTAAATGCAAATGTGTTTTGTTACATGATTGCAGCAACCACTACATCCTGGCATCCTGATGCATCTCATCATAACGGCACAACAACTTAAAATGGCATAATAAAAAGGAAGGTCACAGTACAATCAGCTAGGCTACCACTGTGCTGCTCATCATATAATGCAGCAATTATTTTTTATTGTTTTTACTTGGGCCAATTTTGGCTGAAACCTGCCTACTCTTTCTTCTTTTTTCAAAACTTAAAAGACCTTGATTTTAAAACATCAAAACAACTGTCAAACTTGGCATGACGAGAACAATGACATGCTAACTGATTGTATCATACAGTGAATGACTACTTAGGGGTTACACATAGGTGGAAACATTTTAATTCAATGTGGTATAGTTTTAAAATAAATGTTCTACCTAAAAGAGCACATGGTTTATATTTCATTGTATTGACTGAATGGTGTTTAAATTGTCTAGTTCAGATTTCGGAAACACTACTGATTATAATAGGCCCCAGTACAATATTGCTGTCTGACACCCAACCAAAAAACATTATAGGTATTACGTTTTTTATGATATGATATGGTATAGCTATGAAAACCACAAAATCTTCCCAGTTTACGAGGTGGAGGTATAGCGACTGTTACATTATTTCTTTAAAAATCTATCTATTAACTGACTGATTGTTGCAGCTGTAGTTGATAACGGAAAGATAATTAACTGTCATCTGTTAATTACACTAAGGAAAGGAACATTATTTGTATATTATGTTCATGATGTTCTCCCTCCGTGCGACAGATACCAGGGTCAAGGCAAGAAATGACGTGTGCTCCATTCACATTGTGCATACTTCCAAGCTAGCAGCTGGTAATGCCATGTCAACAAAAATCAAGTGGAAGTTGTCTGACTCCTCAAACCTGCTCATTTGCATAACTGGACAGGTTACCTTACTCCGGGTGCCAAGAGTTTAATGGCTTACTCCAGAAAACACTGCAGAATTATTCCAGTATTTTCTGAAGCCAGAGTTTGATCATTCTTTCTCATAGATCATCATGGAGAAAGTGCCTTTTTTTCCCTTCATTTTGCCTTGCACTGCATGCCAGCATTTATTTTTTGGAGACAACAATTAAGTCTTGGAAGTTTGACAGCAATCCACTGTCCATCATCAAGGCAGGGGGTTTTCTCTGGTTTGGTAAGCTGCCAAATACTTAAGCTACCCTCTGTTTGGTAACTATGCATACTGTCAATCAGACAGAGCGCTTAGAATGCAAATATATCCTAAAATACAAACAGTAGGTTTCCTTACAGTGGTTGAAGTCTGATGTCTGATGTCTATCACACTGAAGACACACTACTTCTCTCTGGCCCTCTAGTTAGAGTGGGGTCACGACTCCTGACTGTTCCATGTGTTGCTTTATCTGTTGTGATTTATTGTCTTTTATTGTGATGTAATGTGTTTTTATGTGTTTAAATTACATGTACAGCACTTTGGCTCGACCAAAATCGTTTTTAAATGTGCTCTACAAATAAAATTTGATTTGATTTGATAAAGTAAAGGAGACTATAAGACGACTGACCTTTGATTGAACAGCAACATGAAAACAAGTATCACACTGCGTCTTTAAAAAAAAAATGCATTGCAGTCGGTCACATGGGGATATAATGTAAGCCCCAGGCAACTGTGTTAATCAGATAAGCCTGTATCAAATGGTATACGATAGAGGTCAAACATAAGCATCTGTGCCAAATACCCAAACAATTTTGGATCCATTATCAGACTATAATTCATTCAAAGTCAGGACATACAATCTTTTCTCTCTTTTTGTTCTTATCCTTCCATTTCGTCAAGATAGATGGATTGAAACTATGCATTATACATTACATCAAGAAAAATGACCTAAAGGCTATACTTAAACCATAAAACCCATTATCTTGGTTGCCTTTTAAAAATAAGCTTTCACACCATTCTAAAGTATTTTGGTAATGTTGCTGCAAACTGTGATCATAAGGAAATTTGAAATATGTTAAAAGCTGAAAAGCCTTTCAGTAAAATACAGTATTGAAAATTGAAAGGTAATCTCCACAGAGGTAACAAGTTTTTGATAGTCAAGTGAGTAGAAAGGTGATGCAAGACCTTGAAATTGGAAGTCAAACTTTATCAAGTAAATACTCAAACTATTCATAGTCAAGTTCATGTGGTAGGGTCTCTTTTTCGAGGTGACATTCAAATTATAGAAGATGCATGAAAACATGAACATGGAACCTGCTGCCATGGCCCTGAATGTCACTCACTAACCTCCTCCAACTAGAAATAAGATTACCATGCTTGTCTGGAGATCTGCCTTTGAAACTGCATTTTTGGATTTGATTCCTGTCAGCAGTTCAAGGTGTCCTTACTTATTCTATATTCAGATTCCAGGAAAAAATAACACTGTGGGAGCCTTATAAATAAAACAGTAAGACCTCAGTATTCTTTGTGACGCTTGCCACATGGGATTTTCATGTCTCAGCTCTGAGTCCTGATGGCATGCAGGTATTTGATGACTATATTTCTTTGGGTTCCTTATATTTGTTGTCTACTATCACATCACTTTTTTTATTTCCAGGAGTTGGCAGAACATTTTGTTCCACATGGCAGGCATGTCACATACGGCATACTAAAAATATGATCTTCTAGGTCCATCATACCAAACATACCATATCATTACAGTATATCTTCGGGATGCAAGATTATAGGCAGGGCCGCCCCTGGCCAACTTGGGGCCCCAAGCGACATTGTGAGATGAGCCCCCCCCCCCAACCGACAGGAGTGAACAAATTATTTTTTGGAAACAAGGTTGACTAGTTTGCAAATATAATTCCTGTTTATTATTATTATCAACACTTTTTTATGCAGTGAGGTAAATGGTTGTGCATGTATGTCGTTCAGTATGCGTTTACAGGTGAATACGTCTGCATTTCCTGCCAAATACTAGCCTCAAAAAGATTAAAATATAATTAATGCAAATAAACAACTTCTACTAATAATAATCAATTCAATAATATAAATACTATATTATTTTATTATAATATAGTTGTAATATAGTCAAGACAAAACATGCTTATGACATGCTCAAAAACTGATATTTCTTAAATCTGTATTCAAATGTAGTTCCCTCTGTCAGCAATGTATCAACAACTACACACACATTTCTATCAGTATTTCTCTGTGTTGTGGTTGACATGACTGTTAGGAGTTAAGGGGAGAGGCTGAGCATCACCATGAAATGTGCAAATTGACATAAAAATGAATAAATGGGGAAAAAATGCTCCATGTTTTTTAGGCTGTAAACTTTAACTGTTATGTAAGCCAACTAGACAGACAGTGTATCACTCTTCCTCCTGTACATTAGCAGATAAAAGGCATAACATACTTGAATGAATGGTAAATAAAGAATGCTGGAAATAACTGCATCTCCATTAGCCTGTATGCTCTGCAGAGACTGCCTTCTTCATGTCGTGAATTGCAGCTGATGTTTTAATATGGCAATTGGCAATTTAACTTATACAACATTCGCAAGTTGTACATTTGACTCATACAATAACCCACCTTCGAGTGATGCTCTAGTTTCTTCATGTTTTTTTTTTTTTCCCTCTTGCTTGTGCCGGACTGAAACTGTCTTTTCACCGACATCTCTTCACCTGCACTAGTGGCCGTATCAAAGCCGTGATTGGTCAGATGTCGATTCATTGCAACGGTGTCGGGTTACAGACGTGCTCCCCTTGTCACCTCTCACTCTCGCGTGTCAGCCGGGGGTGCGCGGAGAACTGAGCCGAGAACTGCGCACAGCAGCTGAGGCCCTCTGGGCGGGGCCCCCTGCGCAAGGCGGGGCCCCATGCAGCCTGCGTGATTGGCCTGTAGGGAGGGGCGGCCCTGATTATAGGCACCAGCTTTCTACCTGCACACTAAGCTCGGGACAGCGTGTCCTTGCATTGGGAAGACTTCCTTTAATGCTGTACAATAGGCATCTTACAAAGCTGAATGTGTGACTCTTCTTTGATCACTGAAGTGTCCGCCTACTGTAAAGCCCTGAATGCTTTTGAGATGTCCTTGAGTAGAATACCACTTGTTCAAACTGTATGGTGCTGTTCTCCTCCTTGTTAGGCTTGGATACAGTAGTCCCACTTGTTCCTAAAAGGCTCATATTAAGATAACTTGTGTCCTCTAACAAAATGTTGCTATATTTTGTATATTGTTTTAAAACAGACTAATTATAAGGATTATTTAGTTTATCAGTAAGAGCACAATATCAACACTACCCAGGCGGGATTCCCACATTAGGTATTCATGCTGAAAAATTGATTCACTCTTTAAACTAAACAGAGGAATTAATTGTGACTCTTTGTAAGCTTAACTCCCTTTCAAATTATTTGTGTGTGTGGGTTTTTGTGTATGCAGTCATGTCTGTGGATGTAAATGCCTGCTTATGCAAAGTGTGTTTCTCTTACCGCAAAGGTCATTTATCTTTGTATTCCAGCATAGAGCACATGGTCAATGCGTGATGAAGTCGTCGTACAGGCCAGTATATTGATAGCATGTCTCTGTTTGCAGGCCACTGTGGGAAAACATTTGCAATCCTTCAAAGATTTCTGACCAGCTCTGTCCCAAACACCAAGTGGCTCCTTGTTGTTGACGACGACACACTTATCAGGTATGTTTTCATGTTTCAGAAATGGGTTTTCAAACCGGCGTTTCTTCCCTTTTTTTCAACTGGGACACGGTGTCTGTTTTTTAAATGCCATGCTTTCATTCTTCTTCGACGTTTGAGTGACATGTATTCATACATTTTATAACAGATTCTGCTCACACAGCCATGAAAAGGCTTGCACATCGAAAGAGAGAAATGCTGGAAATGAAGTCATTTAGGGGGAAATTAGTTCTAGAAATATTACCATCCTGTTGAACATCTGAAAAGCTCAGAGCATAAATTCCAGTCCAGCCGGCTTCACTTATATCCGTAAGGTTGCCCCTTCATGTGGAAGCCTCTGGACGTGTTATAGTTCCTGAGGGAGGGCAGTCATTTCAGCTACTAAATGGACAGTTTAATATGTGTGTACCTGCAGAGACGTGTGTGTATAATGATCATGAGTGTATGATGAGTCTGATCTTTGCTTCCTGTAGCCTCTCCAGACTGCAGGTCTTGCTGAGCTGTTACGACCCATCTGAACCCGTGTGTCTGGGGGAGAGGTACGGCTACGGCCTGAGCCAAGGGGGCTACAGCTACATCACGGGAGGTGGAGGGTGAGTTTCATAGCTCAGACGCTCAGGGAATAATGATGAAAGATACAGATGCAACAGAGAGACTATAAAATATGTAATGGAAAACCTGTAATATGTTATTTACAGATATATCATTTAAATTCAGTTTAAAGCTGTGCTGCTCCCTGTGGTTTGCAGGCTGTCTTACAGTAAATATACTCAATAGAAATGTGGAATAAATCACCACAAAATGCAGTAAACAGACGGTCAGTTTATAAGACAAGAGAGGGAGTCATTACTTTATCCTCACACTACAGTATACAAACTGTTGGTTACTGCAAGAAAACATACTGTACACAAATACAAATTCTAAAAGATACTTATTTTCTTATAACAAGTGGACAATAAGTAGAAGTTATATTTCAGCTGTCAGTGCTGCAGCAAAGCTCTCCAACAGATACATCAGTCGATTTGAGTGAGCAGTGTGAGAAACTCTATTCAGGGTTACTTCACTCGCCGTGACACTTAACAGCCCTGCAACTGCCAGTTTTTCTCAAAAGTGATATCTTCTAATAACTGTTTTGAGTGGCAATGAGCAGTTTTTATTTTTGGCAGCTCGAGATTTGTTTCTTCATATATAATTGCATCTCTTTTCAAAGAGATGTCGCATCCTTGTTGTGCAGAGCCACATCTCCCTCACGGCTTGTTTTTCAGTTGTGCTCACTACGCTGCCGCCCTCTTACCGACTGAATAACATAAGCTTAAGATGACAGTTGAAAGACATGCTTATTATTTTCTGGTCATTTCTAACAATAACTCTAAACTGATCATTTACAGCTCAGTTAAATTGTCTGAATGTAGCTGCGTTGTGTATCTGCTCTCTCTGATGTCCCTCTTTGTGTGGCTGCAGTATGGTGTTCAGCAGGGAGGCTGTGGTCCAGCTCCTGAACAGCGGCTGTAAGTGCTACAGCAATGATGCGCCGGATGACATGGTGCTTGGAATGTGCCTCAATGCCATTGGACTTCCTGTCACACACAGTGCTCTTTTCCACCAGGTAGTATTCACAATCTTTCAATACATTCTGTGTGTCCCCGTCTGTGTATTTGTACCTACGGTGGTCATACTGAGTTTTTTTCCCCTCTTTTTTTGGAATGAAAATTCATCACAATATTTCTTTAGCAAAAATATACTGGAAAAGGTTTTTCGGCTTAAGCACTAAAAAACTCAACTGGCCAGTTTCTGATATCAAAGGCATTGCACACTCCCACAGGTGTTTTTTGTTCACGATGCGCTTAAATCTCAGTACTCAGATATCAGGAATTTCTGAGAGCAAACAGAATAAATATGTGGGCTCATGGAATGACTTGCATGTGTATAACTTGCAACTATCCACATCATTGGACATCTCATTGATTTCTGCAGAATTGTTTTTTTAAAGGTTAAAGATATTTTGCAATGACATTTAGGCACTATATAAATTATATATAAGTCTAATTACAATTACAATGGATCCGAATGGGCATCCATGTTGTCAAGTCGGAAGTCAGCTAGTCATACTAGGAAAAGCATGTGTGTATTTATTAGGGCTGTCAAGTTAACGCGTTAATAACGCGTTAACTCAACAACAAAAATTAACGCCACTAATTATTTTAACGCGATTAACACATGTGTATTTTTTTTCCTCGGCCGCCCCGTAGTTTCAGAGCGCATCGAGTTTAAAATACCATCTACAAGCTGATGCTGACAGCCCTGCTCCTGCCGCCCGCTTGTGGCAGACCACACTTCCACGCTCACCGGCAGGCACCGACTGGCTGTTGGGAGGACCGGGAGGGTGTGTGTATGTGTGGCCCGAGCGAGCGAGAGAGAGACCTTACGTGCATTGTTGTTGTTAGCATCTGGTGCTAGCTAGCTGCGCTAACGGATATGGAGCTGTTTAAATGAAAACAGAGGAGCGACATTTCGCCACAACTGCGCCGAGTACTTGACTTTATGCAGGAAGCCAGACAGTGGGACATTGTACGAAAAGTCAGCACACTCAGCACGGATAGTGCGCAACATGATTGCAGCGTCCAGGCAGCTCCCGTTCGAGCATATGCCTTGAGTTGCACATAGCTCCAACGATCCATCACACACACACACACACGCACGTGCGCACGCACACACACACACACACACACACACACCATTTGTATTGTATTATTGTATGAGAGAGGTTCCAGGTTGAATTGAGGCGAATATTTGTAATGTTCAGAGGTTGTTGTGTTTAATATTCATGAGAATATTTGTCATTGTTCAAATGATAATAAACATTAGCATAAAGCATATTTGTCCACTCATATGTTGATAAGAGTATTAAAAACTTGAAAAATATTCCTCTAAGGTACATTTAGAACAGATCAAAAATGTGAGATTAATTTGCGATTAATCGCAATTAACTATGGACAATCATGCGATTAATCGCGATTAAATATTTTAATCGACTGACAGCCCTAGTATTTATACATAACAATACATTAAAGGTGGGGTAGGTAATTTTGGAGAAACCAGCTCGAGTGTGCTAGAATTTGAAAATACACAGCTGGAAAAAATCTGCCACTTCCTTACAGAGCCCCTCCTCCAACACACACGAACTGTATATCTGTAGACTTGGTATGTCTTAAATGTCCGGTTAGGATGTATTAGAACGAAATCTAAATGAAAATTGTAAATAAGCAATCTGTATGTAAAAAAAACACCTGTATGTAAATTGTAAATAAGCCATCTGTATGTCAAATATGTCTTATATGTCTTAAATGACATGATGAATTGGAAATGGGGGACCCTGATGTAAACAAGACGAAAGTCTTTCTCTGGTCTGCATCCCCTTAACAATTGTATGTTTTGAGCTGTACTGTACTGTACCCAATATACAAGCTGTTAATACACTTTTCAATCAATCAATCAAAACGCGCACATGACCAATGAGGGCACGAGATAAGTTTGTGCACAGATGGAAGGCTGACAGGCAGGTCGGTCATCCAGTTACTTTAGCCGGGCTGGCTAAAATGATTGGTCGTGCTTTTTACAGTACTACTATGGCTTCCACAGATGACATTTTTTAATGGATTTTTTGTCAAAGCACTTAAGATATTCATTGCTATCGGGATGGTAAGAGCATTCCATGGAATATAACAAAAAGTGTATCTGGAGCCGGTTTCTGAAACGTACCTACCCCACCTTTAAGCCCCTGTCACACTGTCCCGAAATTGACACCCGATGGACACACGAATATGGAATTGTGAATTTCGCACGAAGATGGCCCCGAACCACACACGAAGGCAACATTTACATTACATTTAAGACATACAACTGCAATGAAAGTACCAAAAACAATTATGTTACAGTACTATGATACTGTACTGATATCTTCAGACTTTGTTCTTTACTTTATCCATCTTTATATGTAGAAAATATTACGTTTTCTCCGTAATGTTGTTTCCAACAACTTCCTGTCAACTCTCCTTCAAAATAATATATGATATCCTTTTTAGTTTCACAGAACACAAATTGGGTTATTTACATAATATGTTTACATGATTTTGTTGTGCAATAAAACAACCCGATGGACACACGATAAAGGAAATGTTCAAATTCGGCTCTGATTGTAGCAACATCTTAAGCCATCGTATGATCGCTGGTGGAGTTTCTCAGGCTAACTTCGTGAGCGGTGGGAAAATCTTTGGCATGCCAAAAAATTGCAGAAGGACCTTGAGAAGGTTCATTTTCGTGTTGAATTTGTGTGTACATTTTGCCCTTCGTAAGGCCATCGTGAGGGCATCTTGTTATCATCGGTGCCATCAGGCATTCGCCCCGATCAGAGTGAAGGCGAATGCCCGATGGCACCGATGATAACACGAAGATGACACGATTCGACAAGATGCCCTCACGAGTGCCTTACGAAGTTGCCGCTCATGAAGTTGCTGCCGGAGCCTGAGAAACTCCACCGGCGGTCATACGATGGCTTAAGATGCCCTCACGAATGGCCCGATCTTGTTACGATCAGAGCCGAATTTGAACATTTCCCTTATCGTGTGTCCATCGGGTGTCAATTTCGGGACAGTGTGACAGGGGCTTTACTGTAACAAGAGCTCTATGCAAGTATCTCAGTAGGTTGTGACAGTGAGCCAGCATGCACAATAACAAAACTGAAGAATCTAAATGGAATTCAGCCATTGTTCATTTAATAACTTCAACATGTTGTGCTTTCCTACTGTGAAATGTCAACCTGCCTTCTGTGAAAAAGTTGTATTTGTTCAACACAGACAGCAGAGTGAGAGTTGTGTCAACCAAAAGACATCAATACCACTCACTGTCTCGATTAGCAGAGATGAGTGAAATCAGCAACATATAGATTTAATCCAAAATGAATGGTTACTCTGTCAATGAATCAGACAATAAAATTAACAAATTGCCTCAACATTTATTCTTGTTTGAATCCCTTTATACAAACAATGGTTCCAGTTGCTCAGTTTTCAGTATGCACTCTCTGTTTCCACATACTCTTTCATGCCTTCATTCTTGCTGCCTGCAGCACTTGCACACAGTCTCTTGTCGCTGCTTCCAGATATAAATTACTGTACTTAATCTTACCTTTCAGGCACGCCCAGAGGACTACGCCAGAGACTTCTTAGCTCACCAGGTGCCCATCTCCTTCCATAAACACTGGAACATCGACCCCATTGCTGTTTTCAACAAATGGCTGAAGGATGACTTGAGGACAAAAGCTGCAGAGGGACTCGATAAAAGCACTAAGACAGAGTTATAAACATTTTAAGCACACAACTAGTGTGTGTGTGTGTGTGTGTGTGTGTGTGTGTGTGTGTGTGTGTGTGTGTGTGTGTGTGTGTGTGTGTGTGTGTGTGTGTGTGTGTGTGTGTGTGTTGTGTGTGTGTGTTGTGTGTGTGTGTGTGTGTGTGTGTGTGTGTGTGTGTGTGTGTGTGTGGTGTGTGTGTGTGTGTGTGTGGTGTGTGTGTGTGTGTGTGTGTGTGTGTGTGGTGTGTGTGTGTGTGTGTGTGTGTGTGTGTGTGTGTGTGTGTGTGTGGTGTCATTGACCTGAAATATTGCCCTTCACAGATGTAAATGTTTTTGTATTGTTGATGTTGTTATTAAGAGGGACCATGTGAGTGTGTGTCCATGACTAAATCTGTGAGTGTCTTCATGACTGAGTTGCATGTTATTTTGGAAATATGCACACAATATGTGTATATTGATATCCTATGAATAATCTCAACCCTACAGAGATCTTCTCTGGGAGATACTGTCTTTTAAAAAAAAATCACTAATGCTGTACAATGTGCTCTATTTTGACATAAAAGTATAAATACTTCAGAACTGTGTGCGTTCGTTTTCATTCGAGGCTTAAAATATGATTTAGTTTAAACCAGTAATTAACTGATATAAACTAAATTATATTACCAGAAGTTATTTATAATTTATGTTAAAGGTTAATTGAGGCTAAGACTAAGACAGTAAAACACATGCTGTGTTGGCAGTTTAAGGCATTAAAGCTCTAAAGTAAGCTGAAGGTTTAGAATTACTCCATTATTAAAAGGGTTCAACTGCTGCTTTGGCAGATAAGAGTCTTAACTTTACATTACTTTAGTTTTTACTTACTTTACTTACTATTACTTAGAGTCATTGCGTGCCTATTGATTTGAACACGATCCGTGTATCCATCATTTCCTGGTCTTCTCTAAAGAAGAGGGACCAATGAAAACGTTGTCATGTTGCCGTTGTTCCGCATGGAAACAACTACTCCAAGACCATCTGTTTCTCAATGCTCTCTTTGAACCCAATTGCAGGAACTAAAAAGGAGCATGAAGTTCATAGACATACTTTCTTGTAATATATAAGCTGATATCCTGCAGAATGAGGTAGAAATTAGTTTTATCAATGTCTATACACATTTTTCATTAGGACCTTTTTTCTCACAGAATGATTTGTCTCATATAAAAAAAATGAATTGGCAGACCCATTGATTTGCTGACCATTAAAGGTCGTTTATAGACCTTGAGCCTCAGTTGAAGAATGAAACCTTCCTCCTGGCTGTTTGCCACTAAAAGAATAATTTGCAGCTGTAATACTTCATTCAGAAAGAAATGGAGCCGGCTGCTGCTTCATGGTGGCGAAAGCATTAGAAAGACCTGATTTCTATGAATTGCTTCAGATTAATTACACTGCGCTAATGAAAATCTGAAAATGCCATTACTGTCAGTCCATGGAAGACCTACTGTAATACAGAAAATGTCCCTCTGTTTGTAATGTGGAGCTAAATGTACACTGTCCTAATGGCACAGAAGGCCAGCTCGAGTTCATGAGAAGTAATTTAGCCTCAGGCATTTGACCAGTGCAATAATTCAAGGAGACATCTGCTCACACACGTATGAATTGTAGCCTTTTTGCAGGAAACAAGTTAAATTCCTTGAGGGACTCACCCGCACATGAAGAGATGAGTGGTGGTAAGACAGCACTGAGGGAAATCCTCCTTTATTCTGCAAGTCCACACAACATGCTTGCTTCGCCAATTTTTCTAGTGTGTCAGCAACAACTTCCGACTTGGGTTAGACTTTGTTTGATGTTGAATTTAAAGCTTTAATCCTCTTCCAAAACAGTCAAACAGGGAGAAGAGTGTAGTTCTGTATTTCCTCCAAAAGACATTGTCTATTTTCTGTTCAGTGCAGCTTCTGAGTTTTTAGATAAACTGAGCTAACCCCTGTTGGAATTTTGAACTGCTGGTTTATATTATTATTAGGTCTATTATGTCTCAGACCCTCCTCACTGAGTTGTAACTAGCAGGACATTTATTTTATTGGTCTACCTTGTGTTCATTTGACCTGTAAACTCCTGCAGAGATTTTACAGATTGAAATGATTTATGTGTCCTTAGTCTACAAAGTGATATCCTCGCCTTGCCTTGACATCAGCACTGCAGCTTTGAATGTAAATCTGATGATCATTATAGTCACTAAAGGGATTTTAGTGCCTTCATTTTAGACATTTGTGCTACAATATTGCTCTGTGAACTTTTCTAACTGTTTCTTTTTTGTCCATCGTCCCCATTTCTATCATCCAGGGAGATTGGGCCGACTTGGTCATATGTCTCTGAGGCTTAACCTGACACAATTCATCCTTTTAAGATTTAAAAAACTCCAACTACATCTTCTGTTATAAAGGTAGTTTTTTGGTTTTGCTAGTTTAATATCTGCCTCTGAGATACTTTCTCTCACTAGGCCCTCTTAAAACTGTGGAGATCTTATTTTGACGTTTGGACTAACCCTTTGGAATACTGTGGATTGTGTTGGAAACAGGAGCTGAAAAGGTTTTTTGTGGACTCTCCATTATGTGAAGCAGTAAATGACATTTAGTTTGCAAATGAACTGTAAAGAAAATTTAGGTTTTTAACATTTTAAGTGTCTGCCTTTATCTTTGTGAAATCTGGGGTTCAGATGGCCGGATTAATATTCACTAAGCTTTTTCGAAATGAAAGAATGTGTGAGCCATGGAGAGATCAGCTGGATAGCACTTGGAAAAGTTAGAATTTTCAGTTATATCTGTTTGAGTCTTCACTGTGACCAGCAGGGTCTCCATAAGGGAGTAGAAGAGAAAAGCTGCCACAGTGAGTGTCATCTCAAATCACTGTCAGTCGGCTCAGCTGACGCTTTTATCATCACTCGCTCTGTGATCTCACTTGTTGCCAATCTGTTTTCCATCGCTTCAGGGAACAACAGTGACTGTAAGGCTTCTCTTATATTTAGAAAAACATATATAAACTGTGCATATACTGTATATATAAACATACGTTGATACTTTATACACTGACATTCCCAAACACACATAAATCGTGCCAAATGAAGTGAGACTGGAAGATTTGATGAACCCTATGTGTAACATTGCTGACATTAACAACTTTATATCAATGGACATTTTAACCGATACTGTCCAATCAAGGTAGGGACTGATTTTGAACATTATGCATGCAAAAGGTGTTCATCAGCAGGAGCCATCTCTTTGCTTGTCTATTTGCAACAAGTGAATCATGCTCAGAGGCTGACAAGGCTGTCCAATAAATAATGTTTGATGTAAATGTATAATTGCAAGGTATAATAAGGTAATATAATTGTGCTTGCACAATTTCACCTAACAGAAGAAACTCAGTGTCAAATTGTTATACGGGGCTTGAGAGGGATCTCTTGTAATAATATAATAATAATATATTTTATTTCTATAGCGCTTTTCTTGAACCCAAAGACGCTTGTAGAGAGGCAGAGTGGTTTTTACAGAGGGTGATAAATGTGTGCAGATGTACCGGTATGTGAGCGGGTTGCAATAAAAGCCAGGCCAAGGACAAGTGTTCAAGGTCAGATAGCTACAAGTTCTTAACCACCGCTTACACAAGATTAATTTTATAGTGAGGTCAATAGTAAATTATATATTGTGCTGTCAGACTGATAGGGAATAAGATCCTAATATTCCTGCATTCTCACTCTCTTATTCCAAAAGAAGATTAGATGGGATCAATATATAATGTATTCTGGTTGGCAGGGAAAATTGTCTTGAACAAGTTGCAGCCGCAAGGACATGAAAAAAGCAGCACCGGAAGAAGAAAAAATATAACATATCAAACTACAACTAATGACATACACCATGGGGGGAAAAAATGGTGTCAAATTACTGTACGCTCAGCATAAATAAATAATAGGAACTGAGGAAAGCATACTGTAGGGATTTGAGGCAGTATGTGAGTTTGTGCTGTGGAGACCCAGACTATCATTCTGAGTTAATCAGTTTTATTGTCAGGGGAACAACAGACTGTGTATCGGCAGAGGCTGCATGCGACACTGTATCACCCGCCTGATGGGGAGAGGGGTATTAGCTGTCCAAGATGAGAGTGGAGTCAGCTGATATACTGGAGATGCACTTACCGTATGCATATTTTCCTGTGTGATTAACTTTTTATGGATACTACTATACAGTATACAAAAAGAGCAAAGATAAAATTGGTATTAGGGTCAAGAAGTTAACACCCAAAAAACAAACCTCAACATAAATCACCAAAATACAGTATTGACAGTATAAAAATAACTAACATTTCCTGAGATTTTATGTTGGCAGCATGATCTTAAGTTGTTTTTTATGACCCAAATGTAGTTTTTATAGCGTCCCCATGGCCTTATGATACACTAACAGTTATTGGTTCTCTTCAACAGCTGCACATTGATGGCAGTAAGGACTGACCTTGAATCGTTACCTGCTGATGAGTGGTGCTGCTCATGACAAGTAAACTGATCTTTATGAGGAAAATCTCTGGAGTGTTTTATGGGAAGGACCAGTCATCACATTTTGAGATGGACATGAACTGTATACAGTATAACCTGACGTGCTAATGATGCGGATGTTTGGAGTGTATATTTTTTTTTTAAGCTACCATTGGTGTTAAAATTAACAAGGTTTGTGGAGAGGCTGACAGCTTCTCTGGTGATATTCATGGGCTCAGGAAAAGTATTAACTTCAACAAGTTTGCTGAAAGTGAGAAAGGAGTGGGAGCACTTGATTATGTGAGCCTTCACCTCCAGTTCCCAACACTATGAGCTGCACGTATGGAGGTTGACCCAGCTGCGGGATTAGGGGAGAGTTGGGTATTACTGTCATGGAGGAAAATATGCGCTGTATGATTTTGCTCCAGCAGTATAACCCTACACCTCTTTTCTTACTGCAGTCTAAGGAGTATATTGTGGTTTGTCTGGTATGTTAATGCAAAATGCAGAATCTTGTACCCCCAGTATTAGCATGTTGTGGCTCTTCGAGGTTATTGGTGCTTTAGAAATACCTGCGGACAGTTTGTCCTCTGATTTTGACCTGACCTATCTTTTTAGGAGACACACTGCTTCACCTGGGGAGCAACTCCACTTCTGATTCAACTGTCCTTGACTGAGGCACATCAATTTCAGTGTGTGTTACAAAAACACTGGTCTGCTTTCACATTCAGCAAGACCGCCGTTAATGACATTTAATAATCATAAAATACGAAGTGAGCAAAGCAGCTTGGTGTGCAGGTGCAATGAATGTGCAATGAAACAGCACGGTGTGATGAATTCCTCCACCACATTTGAGACAGAAAGCAGAGAAAAAAGCCACCTGTTCACTTTCATCTCTGCATGAAATGTAATTATTGTGAGAGGTGTGGGAAAGGAGAAGCAGCATAAGGTCCACAAGTCACAGCTGTGGGCTCTGATATGCGAAGAAAAGTCTGGAAGTACTGCCCTGTTCCTTCTACATTTTTGGATCAAAGATGGGAGGCCACTGTTTGAACTTCTCACTTTAAGTGTTGATTACCTGAAAGGGAAGACTTTCTTTTCATCATAGTAAGGTGATGTTCGTTACAAAAAATGTTGAGTTCTTTAACAGTCAGTTGTGAGTCCAGCTTTCAAAGGTACCGGAATCTCATATAGTATTGCTTAAAGGATGTCTGTGTTTTTCACACAATGTTAGATTCCTCACTTCCTGTGAACTCACAATGACCTCGGCCCAATGTCAGTATTTTAGGTTGCCAAATGGGTCATTAATCACAGCTCCATTTGTAAATCAAAAGGTGGTACTTCATCCAGATGGACATCTTGTTGTTTAAACTGGTATATTTTAGGATATGCACCACTAACAGTTGCCAGAAACACAGAAAACACTGTTGGAAACAACATGTGCTTGTGAGGAAATTAGGCAGTAAACATACCATGCTTCATTTTCAACATCAAAGTTTTCTGACTTTGATGTTGATGATGGGAAATAAAATTGGAATCGTTTCAGAATAGCTCATAATCCTTTTATGGCATGTTGTTAGTGGTTTTTATGATGTTCAGAATCAAATCAGCCAGCAGCAAAGCACAGGTTAGAACCGGGGAAGACTAACATAACAACGTTTTTGATGGAGATAGCGCATTGAAGGAGTCAAATAAAGGGACAATCTTCATCATGCAAATGTCCCCCCTGAAAATGACATATTTTTTGTCATTATTTATTTTTACTAAAATGCAGCCTTGATCCCTGATTCATGACCTATTCACATTTTGTCCCAAACTAAATTCCCAATGAAAGTTCCGTATTAACATTTGTGAGGATATTTAGAGTGAAAATAGACTACATGAATAACAATACCGTGAACTTATGACCTGTAGCCCTTTAGCAAGAATAATGGGTTAGGTGGAGAGCAGTTTTGAAGCATGCATTTCAATGAAGAGCAGAATTAAAAAGCCAGATTAGCCAGGAAGAATTCCAAAGTTACATTTCTAAAGATGTTTTCATTGGTGTGTTTAACTGTGACCGGCAACTACTCTGGGTTCATTGTTAATGTTGGTTCATTGTCTTTTTTGCGTATTTTTCTTTTGATAAAGCTCGCCAGGATACCCTCCCTGAAAATTGCTTCATTCCAGAATGTGTACTGATGGTGGCACCACACAGAGTGCAAACCTCGTTAAAACGTCCTCCCCTGCCTGTGTGTTGACAACTGTTGGTAAATATCAAGCAGCATGGTAGCGACAACTGAATAGCAATTCATTTCATGCACACTTGATCTAGATTTCCTGGCTGGTTGTATTTCTTAAAGGGCTAGTGTTTAGTATTTAGGGGGATCTTTCAGCAGAAATACAATATATTATTTACATTGATTTATTTTTGTATAATCCCCAAAAGCTAAGAATCATTGTGTTTTCTTAAGCTTAGTGTGAGCCCTTCATAGAGTTCACTATTTTTGCTCTGCCATGTTTTTAAACTAGCTCAGAATGGACACGCCAAACACTGGCTCTAAATAAGGTATTTCACATTACCTGAAGGCCACGCTATTTCTCTGTTCATATTCAAGTTACAGAATTGACAGTAATGAGTTTAGGAATACACACTTTTTCTAGGATGCGGTGTTATATGCAGTTTTAACCCTTAAATCTAATACTAACAATATCACGCTCGGCCCAAACAGTCTGTACCTAATCCTAACAATATCTTCCCCAGAAATGCTGCACTGTAAAAAGAAAAGCAGCAAACTAAAATGTGAATAATGGGTTAACATTAATTGCTGGATCTATTAGTGCCCACTCATCCAAACTCAAATAGCAGAGTACAAATACAGTATACATGCACATGGAGTGAGAGGTAGATTAGAAAAAACGTACAAATGGTTTTCTTCGCTTGACTACTAATGTATGCCATTATGACTCTTTAGAAGCTGGGGTCCAGTTTTTGTATTTGATTAATTCCTGGTCATGTAGGACCATGTGAAAATGTAGGAGCTGTATTGCCGACAGGATGAAGGCAGCAAGATTCAGGACCAGCAAGTTTATGTTCGAAATAGTTTGCCCATCAGCTGCTTTACCATAACCTATAAAGACAGAGTTCTGGTCCAGTTCTAGTTTTCTGTGATTAGGTCCATTTGTTTTCTTTGATAACAATAACTCAGGGATAGATTAATTCTACCATTCAGTTTAAATCCACTTATATCAGTCCAGTGTTTCTACACTAATATGTCCCAATGGTCATTAATATCACTTAAATGGCTGTCAGTATTATTATTATCTTTATTGTCTCCATTATTATTGCTCTGGCATGGCCTCATGCAAATTCACAGCAGCGATGATGAGTGCAGAAACTTTCCTCTGATGAGTAGAAAAAGCAGAGATGTAATGGAGCGTGACATTTAAATGGAATGGAGCTCTGTTGTTTCATCTGTCCTCTCTGAACAATAACTTTGAAGAGGGCCAGATAGAGACACTCTCCACTTTTGTTTTATGTAGTAAACTCACTGTGCTCCCTGTGTAGTGTACTTCCCTGTTATGAGTCAAAGCTGCATTAACAGCAGTGTATGATTCCAGGTACTTGACATTTATTTTATTTTTTATTTGCTGTGCATGCCTACATCAGCATGCTAATATACTAATGGCTAGAAGGTATAATGTTTACCATATTCATCATCAGAGTTAAGTGTGTCAGCATGTCAACATTTGTTAATTAATACACACACATAAAGCTTAGGCTTATGGGAATGTCATCACTGCTGCGAGATCAGTCGTATGTGTGATTTATTGAGGTTTTGACCTTATATAGCTAGATGAAAAGGCAGGAGATTCACAGAGTAAGCAAAGATTCCCCATGTTTACTCAAATGGTGACAATCTAGTGAAAGTTGTTGGCTAAAAGTCGTACACCATTCTTAGAAAAAAAGAACGCTTTACTTCATCGTTCTCACAGAACAGTCAAAGCCAAACAAAGTTCAGATGCAAGTAAGCATGGCCTCATCACTGGCGATAACTTTCTCACCCAGGCATGATTGCTTTGAGAAAGATGTAATGGCCTTTTATTTTATTGCAGTCACCTCTTGACTGAAAGGCTTTTTGTTCTGCAGAGTGTTTACACTACTTATCTGAAGCATTATTAAAAAAACATCACAGATGTAATTAGCAATACATTTGATTGAGTAAATAGGAGAGGATTAGCACTGTGTGTTGGTACATGTTTGTCTTTATACAACTAGTTTCAACTTGTGTTAGATGTGTAGTCACTGATAGGGGCTTTTATGTGATCCTGTTATGTGAGGCAAATTGGTGTAAAGCACAAAGGGTAATACATATTCCTGCCGATAATGAGTTGATATCACTGCCCTTCATCCTTTACATCCACACACACTAATCAAATTACGAGACAACCAGAGGACACATTCCATGCCTTGCAAAACAAAAGCATGCAGAGAGCAGCTTTTGCAGCTAAATGTTCAGACGTTTGGGGTCTGTAAGTAGCATGTCAATAAGACAGTGACAAGTAGGATTAGAAATGAATTTCAACATTGTCAGAAACCTATCCATAATGTATTATTTATGACTATCAATCCTATCTACATTTATAGTTTTTTACTCTTTCCATGATGTCTTTCAAACTGTCAGTGTTATACCATTTCAATATTATGTGAGTTTGCTTCTCCAGCTTCTGAGGATGCATGAATGTTATTTGATTTATACCCTGCCCCAGAAAGACTCCTAAAGTGAGTTGATAGGCTGATCTGGGCATGTATCTTTTAATTTTGAGTGGTATTCCTTACAGCAGCCCTGTAACTTAAAGCTGTGTCATCGTGTGGTGTTATATATTTCCAGAGAGGCAGATTGTTGATCGAATCAAAGATAAACAAGCAGCCTTCCTGCATGCTTTTGTGCTAGGTCCATGCCTGATATCCCCGGGGGGAGATTAGCAGGTAGAGGACAGATTGAAACCAGACAGAGAGGGGATGATGAATTGGAGTATCAGTTCTAGGAAAATAATACACAGTACCCACCTCTGCTTTCCCAGAGTCCTAACAGTGTGGCCGATGTTGCTCTTATACCCAAAGAGATGTAAAGGTCTTCATATTCATTTCAAACAATGCTGTAAGCCCAGCACCAGTGAAGCAGCAACAATCAATCATCTTTAAAGTTGACAATAGAGTGATGCTTCAGGGTACACAGAACAGATATAGCCTGATTTATTTTTCCAATGTTGGTAATAATTCATCCTAAATAACATCAAATTGACAAGCCAGCTTTACAAATCCATAACAAAAAATGACAATGTCCAAAGTATCCATCACTGTGAAACATGCAAATTGAACATATCCATCATTTATTTACAGATAGGAAATTGAAATTGTCTCTGAAAGATGACTCAATGTCACTATCAACTGTCTGTTCCATGTGTAGATAACAGATCGGCAGAACCTACGTCAGATAATCACTGCCTGTTGAAAGCGAACAATCAGGGTGTAAAGCTACAAGTCCCTTATACGTCACCTCAAGGCTACACTATGTTTGTGAAACTGATCCAGCAAATTGCGCTCAAACATGACATGTGTGACTCCACTGATGTGCTGATCAGCAAGTGACAGTAGATTTTGTTTCTAAATCTAGAGTGGAGAGAAAAATCCATTAAAGTCCTCTTAGTGGCGCAGAGCATGGGGGCTGTAGAGTGCCGTGCATGGTGTGCCAAGTGGCTAGCTGTGCATAAAAGGAAATCATTTACGTGTCTGAAGCTGCCACCTCCTGATTTGCACTTAAGTCAATCTTAACTGATGTATCTGAATAATATAATATATAGTCCTTTAATTTCTCAGCATACCTTGTCCTTTTGACCTTTTTATGTAAATGTATGGCTCTTTAATGAAGGAAAATGTATCTCCGGAAAATTGTGTGAATGAGAATACCATTAATATGCGGGATAATTATTTTGTGGTCTGAGGTTTGGCTGCACAACAGATGCTGATTCTTACATTCACTTACAGAATTTAAAATCCTTTTACTTTTTTCATTGAACATTGTTCTCATGTGCAAATGAGTCTTCATATTCACTAAGTCATTAAACATGCCATTGCTGTGATGGCATCAGATGGCATAACAAGAGGTGACAGGACAGCACAGTGGAGAACAGTGTCACATCTCTGCTAAGTGAGACCCTGAACACTTGACGGCTCACATAAAATAACCAGATTCAAAAGCAGAATAGAAACACAATGCATGAGACAATTCTATTCAGCGAAGGATGGTTTAGATATTATGCCTCTCTCTTCCCTTTGGTATGCTTTGGCATGAAGCAATCAGAGCCTTGGTAAGAGAAAACATGAGCATGCTTTGTGAATTGTATGGATGATACATACATTCTGCACACAAGCAGTTACTCTTGTACTATCATTTGGAGATGTCAGCTTGTAAGGGAGGTTTTGGAGATTATCCAAAAAAATTGTGATAAGGAGGTATTCTTGAGTATTTAGCCCTTAAGATGTCTGGGTTTATTTAAACATGCATTATCATCTCACTTTCAACTGGTCTGTACTTGTTATTAATGAAACTGATATTGATGAAACTGATTTGCTTGACTGTCTCAAATTGTAATGATTGTATGCATTGCTTGAATTTACTTAACAGACTGTATGTGGTTTGTCTTGTGTGTCATGTTTTGCATTTTGTCTTTTTGTTTATGTATGTCTGTAAGTTGTTGCTATTGTCGGGACCCCCTTGAAAACGAGATGGTGCATCTCAAGGGGTTTATCCCAATCAATAAAAATGTCTATATATATGTCGGTATAAAAAGATCAACAATATAAGGTGTTGTCTTTACGCCTTCCAAGGTCCTGTATGCAAATTGTACGCTTTCCATCTGCCTGAAAACTGTTAGCTTCATCGACCAGCTGTTTGTTAGAGTTAATACCAGACATACATCTCCAGCTTTACAAGTAGCCTTGAAGTTTTTGCTTAGTCTTACATATCTACTCTCACCCATTTCTCAGTTTCATCATCTGCAGTGAATAACTTGGTGCTCTCCAAGATTCCAGTGCTAATTGTGCTAAGTTTCTCTTTGTTAACAATCACACATAGTCAACTCTGAACCATGTTTCTCAATGATACTCACTCTTTGTTTTTTTTAATGAGAAGTCAGACGATAAAAACTATACCGTCTTCCTCATAGACACACACATCCTCCATAGCAGGACTGTGGCTCCAACACATCACAGTGTGTCCAATGATTTTACAGTTCATCTGTGGCCTCTTCAATACTTCTGGTGGAATCATGCGTCACAGCATAGTCCAGGCAGTCAAAGCATCACTGCGAGACATGAGAGCTTTGATCCCTTCTACTGACCCGCCACTTCACTGCCTTCTCCCTTTGCAGCCACCTCTCAGTGGGGGACTGAACTCTTGAGCTGTATTTCAAAGGACGACCCATATTCTCCATTAAAGGAGCGAATACATGAATCAAGGGTCATCATGCTTTAAACTTTCAGCTGTGAGGTAGTTGGTTCCAAGCTGAAAACATTCACATTGTAGCAAGAAATCTCATATGGAATAGCTGCAGGAGTATCACAAATAACCCTGAAAAATGTCAAATGGTGATTGAACTTATACAATCCACAAGTTGAAAGTAAAATGTAGCTTACTCGGAAGACGTAGCTAATGTGATTGTATGCATGTCTGTGTGGGTCATGGCTCTCACAGCTGGTTTAAAGAATCTCTTTTTAATTGGTTTGCAGACTTTCAAGTGCTGAATACTACCTACGTGTACATCAAGTGCTGTGCTGTGACAATCCTCCACATCCTGCTTTATCCGGATTGTTCTATATTCCTCGAAGAAACCAGAGGAGCACTCAGATCAGGTCAGAGCTGCGGCGCTGAGCTATGCAACTGCTTTGAATTCTATCTTTCTTTTGTGTTGTGCACGTGCATGTGTTATTTCTTGTTGGCTACCCTAACAGAAATATCACCACAGGCAATTTGTTGCAGCCAAGAACACCTGGCTCACTTTAGAAGAAAAAACACACACGGGAAAACATGTTCTTATGCTTAATTGCAAATTGCATCAGTGCTGTTTCGTATTGAATTGAATAGATGCTGGTTTAATCAGAACAACACAGTTTTTCCAATGCACGTTTTTTTATCTCGGTTATTTAAAAAAATAAAAACAATGTTTTGGCTTGTAGTGCACCTGGTGCTATGTGACTCACAGCTCTGCTGTCAGCATGACAAGCCCTGTGTGCGCATACAGTTGACAAAGCAATTTTGTTGTTCTGGTCTAGACAGAGCTCTCGGGCATCCTATCATCTTAAATCAGTAGCTTGCTCTCCCTGAGTGCTAAAACAGTAAGAGGTTGATGGCCAGCCATTGAACTGCATACCAGCCTTGTCAGGAGATCTGCTCTTAACAGCAGCAGCTGTGTCTCTATGAGGCTCTGAGTTCACATATCACAGTCACTTTTCAAAAAGCAAGACCTTATTTTTATTTACTTCTGACCCATGTATAAGAGCCCTGAGAGATATTTGTAGATGGTACTTTCTCAGGAAGTGTATGTGTTTAAAGTTGAATTATTTACACTCTCCAACACTCATTCTGCCATTATTCTGTATATTATTATTCGGTATTCATAATCCTCATCATGATTGTTTTCCAAGCATACAGGTCAGTGGTGCTGCTTTCACTTTTTTCTCTTTGAACATATTTTCCCTCTTATCATGTTCTTTAACGCCATCTGCTGGACTTCTTTAAATAATTTCCCTGAAATTGAAAGAGGGGTATGACTCACTGTACACATCAATACAATACACATTATACTATATTTTGGTTTACGTGGCATTTGCAGCTTGTAGGTAACTCTTACATATTCTTTAGTTTGAGGCTAGCATTATCATTTTTACAGTTTATATTCCTCCTTCATATTCCTTTCTTATTGATTTGTTGTGCAACCATTAAACATTTGTGTAAGTGTAGAAATGGCTGACAAGCCAGGAAGCTTGTTAAGTGTGTAAACTCATTATATGACAGTTCTGTGTACTGTAAATATTTTATGTTTGCAGCAGTATATCCACAAATGACTCAAGATGTGAACAAACTTTTGATACAGTTATTGAAGAGGGATCAGTGGTAGTAATATATATATATATATTTTAAAAAAAAAATTGTATTTCAGGTACCTTTATTGTAACATTGATTCTGTTCTTGTATTGATGTGGTGTTTATATGGGGATTTATTTCCTGCTGAGTTATGTTTTGTGTAGAAGGCTTAAGCCCATTAGAGGGAGAAGTGCTGCTGTTATTATACATTATTATTATTATTATTATTATAAATTAGCTGTTTTCATACAGATAAAACGGAGCTAAGAAAAGTTGCAACAATTAATTTTATTATTTCGATATGATAGGCTAATGACCTTAGTCTACTAATAATAAATAGGCCAACCCAACTAATTAATAATACATTGAATAAATCATTTTTTCCATATGACTGTCTATTACATTTCTTGTGACTGTGGAGCACCATGCTTAAATGTGTTCTGATATTTTTAACTCGGTGTATTGTAGCCTCTATGATGTGTAGTCAGACCCTCCACAGGGCGCTTCCATGGCCCCGAGCCAGGTCAGCGTGCAGAGGAAAGCCGATGCTTTGCATGATTTTCATTATTCAGGAGGACATGAGCAGGGGCCTGCTGGGGGCGGAGTCTGTCTCAGGGCTGATGGAGGAGGACACCGAGCGGAGAAGTGCATCCGAACAAGTGGATCGCTTGGAGGGACGCTGAGGCTCAAACTTTGACTCACTTCTCGAGTGGAGATGGAGTAAGCAAAGCAAAAGCACCTGCTGTAGCCGAAGGTATTTATCATATTTTCAAACGTTGGCACGTCTGTTGAAGTTAGTGCACCTCATTTTATGGCGCCGTAACCGTATTGTGTTGTTTTCAAGCCAGAAGAAAACTCTCAGGCCTTTCATGAGTTATAGTGCCGTGGTATAGTGGTCTAGGTTCGACTTGTACTGTTGTTAAATCGCATTTCGAGATGTTGTAAATACAACTGAATGATAAGAAGTCTAAAATGTCGTTTAGTTTTGACATGTTTTCTAAAAGAAAACCAATCCTGAATCATTGTGTTCCTTTGTACATCTGCGTGACACCTGCAGTCTGAAATTCAGAGTTAACTTGAAGTTACTAAAGCGTGTGTTTTACTCTAACACGGAATACTTTACTTTATAAACATTTCTCTCTAAGTTAGGTGTCCGTAAAAGTAAAACCGTAGAGGGCATTGTGTTGCGTTGGAAAGAAGGAGACACCAGTGAAAGAATAGTTAGGTCAATAACTGTTCCATAATCATTAAGTGGGTCCCTTCATTGTCTGTAGCTATTGGCCGTTAAATGAACTTTTCTCCTTCCATCAACCTCCTACAAGATACTTCAGATCGGAAAAATATTCGAAAACTGTACAATTATTAAGATGCCCCATCCCTAGTTATTGACTAGGCTACTTGAGGCATCGAGACCATGGAGAGATAGACTCCCCCCCCCCCCCCCCCCCCCCCTGCTGACCCCTGATGGATGTTTGGATGGTGCTTTTTTCCCCCATTTCTGGTTAATGAGTTTGGCAAACATAATTTCAACCTTCAAAAACAGTTCCCGTAATGTATTCTATCTATTAGACTGAAATGTGCCTTAAACTAAGGGAATCTCTTTTGTTTTTATGAATAGCATTAATACATACCTTGCTTGTATTACAGTGCGTTAGTCAGACATGCGACGAACATGTTGATATCTCTAGAGACCCACCCTCACAAAGCCTTTCACAAAAAGCTTCTCAAATTATTTTACTCTTGATTATTTTGTGTGGTACGGTTTTTTGGTAAACAAACAGAACACATGTTTCTTTGTGCAAAAGAGCACCGTAAATAATGTTCACCTAATCTGACTTGACATTAATAGCAACAGTAAAGACTATTGTTTTGCATGTTAATGCCGACCTAAAAAGTTTCTCACATGAAAACTCTGTCAAACTTTCCATCAAAAATAGTTATATCCCTACTGTCAATATTGATATATAATACTGTAATTCCAAAGTCAGTGCAAACATAGAATATAATAGAATATATCTTTATTGTCATCACACATCAGTGCAACGAAATTCAGTTGGCATCTCTCAATGCAATACATAACATAAATAAGAACACATCCATAAAAACAGTGATAAAGCAGAGATAGTAGCAATAATAATCAGGGTCATCATATGCACTTTACCAGAATGTTAAAATATATAAAGCTACAATGTTTAAATATAAATAGTTACTAAAAAAAATATCAGTTGAGACTTAATAAATATACAAATAAATAACATGGTATTTTAGGCTGCAGTCTTTGATGTTTTTCTTTAAGCTGACTTGTTTAATTAAGAAAAACAGGCCTGCACCTCGTACCATTAAAAGTACAGAATAAACATTTTAAGGGTTTTCATTTGAACATCCAATAACATTATCAAGGCCTCTTTAGGAAAGAGTAGCTCCCCCTCACAACAGAGACTGCATGCCTGTAGGCAGTGGATATAATGAAGGATGTAAAAACATAACTTAAGTCTTTCCTTTTTGATATTTATAATCCCTTCTGACTTCCTCAGATAAACCCCTGCCCTGGGCAATAAAAGACTGAATCAATGATGAAAATGTAATTAACAGTTAGTACCATGCCGACATTAGCCAAACATTCAAACATCCATCAGGAGAATTACATAAATTCCCACCAAAAGCTAAGAATTTCTGTTGAGGCGCAAACCCATGGACACAATCACCTCCTGTAAGTGGATACGCTTTGTGTTCACCTCACCTGGTCTCTTGTTTTCAGAGGCCACAGTGGCTGCATGTGTTCAGTATGAAGCCCCTCCCTCCCCAGGTTGATAATAGGCCGGCCGAGCAGGGAACAGGTGCAGATTGTGGGCTTGTTTGTAGCCCTTGAATAGTCCTTATGTGTATTGATCTAACCCTGCACAGAGGACAGGTTTGTTTCCACCTGTTATGTGACGTTATAATAAACGTGGAGATTGATGGATCAAATAGCCAAGATCCGGAGATGGGGCAAGCATGACCTGAAAAACTTGTAAAAGCTTCACAGCCTTGATCCCATGTGGTATTATTAAGTCATTATGCAAAGTCCTTCCACTTAGCATTCGAGAGATTTGTAAATGTTTAAACAGCACCACTGTACAGTAGCTTAAAGCTGCTTGTTCTTTGAGCGTCTAGAGAAAACAGATAAGTAAAACGCACAGCAGTGGCACTTTTATATACATGGATATTTGTATCACTTGAAGTTGTGTTACGTAACAGTCATCTGTAGCTAGCTTCAGTTCCCACAGTGTGCTGCTGCCTGTTTGACCACTTGTTGCATGGGTGTGCTATTCTACATTCCGTGAGCATAGCTGGTTTGTGCTAACTTTAGCGCCTGATATCTATCAATTATTCATCTTGGTGTGCTCTCTACCTGTGCCAATCTAAATGTGTCTCACCATGGTAACAGCCCTGTGTCTCAGCCCGAGAGTATTTCAGTGGCCGTGCCGACCTTGTTTCTCAGTCCAGGCTGTTCTGCTCTGCTCCACATTCTCACACATGATGCATTTCCTACTGAATGATGATCCTTTCTTTATCCGGATGTATTATATAGGTTATTAATTGACTCAGCAAATAACTGCACATTTTTATATTGTCAGTAGTACATGTGTATAAACCTCAGGGCTGATTGCAGTTGTGAAGGTTTATAAGATACATGTCTGTGTATTTCGGTTGAACACTAGAGGGTGCACTATTACTGCAACATCCTTTGCTAGCTCGTGACATTTACAGTAATTCTACACAATAGCATGTGTCCCAGTTACTTTCTTTCTTTTCAGCTCTCTCATTATTCAAGATTTGAATGTGAAGAGGAAAAGACAGTTAGTGAGACACGGTGCATTTACTTATTGAGCCCTGAGTGAGCGATTAATCATTTCTGATTAAAGTCAAAGTAGAAATGTCAAAAGTAAATCCTAAAAATGTTATTCAACACACAAATCGAAAAACTTAAAATGTGAAAACAGAAGCAGGTTCATTCTAACTGGAATGGTCTTAGCGTAGGAAAACATGACTTGTGTGGTATGTTTATGTTTTGGTGGCTATGAAGATGTGTTTGATAAGGATTCCTGCTGGAGGTGTACTGACTTTGGATCCTGTCTTTCCACCCAAAACACAAAGCATGTCTTTAGATGTTGTGAAGACACCTTTTTCTTTGCTTTTTTACTTACTATAACAACATGATGATTCTTGTCCTGAAGGATGTTTTTTAAGTACGTCAAGATGAATGTTCTTTGTTGTTTTTGACAGTTGTGTGTAGTGCGCTGCTGCAGAAGCATTCCTTTGTTTTCTTTAGGCTACATTTTCTTTGACAGGTGGATGAAAAGTGAACTGGTGGACTCATTAGACTGGAAACCAGGGGCTCCCTGTTGTGCTGCTGTTCTCTTTGACATACTTCAACTCTGTGTGTTGTGTCAGCTCTAAAGTTAATCATATTCAGTAATGTTTGACGTTTTAATGGTGGCCACATGTTCTACAAATTCTTGAAAAAAACACATCAGTGACGTGAAAACAGATTGTATAGTCTGGTTGTTCCATGTTCTAACTGTGGTTTCTTCCTAAAACAGAAAACGCCTTCACCTCACGCACTAACACAGGGTGCTTGTATTAGATGTAGGTCAGACTTGGAAAAACTGGTTCATGTTGTAGGTGTGTCCAGTTAGTGTTCACGTCAGTGATTGAAAAGACTGAATAGAGCATAGGCTTCAGACTGTGTGAACGTTTCTCTGGATGTACGTGTTACTTCGCACCTCTCGTGAATGACAGCCGCCATAAACAGCAGGACATAGAGTGGTGGGAAGCCAACCTCAGCAGGACTGGATTTTGAAGAAAGTGTTGGGAATGTGCAGATGACTGAACCAATGATGGATCCACTGAGGACTTTCTCCCGTTCATGTTAAGGATTTTTTTTCTCTATCAAACATCTCTGAATGTGAAGCGTCGTTTTTCTGCAGCTTTAAAATACAGCACATGAAATGTAAGAAGTTAGTTTGCGCCTCATTTACGCTGCCAGAAGCAAGCCTTGATGTGAGGACTCCAAGACAAATACAGGATATTTATTCAGGAATGCCTCGTGGGCTTACAGTAGGCGGGGATGTTGTAGCTGTCAGAGTGGCCTCTTTAACCCTCTCCCTCCCTCTTCAGTAATGACTTTGCCCCTCTCTTCTCTGCCTCTTGCTTTTTTGCTGAAAATAGGAGGGGCTGTCTCAGTAATCCTATACCTGCCCAATTCATGAATGTTACTGTAACTTGCTGAACTGCCCTGACAAGTGCAGGGGTTAAAACACATCAGCAGACCAAGGCTGACAGCTGTGACTGCAGATATCTGCTGCCCGACCAAGAGGAGTTTTTGAGGAAGGAAAAGGAAGAGAAAAAATAGACACTACACTAAAGAAAAGAGGGAGAAACCTGGCACAGCTTCAAATGTCTTCTTTGGAAGAATGACAGAAGTATCTGAGGGCTTCCTGCCATCCAACATGTCTTTAGAAGAGAGTGAGACGGATTGCTCTGAGGGACACGATGAGGTTGTCCCGGGGCGCATTGCCAGCTCACCTCTGGATCCATTCCCAGCTAGGGACTTCAGAGTGAAGTTCAAAAAGATGCGCCACAAGAAGAGGCCCACCATTCTCGAAAGTAGGTACCGCTTTGACTCTGTCAAGCACCCGTAATTACCTCAAGAATTTAGTTTTTAATCTGGCAGAAATGTGTTTGATTGAAAATTGCTGTGCAGAGGCAAAACAAGAATGTCAGCTACTAATACCATCGCTTTGTGAAATGCCTCACCTCCCTCTTGTATTTATCATACTCACCTGAAATCTGATGGCTTGTTAATAATGGAGTCCGACAGTGCAAGAGTATCATACTGTTTTTGATTTTATTTAGCTGAGCTCATTGTACCGAATCTGCTTTTGTATCTGACCTCACTTTCTTAAATGACTGTTAAGTTGTTGTCTTAAAGTACATAGGGACATTAGAGAATATGTGACCAAGAAAGAGAAGAAGAAACTAGAGTGGCCAGGGGTAGAGAGTAGGGGTAACAGGGAGTCAAGTGTTTAAGCCTGATAACCACAAAGATGGCTGACCTGCAGACATAGCTCACATTCCTTACCTTCATCAGAGCCTGATAATGCTTTTAATAGGTGCTTAATGTGTCCGAGCCGTCGTCAACCTAAAACCTATTTAAGGAAACATGTTCTGGAATGAGCAATGCTTTTCTGATGTATTCACCTGTTGCAAGTGTTGCTTCAAATCTGCTGCTGGTGAAGCTGCCATTTAACAGACCTGCAAAGCTAAGATATTATGGAAGTATTACTGAAGCAGATTCCTGCTTAAGAAGTGACACGGATCCTATCCAGTGTGCCAGCAGACAGTCAGTGCTTTATGTCTAAATGTTTGGTCACATTTCTGCCGACAAGTTTAGAGCTATCCAGATCAAGGTAGTCTGATATTTTCGCGTTATACTCTCTTGGTTGTTGTAACATCATGTAACATTGAGTTTTCCTCTCTGGTATCTATTACTCTTTGATCTGCTTTGACAGTTTAGATTTCTGCCTGATGAATGGCTCTCTACTACAGTCACCTCAAATCTCTCTCAGAGACAGCTACATAAACAACTACTTCTCCAATAATAGAATGTTTAGGGGATGCCTCCATTTGAACTTTTTAAGATTATTCAAGTCAGGAATTGCATAACCATTTTCCCTGAGGGCCTCTCGCTGGACAAGTCAGGCTAACCAGATTATAACTGATGGATAGGGAAGGGAAGTGAACTGTTTCCTCAGTGTTTAAGGAAACCATTTGAGCTGACCTCTGTTTGCTGTGACCATAATGGGCCAAGCAATTGCCCATAATTGGTCAAATGTGCACTGATAACACTATCATATGCCCTATCAGTGTTTATGTTCAGTTTTTATCCAGATCTAGGATTTCTAAACATGCCCAAATCATATCTGAGAACATAGTCGCTTTGCATTTTCCTCAAGTTTATCAGAACACATAATAGTTGTTTATAAAGAGTCTGTGCTCTTAGAATAAGACTGTACAATCTAGTTCAAATGCTGATATGGACTCACGGTGTTAAGTGGATGTATGTTTGCTTTTAGAGGAAATATACTGGCAACATCTGTATATAAAATAAGCTATAATGTTCTATCAATAGATTTGATAAAGGCATGCTAAAAAGACACCACGGATGAATGCACCACTGAGTGTGTGAAAGGTATATCATACCAACTACAGTATATCATAATGTGAATTGTGTCACACACCACTTTACGTAAGCTTTTGGAGCTTCTCTCTTAATTTCACCGTTTCATTATGAGCCTCAAAGCTCAGTGTCCACATACTAACCAGCTTAAGGTGGTTATTCTTTGATTTAAAAAAATTCAAAACACAATTCTACTTCTGTTGTTATATGAAACAAACGAGTAGCCTTTCCCCTTTAATTCATATTTTGTATATTCTGTATTTGCATAACCGTCAGACTGTATACACATTGTCCCCAGTCATGTTTCAAAAGAAAGACTCTGACTCCATTCCCTGGAGTGGTAATAATTTATGGCGTGACAAAATGAGTGAGTGTGTGTGTGAGCAAGCGTAACAAGTTGCAAAAACAACCGTCATAAATGATGGCACAAGTCACAACAGCACTTTGTACATGGTGGTTTATTTAGCAATGCCACATTTTAAAAAACAAATTCACTGCTGTGGGCAGGAAGTTGGGATTATATACACAGAGGCACTGTAAGGAGCAGTCAGCAATACTGCCAGCAGGGTATAGTCAGGGCCTGAGCCCCTGAAATGTGTGTTTACTAAACAGTGCAGCCAGTGATGGCTTCTTCATCGCAGTGTGTGTTATGTAATGAAGGGCAAGTGGCTGTCGCTGGTTGGACAGACAGACTTCTGATAGGATTATACTAAGAGCTCTGAGGGGCAGCGGAGGAAGGGGGGTTGGCGGGTGTGTTTACAGTCCATATGTTGATGACATGCATCTGATCTTTACATAGCAAATGTTGGTTTGAATTGTTCCACATCCAGGAAAAAGCAACAAGGACATTTCTTTTTATAAAAATGCAGTCAGATGACTGAATTAGATTTAACGGTATGAAAAAAAGAAAGAAGGAATTTTAATGTTTGACTGGAAATTATATAATGTAGATGGATTTCATCACATTTTCAGCATTGCTACAAAAAATGTGCTTATTAATTTATTTATATTATGTTACACACAATACAGTTTTAAAGAGGAATGAATGATATTGGTTTACAGTATAAGTCATTTTAATCAAAGTATTAAGCTGGCAGGTTTAAAATGAATTTATTTTTTCAAAGGACTACTTTTGGACTTCACAGCCAAAATAGGAATGCTTAATTTGTCACCTTGACCATTGGAACACTTTTCTCTATTTATCGATTCAAATAATGGCAATTTTTTGGGGAAATAAACCAGGTTAAAGACATACAAGGGTTAAAACCCAACAGTCAGCCCCTGATCCCATGCAGATCCCTTGTGTGCAGTTAATCCTGTCTGCTTGATGATCACTTTAGTGTCTTCTTCTTTTCACTGTCCTCACAGATGTCGCCTGTTACATGTATAAATCGTACTTCCCTCGTTGTCCATCTCCTCTGTCAGTGCTGCAGCCTGTCAGATGCTTCCTGTCACGCTGAAAGACGCACAAACCCAGCTCTGTCATCGTTATCAGGCCCTGCACGCAGACAAACAGTAGTTATTATTAACTGCACTCTGCTAAGAGGATTGCTTCCTGCACTCTCAGCCTCCGCGCAGTTATTTAAAGGGAGCTTGCATTGCCACCCACTGCCTGCCACAGCTTTAGAGGGAGAGAAAGAGAGAGAGAGATGTCGAGAGAGTGTGAAAGGAAGGAGAGAGCGAGGGCTGATAGCCAAGGACAGGACACAAGAGGAGGGGTGAAGCAGTGCTTGTGTGCTTCGCTCAGGGTCTCGTCAGCACGGCATTGAGTGCGTCACAGAGAGGTGACAGCAGGCACTACCTGCTGGTCCCAGCTCAGCTGCTGCCGCTGCTACTGTAGGGAAACCAAAAGTAGAGGGGGACAGTCAACAGGAAGCTGCAGCCATGGCCAGCCAGCAGGACTCAGGCTTCTTTGAAATCAGCATCAAGTCCTTGCTGAAATCGTGGAGCGGCAGTGAGTAGCAGTTCGTCTCTTGTTGTTGTGTTGTTTGTCCTCAGCTGACAGAGCTGAGTGGCTGTCTGAGGCTGCAGCTCTACTGGGATCCTGACTTTGGAGCCTCTTGTTCCTGTTGTGGTCTGACCGGGATGTGCTGTTGCTTGTTGCAGATAGAGCTGACTGTGTTTTAGTCTTCAGCTTGCCAGTTGCTGCAAAGTTGGAAGCATTTTACTTTAAGCAACTGAGCACCACGCTCCACAAGGTTTTCAGTTGTCTCATGGCAACAGCCAGGGACATCAGTCCAAGTATCCAGCAGTATCTAATAGCTAAGAAGAAGTTGCTCATTATACATGGGTGCACAACATTGTTGTACAGTTATTCCTGTGATTAACCTGTGTACTGTTCTGTTCACTCTGCTAATGGTGATTCAGCAAGTCATCTCTCTTGCTTTAAAATCTAGCCTTGTATTACTTTAGTCTGAGTCTCAGACAGAGTCTAAATAGCTCTTATGAGGTGCAAGGGCACAGTAATAGGATTAGTGGAGCTTCAGCTTTGTTTCTTATTCTGTCCAGAGTTTGCAGCTCCACTGCCTCTCATTGTGGCCCGTGAGGATGAGATAGGACGCATCTCTGCATGTGATCATGGCAAAATTCTGTTTTATGTAAGATATGAGTAGGCGGACTTTGCAGAAAAATTCTCTTTGAAAAAACAAACAAACAGGAAGGTGGAGAAATGGGTAGTCATACAAGGATTTGAGAGCTACAGTAAGCTTATGATACACAGTCTGCAGTTTAGATTACGAATGACAATTTAGCGACTGTGGCTGCGAGGGAGTGCGGTCGTCTTTCAACCAGAAGGTTGTGGGTTCGATCCCAGCCCATGCAGTCAACATGTTGATGTATCCTTGGGCAAGATACTTAACCCTGAGTTGCTCCCGATGGCATGGCCAACGGTGTGTGAATGTGTTTGAATGTTAGTTCCTGAGTAAGGTTCACTGCTCTGTATGATTGGGTGTGAATGGGTGAATGACAAGTAGTATGTAAAGCACTTTGAGGGGTCTTAAAGACTGGATAAAGCGCTATAAGTACAGTCCATTTACCATAAAGCCATATCTGACATGTTACAATACTTAAGATCTGAAGTAAGTTATTATGCTACATGTCTTCTGCAGCCTGAAGGGCCTTGCATATCTATAGAATCTGAATGAAAGGATTCTCAGTACCTTGGAACATGCTATGCTTGTCAACATTGAGCCATCCTCCGATGATGTTGCATAATCCTCAGAGTGCATCACTTTGCAGGCACTCATGATTGCACTTTATCAGCGGCAACCCACGGCTATGCATTTTTCATTTAATATGTGATCTCCTAATCTCATCCCTCTGCTCCCATGTACAAGAGCTGTTACGTAATGAATCACGAGATGGCAACAGGGACAATCTAGTTGATACAAATCTAACTTAAAACACCAGACATATGCACTTCCAGACATATTTATTGCTGGTATTGAATATGTATCTTTTAAATGTTGTATATATATAATAACTGATCAGGTTTTAATAAGTGCCTGAAAACGAAAGTGTGTGTTTTCCTGCTGTCTGTTTGCACTCTGACCACGAAGTAAACAGAGTCAATGTCCTTTAGACAGTGCTCTCTGGTGTGTCCAGCTCTAATAAAACATTGACAACCAGCAGCACAGAACTGTCATTGTGCAGCAGCGGCACAGGAAGGCCGGTCCGCCATCAGCCAATCAGAGCAGGAGATGGGCTGCAGTGAGCCAGTAAGCACAGCAGTGCTTCTCTGCCAGTCAGTCAATCATGTTGTTCTCCAGGTCTGTTATCTCTGTTATTACATGCTATCATGCCCATTTGTTTTGTCACATTTGACCAAGTTTTTGATTAATTTCCCACATTTGTGCAACTGTTGTGCAATGTGATGCTCGTGCTCTTGTTTTGAAGAGCTAAAAATAGTTAATCAATGCTGAATGAAATCGCAAAAGAGTCCCTAACGTTTAGCTGCAAGAGACAGATGCTGGCGTTTTCATAAATGAGACGCTCTCTCCCAGCAGGCGGCTGTTTTCAGCATGATGTCAGCCTGCTAAAACAGGACTGATGGTCAATAATTTGGGACTGACATTTTAATCTGCTTCCCGCAGAGGTCTGTAACCACTCTCTCACTCTAGTTTTGTTTATTTTGGGACACTCAAACTGTGAACTTGTGATAACGTTTTAGTTGAATTATGTTGTTGCTTCATTGGCACCAGCTGTTGACTCCTTTTTTGATAAATCTTTCAGGAAAAATATTTAAACTCCTGACAGCATTCCAAGAACCAATTTGAGTCATAGATTAAATGTGAGCTCTAGTGACTTATTCTGGAATATAGTTAGTGTGGCACGTCTGGTTGTTAACAGGGACTCGGGTTGTTTCCTTTGACCTAAAACTTTATGACCCAAAACCTGACGACAACATTTTCCAGCTCATTACGTTACATGACGCAAACTCTTTTTTACTAAAGGCCATCTTTGTTGGAGCATCGAAGAACAGTGCGCCTTTATACCCAATCTTTAAGTACGCAATATTAATACTGTACAGTGGTGGAGGAGATGATTTAGAGAGCAATGTTTTGCATTGGTCAAAGCATGTATTACCCATTCCTCTCCCACATAAATGCCGAGTCAATGTTTCTCACAGCAGCTGGACTACATACTCCCAAAGGGCTAGGTTGACACTGGAATTTCTGGTCCAGTAAAGGAGGTCAGTGGTATCTAAATATCCAACCACTCCGTTCACAAACGGCTGCTAAAGTGCTTGTTTACCCAGAGGCACAGTCTCTGTGGATACATGTAGTGAACTGCATTCCTTTTTTTTTTAATTATGTGTATGTGTTTGATTGTGTGTGTGTAAGAGAGACACTTGTTAGCCTGTTTGCATTGTCCTCTCGGGAGCACCACCATGCTCAGGGTGTTTTCAGCATGGCAATGATGTAATGCACACTGTGCCCCAGCTCCTTGTTTGCAGAGTCACATGTCCAGTCTGAGAGTCTTAGTACAGCGCCCACAGCAACAGACAGGGCAGAATATTCACACTGGTTGCTTTCTTTACCTCTTATTTTAAGCAATTGGCGTGGGAGTATTAAGATCTAACTCAATTTGAATGTATTTGTATCCACTAGGTTGTGCTCTGTAAAATATCCGTTACCTCAAATGTGTGCATGCAGACTTTTTTTTACCATTTACCTATAAATCTGATATTTGATTGACTTACTTGGATGACTACAGTGTCTTTAATTCTTCTAGAACATGCCTAAAGTTGAGTGTGCCGAAGCAGTGCATAATCAACAATGGTGTTTACACTGGGTTGGTCTGACCCTCGTGCTGTCAGAGGGTTAGGAGAGGGGAGGGTTGCTCCGTCAGTATAGTGTGTACACCGGGTTAAATATAGTCCCACAACTATGCCACCATTGCATGTTGGACCTCATCACTGAGCTGTGCCTCAGCTAAAAATTCCTGCCTGACCTTCACTCTTGGAAGGCACTGGCTGGTCACAAGGCTAGAGGAAGCCATAGCCGCAAAACAGAGAGTAGGAGAGAGAGTGAGGGAGTGAGAGATTGCGTGGTCTCCCGTACCAAACACTACTCCCACATTTTAAAACACACCCGCCGTTGGCTCTGCCTGCCATGGAAATTATGCCCAGCTGGACAGTACCAGCTGATACACAAGACATGGACGTTGGTGGATTTTTCTAGCAAGCATTTGTCTTGATTCAGAACAAACCTGGATACCATCTCCTCCTTCCCCACTATGGACGGGACGGCTGTGTGCTGGAGTAAGGCCAGCGTCATCAGCTTCATCAAGGGCCTGGGTAGGTGCTGAGTTGCCACATGTGAGGGACGCATGTTCTGAAAGCCATACGACATCGTCAAACATGCTGGGCATTCCTTGACAGATTATCCAAGCTCCTTGTGTCCTGAAAAGATCTCGAGAAGAAGACTTGTTTACTGATTCAACAGTGTCTTCATCTGTCCTGTGCTGCTTTGTCAGAGATGCATACTGTACTCTTTACTCTACAGCCTCTTAAAAAATGCTGATAGGAACTTTTTTCAACAATTTTTTCTGCACAACACACTGATGTGTACTGTATCTCATTTGACTGTTGTTTTGTGTGCATTTGTGTGCAGTTTCCTTTAACTTACTGTAACAAGTTGATCGTTCTGAGTAAATCAGTTTAGCATTAGAGATCTTTTCACCTTCCTCAAATAAATTGTTGTCCCTGCTTTGAACTGCTCTTTGGTAGACTGCAGAAGTTACCACTTATCTGTTTCATCTGCTAAATACAGACTTATCACAACACAAATTACTTCAATTTTAAAGTTCATCGGGTCTGCAGGTGTTGTGCTTTAACGTGATTGTAAGGCCTCCTGAATACTTAGCAAAACTACTAAGCCCAAAAATACAGCAAGGCTGAGGTCTTTGAATTTACTATGTTATTAAGCTCTAACCTAACCCGCTTTCTAATAGGAATTGAACTTCTAATTTTGATCCATATGTGCTCCTGACAAAGTACAGGCAGGAATTTGCCACTAGTGAGGTGACTTCTTTCCAGTAACATGTATGCATTACAGTACATGCACACACTCACACATGTACACACTCAGGAGTCAGTAGTTGAAGCAAATATGTCTCTCATTGTGAGGCAGTAAGTCTCCTCTGTCCTCTCTGAATATTTTACACATCAGATTTACGCCTCTTGGTGAGGTGGACGTGCATTTAGGGGTTGTAGAGTTTCAAGCTAAATAAAACTCAGAGTTATAATGAGATGTTTGTATGCAGTTCTTTACTATATTTAGCACTTCTGTGTCTGGAAGCAGCAGAGTGTAACGCTGAGGTACATTTGAACTTGTGTGTTAGTTTGGTTGGTTTTATGGCCTAAAGCAAGCCATCCGTAATTAAACGTGGGCCACATCACAACGCTGGGATGAAGGGTGGTCACATGCACAAGATTTTGGCTTCCCTCAAAGGGCAGTGACATCTTTGGTACGAAATGAAAACACCAGCTGCTGGCCGTGGTGTTTTAATTTCCATATGCACTCTGCTCACTGTAGCAGTAGGAAAGAAGGAGCTGACTCGGGGCAAACCGGTGCCCTTTGGACAGTCTCCCCTCAGGAATGTTCAACATGTTGGGAACTTTATGTCCATGTTTGGAAGCTTCTCAGTAATACTCTATTTGGCCATCCCTCCTAGTCAACGGATATGTGGTTTGTCCCACTCGTTTCTGCTTCAATTGGCAATGTTTAACTTAACACAATTGTTTAACGTCTCGTTCTCTTTGTGTCATTTGTGCAGCCTCTCCCGTGGGGAACGGATACAGTAAACCCCCCATTCCTGCAGTCAGCTGTCCTCAGGGAGAGAAGGGTCCCCCGGCCATGATGCCCATCAGCATTGACCCGGAGAGCAAGCCGGGCGAGTACGTCCTCAAGAGCCTGTTCGCCAACTTCACCACAATGTCAGAGCGCAAGATCCGTTTCATCATGGCCGAGCCGCTGGTGAGTCCTCAGAGTGAAGGTTTCTGCTCTGTGTGTCGTGTACTGTTGCTCCAGATGAAACGTATCAAATAATAGGATATTGGTATTATCTAAGGGGAGTGATGTCAGGACATTGGTACTCTTTGACAGACCTCCAGCTCTTTTTTGCTTGTAAATCTTGCAACTGCTCATCAAAGGTTGCATGATATAAGTGTGTGGAGTCTAATGAAAGCTTAAATTACAGACTAACAGATTATTACGTTCAAGTTTACAGAGGCTGTTAAAAATGCAATACATTTAACAGTAAGAAAAACAGCAAAGATTAGAAGACATTTCACAGAAAATACAAAGTTTTCTGTTGAAGAATTTAGTTTTTTTTCTTGTTTGCTAACTTGTTAGTTATATCATGACCCCTTGTAGGTGTCCCGACCCCCAGGTTGTGAACTGCTATAACAAAGTCAGACAGGAAGCCGGACAGACTGTAGCTGGTTTAACTCTAAGGAACAGTGGAGTAAGAAGTATTACGCTTATTTAACTAGTTCCTAAAGTTAAAACTTAAACCAAAAGTAACCATACAACTAGACAATGTGTTTTGTAAGGCACCACAAGGCGATAAGGTAGAGAATAACAGGTATATGTTTTAACCAAACATCATTTATTTTATGCTTATCATACTACAGGTTTGTTCACCCTGTAATATGCTGATATTTGTTTTTGTGACAACAAGCAGGCTGACTCATGCTAGTGAAGCCCTTAACAGTTTAAACGTCACTGTGATATACTACTTTGAAGGCCTTAGGCATGCAAATGAGTCTCGCACACACACAGTGTGGAGAACGTGACTACCTTGTCAGATTTAATTGATGTCAGCTGAATGCAGAGTGGTTTGTGTAAGCAGGAGCTCCATCAGCACGGAATAGGAAGCAGACATGCTCCAGTGTTTACATGCTCCAGCTGAGTTTAGCATGAGAAACTTAGGGATGTGATTACAAATCTGGAAAAGAGAATTTGTAAAGAGGATATTTTTTAGAATGATTGATCAGCATAGTTTCCTCCAACTTCCTACTAGATGTATTGCTGATTCGTATGCATACATTTATATGAACTATATTCCACAGTAGAATAGAACTTTAGTGAATTGTTACTATACAGCAGAGCTGCAACTAGACATCATTTTCATTAACTAATAAACATTACTTTTTAATTAATTAATTGATTCATTATTAAGTTTATTGAAATATCCAGAAATAGAAGAAAATTGCCCATCATATTTGTGCAGAGCCAGAGGGGACATCTTCAAATGTCTTGCTTTGTTTAAACAAATAATCAAAACCTAACAATGTTCAGTTTACAAGGCTTTGTGACAAAAAAAAGCAGTCTCTCATGTAGGAGGACAGAATCAGAGAAGGTTTGGCTTTTCTTAGGAGACTTTTACAAATCACAATTATATAGACAAAGTTATTGGGCTTTAAGATCAAGGTCAGCTATCTAATATTTTAATTATAAAAGAAGTTCAGGCTTGAATATTAATTAGCAAGTTGTATTATAATTGCATGTGAAACTGACTACGGCTCGTCTTTTCTATCCACTGATTTTATTCTTTTGAATTGTTTATGAGTCACATGCCTCAGTATCTTTATTTGTCATTTATGAATAAAGATACTGACTAATGAACATTTCAAGAAAATTAGATAAAGTAATAAGCTGATAACAAAATGTAACTTTTTGTCTTGTGGAGTTAGAAATGGATGTGTAGGACCAACAACAGCTGTCATTAATAATTCTGCTTGCAGACAGGCAGGCAGACAGAGAAGAGCCACTGCACCACACATTACTATCTTTACGAGTGCTGCTGAACTTCAACTGAGAATGACGAGCTCATCCATATTACTAAGAAAAACGATCACCATAGCTGTAGCTTTATGCCCTCAGACACTGTATCATTGCTTAACCTTTGTTATGTCCCAGCTTAGGACAACAGAAATAAAGTCAAATGTAGAAACACAAATATGATATAGATACAATGCATACTCTGCTGTAGTAACGATGTATACAGATTGTACAAGGTTGTATATACTGTAGGTTTAGTTGTGGTCGCTATGGCTGTCTCCAGTTTTAGGGACAGTGATTTATAGGAAGCTGTTAGTCACAAGTCCCGGTCTACAGGGAAGTGTTAATTACCACAGGGAAAGTGAACACCCCCTCATGTCAGTGTAACTCCCTCTAGGGAGCTGACAGTGGGATGTCTCTCTCTCTCTGCTTTTCCTCTCAGTGGAGAAATGCCTGTCTTATTTGTTTTAGCCCTCCCTTGTAGTTATTGGCAAACATTGTGCTGTTTATCCTCATCATCCAGGTGAATTTGTTCTACTCAATCTGGCACCATCAACCATCTGTAGTCAGTAATAATTCATCAGTACAGAAGACAGTTACTTGCAGAAAAGGATATAGTAAACAATAATGCTGTATATATATTAGATCATTCATAGTATTCATAGGCATGAAGTTGTCTGTCATTCTAGCGCGGATGGGCTTCTCAGATGGGCTTTTTTTCATCGGAAAAGTTCTTTAGAGCATGGGGCTTAGCTGACGTGCTGTTACAAGAGAGAGAAATAGAGAGAGCCGCACGCCATCAGCCCACGCAGTGTCAGTGTGAAACACATCCGACTATTAGCTGATTTGGATTAATCATCAACAAAGTGATGTGCTGTGATGTGGCTGTCCGACCACTGAGACAGCAGAGGGATGAATGAGGCGGAGCGAAAACGAAAGGAAAGCAGATGCTTCGATTTGTGCAAAGACAGTATAGGTGGGAAGTTTAGATAGTGTTGATTTAACCGTAGTGCTATTAGAAACCATAGTTGAAATAGATGACTTTATATTATACATTTGAACAATAATTATGCTACTTTCATCTTTATCCCAGACACACTATACATTCAGTTGTTCTTCTTGCGTTTTATATACTGTGTGACTATATATACGACAGTGACCCAGACCTTTATGTGTGGCAGAATGTGAGTGCAGTAGTTTGGACACAATAGGTCATTATGGTTTTTGTAATTTAACATGATGAACATTATAGTTCATGGTTAACTTTTCAATGATTGCAAACAGAATACTTACTGTGTATATGAATATTTAATTAACACATATAGTCTCTCAAATGTACTAAACCAAGGTCTGCTTTATTGAACCAATAACACATTTCTTAAGAACAACAAATCTAAGACGCTTAGGAAATGGATAAATTACTGTTTGTTTAACAATGTTGTTGTCTTGTTTAAGATACTGTATGTTGTGTTTGTATCCTTTTCTTCTAAACTAAGAAAGCAGCATGTATCAGACAGTGCATTCTTTTTAAATCTCATCCAGTTTTCATTTACAAAAAGATATGATATACAGAAGTCAGGACTGTCGGTACAGCAGGAGAAGACTGCTTAACCCAAATCCTTCATGAAGGCCTTTATCTCAGATGATAGAAGACTGTAATAATGGGAGCTGTCATGAGCGTCCCATTTCTAATATCTGGCCCTGCCTGCTCATGCCTGGCATCAGACAGATTGATGGCTCTCTCATTAGCTGCTCTATAATGAGTTCAAAAATACATCACAGACTCTTTGGACAGTGTGGATAGAGCTTTAGACCAAACTTCAGAAAACACCAGTTTGACTTTGTACAAATAAAAAAACCTACAGTTTTTAAAATTACTTTTTTTCTGTGTTTTCAGGAAAAGCCTTTAACAAAGTCGCTGCAACGGGGAGAAGATCCTCAGTTTGACCAAGTAAGTGCTATTAAAGTAACAGGGGAGTCAAGATAAAAATGTATATGAGAGTGACCTACATAGCTGATGAACAGCATCACCTTTTGCTGAACTGTATTCATCTCACCCCTATAACATTAAAATATGATTTTGTGGTTGTATTTTGTATCTGAACATGAAACTATTTGGCCTTTCCCTATAAACACCTATAGAAGTGAGTTGTAAATACTGCTCTACTACAGTATGATGCTCTGAACCATCAAAGCCCTGCTCACATCCCTAAAGGTCTTTCAGAGCCAGTGAAGGGCAGGAGTGTTTACCTCGGAGCTGGCACTGGCTCTTTGCAAGGTGTGTCCTTCAGAGAGGGCCCTTTCACAGCCACAGGGGTGTGTTTGTGCTGCTGCGTGAAGCCTTTCAGCAGCCACACAGAGCCAGGATTCTTCTCCGGCCTCGTGCTGAATGAAGGGCTCGCTGTGTTCCCAAGCCCAACTAAACTCTCCTCCCTTCCTGTGTGCCCTGCCCATCCCACCCGTTCCTTCCTTTCCCTCCCCCCCATTAGTAAGGGAGGCTGCCCATGGGCACCTTGTCTCTCTGCTTAGTCTAAAAAGGGACCAGCTCACCCTTCAATCCCATCTCTCTCCATTAATGAAGCTTTGGTTATTACTTAAAAGCTCCCTCCCTCCGATTATTGTTCAAATGCAGTAAATATAATGATATCAACCTCATTCTGTCGTGCTGTTTGAATTTGGGTTTAAATTGCCGTACAAATAAACAAAGGAAACACTGATAGCCATCCCTTGCTTTGGTATGTTAACTGCCAAACACAAACAGTCATTTGTACGTCTTCTTCTTCCAGCTGATAAGCACCATGAGCTCTTTGGCTGAGTACTGTCTTCCCTCCATCCTGCGCACGCTGTTTGACTGGTACAAAAGACAAAATGGACTAGATGAGGAGTTACATGAGTACCGTCCAAGATCCAACACCAAGTCCAAAAAGTGAGAATCATTCAATTATTCACTGCGTGCAACAATGTGTCACACAACAATGGTAACACAAGCAATGGTGAAGCTCACATGCACAGTATGATTAAACAAAACGTGTATCTCTTGTTCTGTTTCTCTAACAGCGATGAGCAGCAGAAAGATTATCTACTTGAAAGGAGGGACTTGGCAATCGACTTCATCTTCTCTCTTGTACTTATCGAAGTTCTGAAACAGGTGATTTTTCATTAATATTTTTGTAATATACAACTCACTAAGGAAGAACTGTTAATATGTTGTTCTTGAACATTCGTTCTCCTGACATTTTGTTCCCTTATTCTGAACTAGATGCCGCTCTACCCGGCCCTTGACAGTTTGGTCAATGAAGTCGTTAACTTAGCCTTTAAGCACTTTAGATACAAAGAGGGGTAAGCTCCTGTTATTTTCACAATGTTCCTTCTTTCTTTCAGTTTTAGCTAGTTCTTAAACTGGTTCTTTGGAGTTAAATTGTCTTACGTTCTGTTTCCCTAAGGTATCATGGTCCTAACACTGGCAACATGCACACTGTAGCAGACCTCTATGCTGAAATCATAGGAGTATTAGCCCAGTCCAAGTAAGTAACAAAGAAAGAAATATGATTATATCATTTATTTTTTTCTAGTTTCCCCTCCGTCTACATTGGCACATACATCTTCATCCTCTGCTCTGATGGGCTTTGGTCTCATGCCACATCATAATGCTGTGTTATCATTCCTAATGCCTTTCTGCCAAACATCTCCCGGCTCAAGAGACTGGAACAGACTGTAGAAACAAAACACTTTTAGACAGGTCTCCTTCACACCAAACTAGGACTGGAAATTGATGTCTGTTTATTTGAAGTTTTCAGGTCATTGCAGCAAGGAACAAACCCTTTAAATAGAGATATGGTTAGTGAGCTTACCTCCTTTATAAAGTGTGCCCTGCTTAATCGCCTGCAGGAGATACTTCACTGAGAAATATTGTCTTTCCTCTGAGGTCAAGAAAGAGGTCAGGAATTATACCATGAACTGTTTTTCATACTTTCACGTGTGGTTTCTCAATCAATGTGTGTGTGGAAATGATAAACATTTCCTCCTCACACGATTAAGGTCCAAAAAGGATTTATTCGGTTTGAGTACACTACCACCAGGAAGAGGTTAAGAGATGCTCATAGTGAGCTCCCATGATGAATTACCTTCTAAATTTAGACCAGCTGAAGAATCCCATCTCTGGTTCAATTTGGGCAAGGGATCAGGTGCTAGACGAGGAGTTCATCTTGGGGCACAGACTCAGAGTCTGCATGCTGATGGTAAGACGTGGGGTGGTATTTCTGGATGCATGCTCACTGAAAACTGTCTATGTTCTCTCTGCATCACGTCTCTGAAGTGACAAAAGTTTCTTTAGGAAGTGCTGAATTTGGATTTGTCTGACTGAGATATTGAGGCACATCCTTATATAGAATCTCATTTAGGTTTTTCTTTCTCTCTCTCAGGTTTCCTGCTGTGAAGAAGAAGTTTATGACTGAGCTAAAGGAGCTGCGGCAGAAAGAGCAAAGTCCGTATGTAGTCCAGAGTACCATAAGCCTCATTATGGGAGTCAAGTTCTTCCGAATAAAGATGTATCCTGTCGAGGATTTTGAAGCCTCTTTTCAGTTCATGCAGGTACAAAACACTTCTATAATCCTTACTCTATAATATTTAAATGATTTGTTGTAATACTCGTCACATATATATAGTCTTATATTGCCATTGCGTCAAAAAATATACAGGATATTCTCAGGATTGTCAAGAATGCTGCCCTTTGACCTTGTCTATGTTTCCTATAACAGGGTGTCCGCAGGGGTCTTAAAAAGTATTAAAAGTTGATAAATCAATTTAGCCAAAATTAAGGCTATTAAAAAGTATTAAACGGCATTTTCCAAGGTATCACATTTTGTAGCTTGTTTTCAATAAGTATATAAATTGTCCAAAGAGGTTGTATTCTACAGTCTGCCTGAATGTAATCATTGCGTAGGTGTGTAGTGTGATTCTGTGTAGTTTATTTATGGCATCCCGTTGGATTTGACGTCATCTGAACAGGACATCGCACGCTCCCTGCTTGATAGCGCACGGAGGTCCGTTTACGCCGGTTGTTAAACAACATCGTTATGGGGAAATGCAAGTTTGCGTCCAAATGGTTGGAAGATAAGGAGGAAGGACAATCAATACTGTATATAGCAGTGGCGGCTGGTGGAAAATATTTTTGGTGGGGCTGTTGATATAGTGAGTAAAACATTTTTTTTTGGGAGAAATTACCCCTTAAATTAGGACTTCTGGTGATGTAATGGCGCGTTTCCAGTGCAGCGCGGAGCTCGCTTTAAGCGTGCCGAGCCGTGCAGGGCCCGTTTTTGGTTGCGTTTCCACTTGGCCTAGTACCGGCTAGCGGGTCCTAATTCACAGTTTTTCTGGCCCCATAAAATCGTGGTTCTAGGGCTAGGAACAACCAGACCGAGTCGGGCTAAGTAGCCTACTGTATGCTAAACTAGAGAGAGAATCGCTGGCAAGGGGGCTACAACTACAACAAGATGAACATATTTTACCGTGATTTAATTGTAATACACGTTTCAAAATGATGCCGAATTAACAACATACTGATGATACCGGTTAGTAAAAACCATGAATTAACGCTTAGGCGAAAAACCCTTTTAAAATGCGTGTTTTCTAAATGGAGCTTGGCTAAGCTAACGTTATATATGCTCCGACCGTCCACACTCACAACAACGGCCTATACAGACATAAATAAACCAGCGACTGTATTCTCCATGACACAGGCAGTCTGTGGTTTGTACTTGTTTAACTTTTGTCTAGTTTCTGAACAGATCGTATCTGTCCCCGGCTGTTTGAAGAGCAAGCATGGGAAACAAAAGATAGCATTTACCTGTTTGCATCCAGCTAGCCATGCCTTTCTGGTGTACCAGCTACGTGAGAAGCCTCGTTGATACGTTTTGTGTTTTTCACGAGCTTGCTGCGATATATACAAATCGGGTTGGTCCGGTCCAAGGTCTTTAAGCAACAGTTTATCTCCCAAACTTCTCCTTTCGAAAGGATTGGAGATTAGCTCTTGAACGGAATTGGGCGGGGACTCCACCTGCACATGAAGCATCCTCATCAACTACTGCCGTACTGCGTCACCCCACCGGATACGAGTCACTAGTGTCCAAACTACTCACAGACTGGACCGGGCGCTGACATTGGCGCCCGGTGATCATCAGATTTGACGACGCTGATTGGCTGAAATTATGTTTCGGCATCATAGTTTACAGATAGCAACAGTCAGCTGCTAGTGGCTGCTGCTGCACTGGTTGAGGGCTCCTTTCTTACCGCCCAGACGAGAGAGGGGTAATGACCATAGACTGTATATATAAAGGTAATGACACATGGGCAAGGCCAGGCAGGAAACATAGACTTATCAGTAACTTTAGACATCGTCGTAACACAATTTTAAACGAGATTTTATTGTAGATTATACATTTTACTGATACCAATTATATAATATTTACCTTGTTTATTAAAAATTAAAATTAAAATTAAAAAATATTATTATTATTTTTAATATTTTTTTTTATTTTGTATGTGGGAAGAGGTGGGGCGGCGCCCCTAGCGCCCCTATGGGCTGGCCGCCACTGGTATATAGTCAATGTGAGGTAAAGTGTGTCGCCAATGTAACCGGTTGAAACTCCAAGTGGCGATGAGGTCTTAAAATGTGTGGAAAAGGTCTTTAAAAAGGTCTTAAAAGGTATTAAATGTGACTTCAGGATTCCTGCATATACCCTGTATAAGCTTTGGTATGCAGCTATGAATACAATTATTTTTGGGCCATTCATTCAGTATCAAATCAGTTTATCTCCTGACTAAACAATAGTGTATACAGTATATTTGACCATTCACCACTAACTTTTCAACAGGAGTGCGCCCAATATTTCCTGGAAGTTAAGGACAAAGACATTAAGCACGCCTTGGCTGGTCTCTTTGTTGAAATTTTGGTTCCTGTTGCAGCAGTAAGTGGTTTTCCTTTATTTCTTACATCAATTCAAATGGTAAAAGAGAACTATTCTTGAGAGGACTGTGTCTTGTTATGTGACCGTATGTGATCTGGTCCTAGGCCGTGAAGAATGAAGTGAACGTTCCCTGCCTGAGGAACTTTGTGGACAGCTTGTACGACACAACCCTGGACTTGTCCTCCAGGAAGAAGCACTCTCTGGTTAGTTAATGTGCAGAAAACAAATTGACACTGATTGTCGGCCCTGTACGTTTTGTACACCCCCATGTTCACTCTGACGCCCTCGTGCTGCATGCTTACATTGCCTGGATGCCTGTGGGCTCTGTGTATCCTCAAGCATTTCAAGGTCACTGTTGTGTTATGCTCTCTTAGAACGTCATCGCCCACACTAGAAATAATTTATAAGGGGAAGACAGGCTGCCATTACAAAGCATAAAATAGAGCATGAACACAGTGGAGTATACCTTATGAGCGTCTGTAACATCCCTTCCCTCCAAAGTATTTTCAATAAAGCATCTCACCACGGCAGTTCACTGTGAAATAGAAAGACAACAACCCTTATGGAACAGTACTTTGCTCTTACAGAAGGTTTGAATTTCCCTGGGGCAGCAATTAGGCAAGAAGACACATTTTAAAGTGATGTGTTGTCAGCAAAAAGCATAACCAAAGGAGAAAACCTCATTATGTCTTTAAAAGTAAACTTACTTATGTCTTAAATTGCATTTATGCAGACATGGTTACAAAATATTGCAAAGTTGCTCAAAGTATCCCCTTAACAGACCATCGCAATAGGTAGAAACTATAATCCTTGAAACTAAATCAATGTGAAGCTATTTTACCAATGCCTTGTATAATAAATAAATGCCAACTGTTCTCTGCAGGCGTTTTACCCGTTGGTGACGTGCTTGCTGTGTGTCAGCCAGAAGCAGTTCTTCCTCAACAGATGGCATATCTTCCTTAACAACTGCCTCTCAAATCTGAAGGTAACGTAACCTTGAAAGCAACCGCTTTGATTAAGACTACAGTGGTCTTTGCTTTTGATATATAGTAGTGCTATTCAGATACATTAAGGTTGTGTCATTTCAAAGTAAAATGTTTGCCTCTGCTTCAGTTGTCAAACCGAATTGTGCTCATGTACTTTGTTACTTGGTATTTCATTGTATGCATGGCATGAAAATAGTGCTCTGAATGAATCCAGGCCGTAATTATATAACTATTCTACCCAGCTTTTATAGTATTATAGTATACAGTATAAGCCTGATCTGATTACAATAATAATCCCTGTAATTCTGTAATTGTATCAAAACCTACAATACACTTAAAGATTGTTCTGTAATTGAATTCATTTTATTATTACATTTGTATTACAGAGCAGAGACCCTAAAATGGCTCGTGTTGCATTGGAGTCCCTTTATCGACTGTTGTGGGTCTACATGATCAGAATCAAGTGTGAGAGCAACACTGCAACACAGGGGTAAGAAAAGACATGTTTTTCTTTTATAACCGTGTTTTTTATGGATCAGTAAATACCTGTGAGATGCCCATTAATGACATAGGCTGAAACATTTGTTGTTACTAACAAAATATTTACAGGTGTATTGGAAGAACAATAAAGTAAATTCCAGTCACAGTTTTACAGCAAACCCTCCATTGTTGTTCCTGATTTTATTGGAGTTTGCAGGAAAAGGAATGCTCTGTTGTTATGCCTGGGTCAGGCCGACACCTGGCTGTTAGTGCCAGTGGCCGCAGTTTATCAGCGTCTTTACACACCTTATTATGAGCCTGAGCTCAAACAGATCAAGCTAGACTTTTTAAACATGTTAATTGGGCCAAATATAAACTTGTCCTAAAAATAAACCTCCTTTCAAGCAATGAAGTACTGTGCATACAAACAATTGTCTATGTAATTGTACACAACCTTTTATTAACATGATGCATATGTTTATGTAAGGTGTGTTCATAACAAGTTATTTTCTCTGTGTCCACAGCCGCCTCAACACCATTATAACAAACCTTTTCCCGAAAGGATCCCGCAGTGTGGTGCCCAGAGACATGCCTCTCAATATCTTTGTCAAAATCATTCAGTTTATTGCACAGGTAAATGCAAGGATGGTGCCAAACTTAACTCGAGAAGTTTCACTGTCACACAAAAGACATTTGAAGTTACTCTTAAAAGACAATGTTGTATTTGTATCTTTTAACAGTCATGCCATATTCCTCAACCTCACTTTCTTTTCTTGTATTATTTCAGGAAAGACTTGATTTTGCCATGAAAGAGATTATCTATGACCTTCTTTGTGTTGGGAAACCTGCAAAAGCCTTTAGTCTTAATCCAGAGGTAAGCATTCAACATTCACTTGATATGATGTGTTTGGATACTAATGTAAATTAGCGCTGCTTAAAAATGTATTCCTGACTGCTTCTTTATCATATAGTGTCTACCAAAATTAATTAATTGAAATGGTTCAAAAAGTGTTGTTATGGTTAGAATGACATCTTACTCAGCAAATCTAATTTTGTCACATAAAGTCAAACATGGACTAATAATTATATTATCGATCTCAAAATAAATGTCACAGCTTTACCATTAATTGTAACTCAGCTCAACTTAAAGTAACTTTTTTCTGTGCAGAGAATGAATATTGGACTGAGAGCATTCCTGGTCGTAGCCGACAAACTGCAGCAGAAGGACGGCGAGCCTCCCATGCCTAACACTGGTTGCACTTTACCCTCTGGAAATACACTCCGAGTGAAGAAGACATACTTGAGCAAAACGCTGACAGATGAAGAGGCCAAAGTCATTGGTGAGTGAGACAGACCATGGTGAGGAATGTCTAAAATGAAATGCTTGGATTCAAATAGCAGGGATAGCTTTATCATCGAATGTGGAATTGAAATGGTGCAGATATGTTACATTGATATCAACCATTTTTCCTTCTCCAGGGATGTCACAGTATTATTTTAACGTGCGGAAGGCTATTGACAACATCCTGAGACACTTGGACAAGGAAGTGGGACGCTGCATGATGATGACTAATGCTCAGATGTTGAACAAGGAGCCTGAGGATATGATCACGTGAGTACTAACGTCATTCAGTCATCAGAGCTGCCAACATATTTAAAGTTGGCAGAACTCCAGAGTGTGAAATGTTTTTCCAGTCCCATCCTTAAAATAATTAACCCTGTAGGGTTATTTGTCCCAATGCTTGATCACATGAGAGTTGAACACATTGCAATCAACTTTTCAAACTTCAAATTTGATGTTTTCAGAGGTGAAAGGAAGCCCAAGATTGACTTGTTCAGGACATGTGTCGCTGCCATTCCACGCATCCTGCCTGATGGGATGTCCAAGCCCGAGCTCATAGACCTGCTCTCTCGGTGAGTTGCTCCTCTCTTTGGAAGAAACCCGTTTATAAAGTAGACAAAGCACTGGTGGCACGTAATTACATGGAGATCAGATCAAGTGTTGTTAATGTGTGCGTTTTGGAGAAACAAGCTCAACAGAGTAGGTTCGTGAATTACCTGCTGTCCCAGTTTTTCTTTTCAACTTTGATGTTTTATTGTTGCAGCCAACTGTAATCATATTTTCTAAAGCTATAGTACTTTTTACTGTGGCACACAATGTTTACTGTATGATTCTAAAACTATCATGACTGTTTTTTATTGTTGGAAGAATGGAAGAATTTGACAAACACCATTCAGATCAGCACTGTTCTGTCATTTCAGATATTTGGCAACTAGTAACAAACCTACTATATGCATCAGGCAAACTTAATAGTGCATTGATCAAATGTTGCCTGCCGGGTAATCTTGGGAGTGAAATGAAACCTACTTATTGGTATTAAAACATGAATTTAAGTTTAATCGTATAAGAAAGTTTGATTTAGTTTTTTCTTGTCTTTGTCATCAGATTGACAATCCACATGGATGACGAGCTGCGACTTATTGCCCAGAACTCCTTGCAAAGTCTGCTGGTAGATTTTCCTGACTGGCGTGACGACGTTCTGTTTGGATTCACTAACTTCCTGTTACGTGAGGTCCAGGACACTCACCAGGGACTGTTGGATACATCCCTCAAACTCCTGCTGCAACTGCTCACACAGTGGAAACTAACGCTGGCCGCCCCGGGGAAGAGCTGTGACAACGCAAAAATACACACAGCTGAGGTACGAGCTTTGTGACAATTATGACATACCTTTGTGCCTATTAGCGGTTGGAAAAATGTATCACAATAGGAAATTTTTAAAGGTTTTCTTCTGTTCTGTGAAATCAGTTGTTGTTATTTTTTATATTTCTGTCATAGCTATTGCAGGCAGGCTCAAGTCTCAAGACACCTGCAGAGCGAGGTCCTCACTCCACTGTGCTGCATGCGATGGAGGGACTGGCGCTCGTACTGCTCTGCTCCTGTCAGCTGAGCACCCGAAAACTCGCCATTGCTATACTGAAAGAGATACGAAGTCTCTTTATGACCATTGGACAGTCTGAGGTAAAATGAGACTAAAGTTGAAAAGACTCACAAGACAAAATACATACATTTTTGTGTTTACAGTCTGTGATGTTTTGTTAACTGCAGGATGATGATAAACCAATGATAGACATCATGGACCAGCTCAGCCCGGTAATCCTGGAAAGTTTTGTCAACGTTTCAGTCTCAGACACAGTAAGTTGTTGATAGCTTGTAACTAAACCTACGCGTCTAAATCAAGATGTGTCGACAGTTTATTTGTGTTTTTTTTGCTGGGATTCTATTCACACTGTATTTATATCAGGTGACTTCCAGATAGAAATGTGAGATGTTCATTAATTGCTTCAACTCCAGAAATTCAAGCTACGTTCATGAAAAGATCAAGTGTCATTAAAATATCTGGGCACATGTGGAATCTGGCTCATATAAACAGCAAATGCTTGTTACATTGACTGTAAGACAAAAGCTTGGTTTGGTAAGCTGGCATGTCAAAACTGAATGAACAGCTCGAACTGAGCAGCTGTTGACCTTTGGACTCTACCTTATATAATCATAAAGCTGTCAACATGATGCTAAGAATCCAGATTTTTCGAGAAACAGATAATACAGGAAATGCCCTTATATGGGAAATCAAATTGTTATTTTTATACTGTGTGATTATCTGATGATTTATTTCCTTTAATCCCTGCCTATTCACATTGAATCAATTATTCCTAGACATAAGGATGTGTAGATTATTAAAATGTTGCTATTATGATATCCTGACCTTTGACCCTGCTGTGCCTCTTTCTTTGCAGGCCGCCCTGCCAGCTGGCCACCCCGTGGACCTTCAGTGGCTTGTGGAGTGGAACGCGCTGCTTGTAAACAGTCATTATGACATTAGGAGCCCCTCACACGTGTGGATCTTTGCCCAGTCTGTGAAGGACCCCTGGGTGCTCTGTGTGTACAGCCTCCTCCGACAGGACAACTTGCCCAAACACTGCCCCACAGCACTCAGCTACGCCTGGCCCTACGCCTTCACTCGAATGCAGATGCTCATGCCCCTAGTGGACCCAAAGTAAGTGTCCTCCAACACTTCTATTTTCTATTATCTATACATCCCTACTTTGTGTTTCTGTTGTTAGTATATCACCCTGATTTAACCCACACATCAACTCGGCTACAAATAAAAAAAATGTTTCTGTGTTTCAGTAATCCAGTGTATGCAAAGAAGACCAACACGTCTGGCAGTGGGGACAATTATGTAACCCTGTGGAGAAACTACCTGATCCTTTGCTTTGGGGTTGCCAAGCCCAGTATCATGAGCCCGGGCCATCTGAGAGCATCGACACCTGAGATCTCAACCACCACGCCTGACAGTGGTGTCAGCTACGATAACAAGGTAGCTGCCTCCCTCTCCTCTGGCCTCTTCCGCTCCCTCAGTGCTTTGTCTCTCCAGGATCAGGTGCTCATACGGAGCTTGTTGACATATAAGCGCGAGGCATCAAATTACACAGTAGCTGTCTCTCTTGAATAGCACAGCTGATATGTTTTTAACTGCACAGACACTTAGCTCAATGGCTCTCAGTGTAATTCGTGCAGTTTAGACATTTATTTGTGTGACTGAACCATAAATGTTTGATGTTTCAGGTTATCGGGAGCCCATCTGTGGCCTGGCTTCTGAAGCAGCTGGTTCCACTGATGAGGACAGAGAGCATTGAGTTGACAGAGTCATTAGTTTTGGGCTTCGGTCGTACCAATTCCCTTGTATTCAGGTATTTCAGAACATTATGTGATTTCATCTAAAGTATATTTGCATTACTAACCAAATTTCACATTTATTTTCGATTTGTTGCTTTCAAAATCTACTGCGGCAAACCCTGATAATATTTAAGCTGCGATAGTGTCTTTTTGTTGACCTGTATTTGAGAATGTATTGCCAGTCTTTTCACTGTAAGAGTTTGATAAAAAAAAAGGGGTTTGATAATAAAAATGTATTATTATAAAGCATATACATTTTACTTAAAGATGATTATTTATGTTTTTCTGCCTGCACACAGGGAACTTGTGGAAGAGTTACATCCCCTAATGAAAGAAGCGTTAGAAAGAAGACCTGAGGTTGGTTCATTGTATTTATAGCACAGTATGACCAAAATGTATACTGTTGTTTTTAATTGGTCAAATAACTAGATAGTGGGCTGTGATTTTATCAAATAGCTCACTCATCTCAACCACTAATTTGAATTGTGATATAATTACCAACACTTTAGTAATGAAGGATTTTTCTAAATGATACTTTTCCAGAACAAGAAGCGGCGTGAACGACGAGACGTGCTGAGGCTGCAGCTGCTGCGGATCTTTGAGCTGCTGGCAGATGCAGGTGTCATCAGTGACAGGTTAGTGAGGCAGTAGTTGACACATTACAGCCCCAAACTGCACTGTATGACACTCACTGTACACAAAGGCGGAGAGGAAGTAGAATAACAAAACTGGATCATCAACATTTGTGCTTCATATCTCCTCTTAATGACCTGCTGTATTAAAGTGTGTTGGTTGTATAACATAAAGCTGTTGGGTAGTGTTTGGTTTCTAATAGTTTTATGTTGGGCATCTCCCTGTTTGTCTTCAGTACAAACGGAGCTCTGGAACGTGACACCCTTGCCCTGGGCGCTCTGTTCCTGGAGTACGTGGATCTAACCCGGATGCTCCTGGAAGCTGAGAATGACAAAGATGCAGAGATCCTGAAAGACATTCGAGCTCACTTCAGCGCCATGGTGGCCAACCTCATCCAATGTGTTCCAGGTACGCAGAACACATTGAGCCTAAGGGCGTTTCTCATCAGGCCAGACAATGCTCTGCAGCTCAGATTGATAAATGACTACATTAATTTCTTTATATGGATGCCTGATAAAAATCCATCTCTCCTTCATATTAGTTTCTGAATTGTAATTTGATCAAAGGCTTCCATTCGGCTGGGGTTAGCATAGCACATGGAGCACAAGACTCCTGATATTGATCTATATTTAGAAGTAGCCCAAGGGGAGTAGAAACTAAAATAGTTCAGCTTAAGGACCGAGCAGGCAAAGACAGTTGATGACTCATCGGTTGCCAAGCATTGACAAGTCCCAACTGAATGGCTAATGATCTGTCAAGGGACCTCCACCCCCTTATTCATAGCGGAAAATTCACTTTAAGTAGTTAAGAGTTTAAAATACTTTTAGTTGACTCTCAATAAGTAGACGTATGACAGGCCTTCTTGTCTCCCTCCCCAGTGCACCACAGACGCTTCCTGTTTCCGCAGCAGAGTCTGAGGCATCACCTCTTCATCCTCTTCAGTCAGTGGGCCGGACCTTTCAGCATCATGTTCACCCCTCTGGACCGCTACAGTGACAGGAATCACCAGATCACAAGATATCAATATTGTGCCCTAAAGGTAAACCCTCAATATGGATTCAGTTGTCTTTCACAAACTCTTACTCATCTATTACCCTAAGGCTTAATAGGAAGAAGAAACATGTATCTTGGTAATGGACTGATCTGTTTTGATCACAAAAGATTTAAGAAAAGGTGCAAATTACCTATTATAGAATAAATCCATTTTGGATAATGATCTAATATATGTTGTGAAGCAAGCCTCTGCATTACAGTGATTCTGCATCATCATCAGATTATGTCTTTAAGTTATTTCTACTGTTTGGTATGGATTGTTTTCCAACCACAAGACAAACAAATACTGAATACTGAAATACAGTAAACTCTCTAAACTAAAGTGTGCGCAAATGTTTTGGCTTCATCATTTCGATTATTACATCACGACCCACTTTTATCTCTAGACGTAAAAAAACAACAGATTTTGTTGGTCAATAAACATGAGTCATTTAATTCCACATGATAACACCACGCATTTCCTATTGCCTTTCTGAGCTATGTGCAGTGTTTCCTATTACAACTGTTCACTGTTTGTTCTTCCAGGCTATGTCTGCTGTGCTGTGCTGCGGGCCTGTTTTTGATAACGTGGGACTCTCTCCAGATGGATACCTCTATAAGTGGCTGGATAATATACTCGCCTGCCAGGATCAGCGGGTATGTGGCCAATACTTTACCACTAAGATGCATTTAAACAAAGCGCTGACATAGAAAGCTCATCTGATAGCTTGCTGAGGCCTGCTTTATGAAAACTCCTGTATACAAACAATAACAATTGCCAAATGCTCCCCATTATTATGGAGAAGTGTTGGCAAGTTTGGTATCAAAGTCAATTAGTCTTAAGTTATTTCAGTCTACTGTGATCCAGCAATCCAGTGTTTATTTCACACATTCTTCCTTTTCAAAATTGACTTTGAGTTCTTGTTATCAATAGCAGGCTTGAAAAATAGCAGTCACTTGGCAGACTAAGAAGAACATTTGATTTATCGTCTTGTTCGTATGATGAAAGCAAAGCTTATTCATTTCACAAGGATTCACCCAGATCTTTGAAAAAATACACATACATAACCAATTGAGAAATTCATGACACGATGTTGATATCTATTTTGGTCTCAGGTCCACCAGCTTGGCTGTGAAGTTGTCATCTTGCTTCTGGAGCTCAATGCCGACCAGGTCAACCTATTTAACTGGGCTGTGGATCGCTGCTACACCGGCTCCTACCAGCTAGCCTCAGGCTGCTTCAAAGCCATCGCTACAGTGTGTGGCAGCAGGTACGAAATGCCACAATCATGTTTTCATCAGGGGGTGAATGTCAGCTGCCTGTGCACAAACACAGTTTTCATCAATGATAGCAATGTACATCAGGCCTGATCAGTAAGCCATATCAGGGAGGATGTGAACTGTTTACCTGCCATACCTATCTCCTTCCCCTAGTTGCTGTGAAAGTGCAGGCGAGAAGGGTTGTTCACATTAGCATCAGCTAAGGAGGGGATTAAACCACACTTCCCAATGAAAAGGGAAGTTAGCTCATTTCAACGTAACGTCCTTGCTGTTAAAACTGCCTTCTGGCTGTGATGAAACCAATGGCAAATAAGCTTAAGCCTCAAAACATCACCCCAGCTTATCCTCTTAAAGAGCTCACTATTCGTCTGACGTTGACCTTCCCCTTGCTTTATATGTGAAACACACATTACATTGAACATTGAGAACTTTTTTCTCTCTCTTTCCCAACTTGCAGAAACTACCCAAGTGATATAGTGACACTGCTGAATCTGGTCCTTTTCAAGGCATCAGACACCAACAGAGAAATCTATGAGATTTCAATGCAGCTAATGCAGGTGAGATGCACAAATAAACACAGAAACCTTTCCTGTTATTGTGTGTCTTTTTGGGTCATATGGATGAATGACTCACCTGTCCTCTTTCTTCCAACAGATTCTTGAAGCTAAATTGTTTGTGTATTCTAAGAAGATTACGGAGCAGAAGCCAAGCAGCTTCCTCTACGGCACCCACGGCCCTCTGCCACCTCTGTACAGTGTCTCCCTGCCACAGCTCTCCAGCCAGCTGGCCAGGATGTACCCAGAACTCACACTTCCTCTATTCTCAGGTAGTTGTTTGTGTGATACTGTATATGTGCTGTGTGTGTGGCCACAGTAGGGTTAGCTATGGTATTTCTGCCTGCTGTAATTCTCACACAGGCTTGTCATTTTCTTATGGCTTCCCACTAAATGCTGGTTGCTCATCTTTCAGAGAACTCTTCTTCCTCCAAGACCCACACACAATTTTTATCTATGGACACTCCCACTGACCACAGAAACACTGAGAGCTTAGATAGATTAAGGGACTCCTATGTTCAGGTTGAATTCAAACGCGGAATATAATTAAACTGACAATTATGGTTAAACTAAGTATACAGTATGTGTTTGATTTCAATGTAGAGTGTGCTGGCAGTCGCTGCCGATGTTATTCTGATGGTATTGCATTTCCCCTGCTTGTTACAGAGGTTAGCCAGAGGTTCCCCACCACTCATCCCAATGGGAGGCAGATCATGCTGACATACCTCCTGCCCTGGCTCGGTAACATCGAGTTGGTGGATAGTGGCTTGCTGCTCCCGTCCTTCACACCCTGCACCTCAGATTATGAGGCTTCTATCCGGACATCAAGCACAGGTTCCTCCCACCAGCTGAAGGGCAATGGCTGGGGCTCCTTACAGGCCTCATCTATGGTTCTCAATAACCTAATGTTCATGACCGCCAAGGTAAAGTAATGTTTTGGAAATGGAAGGAAAAGGGGTCATAGGTAGTCAATAAATGCTGATGCTATGTTGTTTTTTGTACCCCTCTTAGTATGGAGATGACCTACCTGGACAAGAGATGGAAAACGCCTGGAATGCTTTAATCAGCAATGAGAAGTGGAGCAACAATCTGAGGACCGCACTGCAGTTTCTCATCAGCTTATGTGGTGTCAGCAGTGACACCACCCTCCTGCCATATGTAAGATATATCATTTGGGCACAACTAGAAAATATCGTAGCTTCTTCTTTTTTAGTCCTTTCTGTTTTCTTACGGATATTCTGTAATATTTGTTCAGATCAAGAAGGTGGTGATCTATCTGTGCCGGAACAACACCATGCAAACCATGGAGGAGTTGATCTTTGAGTTACAACAAACGGATCCAGTCAACCCTGTGGTGCAGCACTGTGATAGCCCTCCTTTCTATCGATTCACCGCAACAAGCAAGGCCTCAACAGCAGCCTCAGGTACATCTGAAAAAAAACCTGAACAGATCGAATGAACCACATAAAATGGTGTTGCTCTGTACAGATCCCAGTGGTGGATATGAAGCGGAGCTGGTGTTAAATATCATGGTCAACTGACTTTCCTTGAACGTACTGTGAAATATACGATTTCTTTTTTCTAGGCACCACATCGAGTAGCAATACTGTTGTTCCTGGCCATGAAAGCTTCCTTGACACAGACGATACCAAGAATGAGGAGAGGTACTCAACATGTTCTAGAAGTTTATCATTGCATTAATTATAGTCCCAGCAAGACCCATCATGATTAATTTTATTTTCTGTCCTCAGGCTCAGCCACATAAAGAAAGCCCACAACCGCCTGGAATCACGCTACAGCAACAGTTCAGGAGGATCTTACGATGAAGATAAGAGTGAGTGTATTTCTGTACCAGACAACCTTTGAAGCAAATGTGGTGGTCATGGTCTTGTGAATGTGAAGTACACAGGATGGTCTTGAGGGTAAAATGGTGGCCGGCATGGGCTGATTGATAATGCATGAGCAGTGCAAAGTGCCCTGAGGTTCTTAAAAGGCTTCTGTGAGAACTGGCACTGAAATAAAAGCAGTCAAGCCCAGGGCCTCGGCACTGCTGCAAGTGACCCAAAAACAGCTTTGTTATACTCTCTTGATCTGCATTAGTCCTGCAGACTTATGTGAGGAGGACTAATTCCACAATAAAAGCAACACCCCCTTTTCACAATTAGCTTTAAGTTCTCTCCTCTGATGTTGTTGTTGTTGTTGTTGTAGATCATTTAATTGCATCTTCACTGTTTCCCCATGTCCAGCTTTGGCCAATCCATAGACACTAAATGTTTGAAATGTTCCATATGTGTGCGAGACAAATGTCAGCAATATCATTTTCTGTCACTTTTTTAGGTGAACCTCTTTCACCATATTCTGATTGGCTGATGGTTGTCATTGAGACCAATCAGCCCAATCCTCTGCCCATGCCTCTGAATGGAGGATGTTGGGCTCCACTGGTGGACTTTTTGCCAGAGACCATCACTCCCAGAGGACCACTGCACAGGTAAGACTGCTGCATACATTATTGCAAAGTGTGCTCATTTTAAAAAGCCAAGACAGAACGGCTGCTAGTTACTGCTAAAGAATAGTCAGGGGTAATGAGATCTTCAATCTTCACCACAATTTTGTTGTTGTATTTTTGTGTTTCATTTGATTGAGGTTTTTTTTACAGTTGACATGTGCTTTGTTTGTTTTAGGTGTAATATAGCAGTCATCTTCATGACAGAGATGGTGGTGGACCACAGTGTGAGGGAGGACTGGGCCATGCACCTGCCTTTGCTGCTACATGCCTTGTTTTTGGGTGAGTTCAAATTATAATATAATTATTACAGTCATTTCTGTTAAAATCCTATCCAAGTTATGACAGGATACTCAACATTCTAAATATTTAATGTAATACAGTACAAATGTCACAATTTCAAATGTTTTTGTTCTGAATAATTATTTGTAATGAGAGCAACACATGGTATTGCCATGCCTCTTTATATAAAGAACAAATATGTCAAATTACATTGGCAAAACAATTATCAATTAAATGTGTTGAGATAAATGAATACACATTTTAATTGTTCGAATAAATTAAACAATTCAAAAAAACATATTAATTGTTATAATGATGACAACAACAGTACTATAACTTTTGTAATAGCCTACAGTACAATTCTTCCAGATTACTGCATTTAAGGACTATGGTGGATTCCAGATTTGGATAAAATAATTTGTTAGGTATTTTAAGTACAATAAGATACTTCCTTTTTGAATTGTAAGTATGAAGTGTGTGGGAATGTAGTATTAAACAGACAGATACAATAATAGATTTTGAGATCAAGGTTGTGAAGCGAGGAGAAGCATACTATAAAATAAACTCTTGTCATGGCTATAACAAACTAGTCTTTGAGTCCACAGTGCGCTGAAACAGGCTGATTGTTCTGTTTCTCTCCTCAGGTATGGATCACTATCGTCCAGAGGTGTTCGAGCACAGCAAGCGTCTCCTCCTGCACCTGCTCATCACGTTGTCCTGTAACAGCAACTTCCAGGCCATCGCCTCAGTCCTACTCCAGACACGTGAGATCAACGGCACCAAGACCCTCACCTGCAAACCCAGCCTTCAGCCGGAGTACTCACATTCAGGTAAATAATAATGTCTTTTAATCCTACTCACTTGTTTGATTTGATGTGTACAAATACAATCATCTTTACCGAAATGTTCAAGTAGACCTGTTGACTGAGCAGCTTGGCTTTACCCATTGTTCTGATAAACTTCCACAACAAGAGAGAATGGCTCACATTCCTTTCAGAGGATGAATACGTTTCTTATCAGGGGAGAAAATATTTTGACCCTGTGCCAAAAGCAATATCGAGCACAGAGGATATCAAAGGTCTTGATTAAAGCATTCCATGATTCTATTTTTATCCTCTTACCCATCTGCTGGGGCTCAGATATGCTGGTCCCCCCCCCCCTCTTTCCCCTGCTGATTATTTGTTTTACAAACGTCTAGACATGCTCTGTCCATTTGACCATTTCAATACAACTTGTATGCCAAGAATTGTGTTGTTTTTCTCCCAAACATACCACACAATGATAACACTACCATGTAAATCAAAAGAAAACAACCCCCATAACATGTTCCCTCCAATCTTTACTTTAAAACTAAGTAGTTAAACTTGACACCTCCGTCAGTAGAAAGGCAGTTTGGATAAAAATTCCAAACGTTTTAATACACACGGTGTATTACACCTATAGGTTCTCTTGTTACGGGAAATGAAATGTAACATCCAGATGAACCACTGGAACCTGTTTCTGATCATACACCTGCTCTCCTGTTGTCTTCAGGAGGATGTGTTGACTTTTTGCGGGAGTGTCAAGCGTCTCCGGTGCCAGACTCTGGTCTGAGTTCTTCTTCCACATCGTCCAGTCTGAGTCTTGGCGGCAGCAGCAACAACCTGCCGGAGATCTCACATGAGGTGGAAGAGGTGGTGGCTCCCAATACAATGGATGAGAAGACTAACAAGCTCATTGAGTTTTTAACCACAAGGTATTGATTTGATATAGTATGCTCCCGTTAGTTAATCATTTCCAGCTTCCATCAATTACAGAAGTACAACTCTAACAATAGAGTTATACTTACAGGTTGAAAAAAAAGCCTGGAAGTATTTTACAGAATAAATGCAACACGTACAACAAAGATATCCTCCACTGATGTGCTTTTCTATATTTCTGGGTGTAGATTGCCCCCTAGTGGTGCGATATGCATTTTGCAACATCTACTAAATGAGTAGAATAGATTTTATATTTTAATGAAGTTATTTAACCGGGAATTTAAAAGAATAAATTTACATTTCGAATATTAGTTCATTAGAATAGCTTTTGCTAGTTCAAGTACAGACAATATTCCGCCCCAAAAATTACCAATTGTTGATCAATTAATCAACTTTAATTAGTAAGGATACCTGTTTTTCTTTCATGCCTACATGCTTCACAAATAATGCAAGAAAACAAAAGATAGTATGCTAAGTACTGCTTTGCTCCAAACGCATGCATTTTTGCGAGAGCATAATTATGGAAAATCCTTTCCGCAAAAACAGTACTTGGAATGCAGGTTATTTCGAATATTCAGCTTGTTGTCCCATGTCCTCCAATAGCAGATGTACACAAAGACAATATACTCTGTGTTGTAAGTAACCTTTAAACTGTTGTTTTATAGAGCATATGGATCACTGTGGTGCCATGAAGACATTTCAGCAAAGAACCAAATTTCCAAAAGCACGGGTCAGCTGACAAACTTTTTGCGACATGTAGTATCTGTGTTCAAAGAGTCCAAGTCAGGTAACTTTTCAATATCATCTATACAGTATTATTTATGTATTCAAATACAGAACTCTGTCTTTACAGCTAAATCACAATTCATTTTCATAAGCACATTGTTGTGTGTGTTCCTGTTAGATTTCCACCTGGAGCAGCAGCTCAGTGACGTGGCTCTGCAGACGGCCTTGTGTAGCTCATCCCGTCACTATGCCGGACGCTCCTTCCAGGTGTTTCGGGCCCTCCGGCAGCCCATCTCTGCCCACGCTGTCTCCGACCTGCTCTCACGGCTGGTGGAAGTAGTAGGCGAACATGCAGAAGAAGTGCAGGTTAGTGCTGTGTGTTGACATGTTGCATGTGAATGTAGATAACAGAGCATAAGATATTGATTGGTTCAAGTGTGTATGGGTTATCAATGTAGGAATGTCTTTTTGCATCTTCATTTCACTGTCAGATGACCATAACCAAAATGGTTTATACTAGGAGTTGTTGCTAAAGAAGAAATTAAGGAATTATTCAAAAATAAAAATAGACTGCCTTAGTAACTTATACTGTATCATACTTAGTTTTTCCGCAGATGTAGCAAATAAATTCAGTGTTATTTAGCACTCAAAGTTTGATATCTCAGATATTTGAACCTCTTTTGAGCACATAAACGCAGCATTAAAACTAATAATCGTCCAATGGTTGAAATCCAAGATTATCATAAAGTCTAATCAGCCGATCCTTGGTCTATCTATCCATATAATATTAACCAAATCAATGAGTTTTTTGTTTATTTTTGTCAGAAATGAATTGTTTTGTTATAAATAAATGATACAAGAAATCCTCCACAGGACGTAATTTCTCTTTTCGTCTGTTTCAGGGCTATGTGATGGAGGTATTACTTACACTGGAATCTGTAGTGGATAACTTGGCTGAATGTCTCAAGAACAACGATCTCATGGCTATCTTGACAAGGTTTGTGGCTACTTCACATTTATGTTGAAATAAGGTTTATGTTAAAAGAAGCCGTCTCTGTAATGTACTGTTTTGTCTTTTTAATTCCAGAGCCTCGTCTCCAGATTTCCTCACCAGTCTCAAGCTGCTGTCAAACAGGAAGAGCACCGGGCAGCTCAATCTGAGGAGAGAAGAGAGAAGCCGACATCAGAGGAGCTCTTCTGTCCCTAAGAAGTTTGGAGAAGCGGACAGGTGTTCTGATCCACCTCGCAGCGCTACGCTGGACCGCATCCAAGCCTGTGAACAGCAGGTTTTGTTGGCCAAGATGCACAGCCCGTCCTCATCCAAAGACAACATCAACGATCCAACCAACATCAACCACCCCAGCAACCTGCTGGCCACCATCTTCTGGGTGGCAGTGTCGCTGATGGAGTCAGACTTTGAGTTTGAGTATCAGATGTCTTTGAGACTGTTGAATAAGCTGCTGGGCCACATGTCGCTGGACAAACAGGAGAACAGGGAGAAGCTGGAGAAAGTGCAGAGCCAGCTTCAGTGGAGCAGCTTCACTGGGCTCCAGCAGCTGCTGCTGAAGGGCTTCACCTCAGTCTCCACCACTGAGCTCACGCTTCAGCTATTCTGCCAACTCACTCCTGTGTCACGAGTGCCTGTCGTGGACACGTCACAGGCCATAGGTACACGATAGGAGTACATTGATACAGGGTTTTAAAGACAGATAATATGACTGTTGATTCTCAGAGAAGTAAGAAAAAGCAGCTTTATAATGGCTGCTGTATATCGCTCCCACCCCACAATCTCAAAATAAAATAAAATAAATGAAACAGGCGAACAAATAAATAAAAGTAAATACAATTAGGTTTGGTAAGGTTTAGGAAGTATCTTAAATGATATCTTGAATAAATGTGTTTGTTTCATTCTTTAGGTTTTCCTTTGAATGTGCTCTGCCTGCTCCCACACCTCGTGCAGAACTTCGATGGTCCCACGCAGTTCTGTCAGGATGTTGCTCAGAAGATCGCCCAGGTTTGGCTCTATTCATGTTTCCCTCCTCATTTTCGCTCAAAGCTGAATATGTTTTAAGCTGATGCACTTTGTGTGTGCAGGTATGCCTTGAGGAGAAAAACGCTAAGCTCTCCAACCTGGCTCATGTCATGACTCTGTATAAAACACACTCCTACACACGAGACTGCTTCTCTTGGGTGAATGTGGTGTGTCGATATCTTCATGAAGCTTTCTCTGACATCACTCTCAACCTGGTCACCTACATGGCAGAGGTTTGTGCAGCCTTACTGTTGTACAGTTATTATTAATATCACAACTTCTCAAAAGCACTTTATAAATCAATGGCATTTCATTTGGTTGTAACAGCTGTTGGAGAAGGGTCTCCCCAGTATGCAGCAGACACTTTTACAAATCATCTACAGCCTCCTAAGTCACATGGATCTGAGTGGAATACAAGCCAAACCCTTCAACATGGAGGTGCTCAAGACAATTGAGAAATTTGTCCAGGTAAGTCAAAATAAAACTACAATACCTAAATAAATGTCCTGCTCCAGATGATTACTTTTAATATGTGGTGACTGTGAAACTTATATTGCTTTTTGGTTAATAGCTGTTTATATTTAGATGTAGTAACATTCCCTTTCTGAGTAATATGTGCTCAGAAAATGAAAACATTCATGTATCAACTACATCAGATGTGATCATTGGAAAGCTTTAGGCGTTGGGCTCTGAGTAAGAGTCTCGAGTTTCCTGTTCCTTTTGTAAGTGTTCATGGGAAAAAGGGAAAAAAAGCGGTCTTGTGTCAGCACAGTACATTTTTAAACACACCCAAACTATAAACAGTCTGCCCTTTTGCTGCAGGCTAGGCCTCTGCCTATTCTCATACTGAACATATTTTCCTTCAGTTACCTTCTGCACACTGCCAGGACACTTGCTCCAAAAATAGAAGCACATTAAAACACACAGAAAGATATTTGTGATTGTTTCTTTCTAAACATAAGGTTGTGTGGGTTTTTGTCTGATTTGGTGTGTTTATGTCTGTGTTGTCTATAGACTGTCCATTGGGGGGAAGCGCTAAATATCTTGAAGCTGGTGGTTTCACGGTCAGCCAGTTTGGTGCAGCCTTCATTCCCGCAGAGTGACCTCTCCTACGAGGACATGAGCCGCGTGTGGGACCGCTCCTCAAAGGCCTTGCCTGGGAAAACACTGGATTTCCACTTTGACATCTCTGAGGTAAGGGACCCTTTCCCTGACTTTCTTTTTAATGTGTTTGTGGTTTGAAAGTAGCCTGAGGGGAGCTTAATGCATGTATTTCTCCCTGTATTTGTTCCTGTATTTCCAGGGTGTGGTGCCTGTTGCCATTCTGTGGAATCTCGTTAAGCTTTTTGGAAAGAAAACACTTCTTCCCCTTCCTTAATGCTGATATTTCTTATTGAACAAACCCATTGAGATTAGCTTGAAAGCTTGAAAGGTAAACACTATCTGCCAAGCAGTGCGGAGCTGGAAAGTGATGTCAAAGATACAGACAGCGTGGCGTATGTGTGGGAACTGAACAGGGAGCTATTTGTGTCGTTCATGAATGGCAGGAAATGATGTCAGCCCTTTGCTGCCGTCCTCTGTATGTGATTCAGTGAGTTTTAGCGAATAGCCAACGTGTGTTTTTGAACTGGAGACACACTGTACAAACCACTGGTATTTCTGAGAATTCCAGATATTTTTAGACTGAGGGATAAGGCAGAGGAAAAGTCAGTACGTTTTTCTCTCAAATACTCCATGAATGCAAGCCGAGTGGAATAAAACCTGTGAACATTGATAAAAGATACATTCGGGTTATGTTGAAACATTGATCACTCGGCAGTCATCTTGAAACGGTCTAAGTCAAGAAGAGAAAGGAGTTGCTATGGAGCCTGAGGCATGGATTGACTAAGCAGAGACGGACTTTCTCTTCTAAAAACTTCCCCTGACTCATCAAAGTTTCTGCCTGCACGTGTCTGTTTGTGTCCACGCTGTTAGACGCCTGTGATTGGTCGGCGCTTTGATGACCTGCAGCGTTCTCCAGGCCAAGATGTGAAGAGCAGGACCACAGCAGTGACCCGTAGCACCTCCTCTACCTCGTCTGGATCCACCTCCAACAACGTCCTGGTGCCGGTCAGCTGGAAGAGGCCTCAGTCTTCACAGGTGAGCACATCTTCACAGTCTTTGTACTTCCGCTGTCACTAATATGGGTTAAGGGTAAGGGCAATTACAAATGTTTAATTGGATAATGGCTGCAATTGGTACAAATGTAACACTTTTTTATTGATTTGTTTATTATTAATTTTTTCTCTTTTCATGTATTTTCCCCTTTTTATATTTCTTCTTTTTCTCTTTTGTGTTTTCTTTTCCTCTTCTTTTTCTTTCACACAATATTACCTAATGTATTTCTGGCATTAAAAGGTCATCTGTATGTTTTGTTCAATATGTTTTCATTTCTCTTGCCCTCTGCAGAAACGAACACGGGAAAAGCTGGTGAATGTGTTGTCTTTGTGTGGACAAGAAGTGGGGCTCACAAAAAACCCTTCAGTAAGATACACTTTATTTTAGCACTGCTATGAATTGTAACACTTAATTGTCATCCATTCAGAAGAGTCCAAAGTCTTGTTAAAATATTGTCTATTTGTTTTGCTGTGAAGGTGATCTTCTCCAGTTGTGGGGAGCTGGACCTCATGGAGCACCAGCCCAGCCTGGTGTCCTCCGATGACGGGACAAGGGAGCCGGACAGCATGGACGACACCACCTCAGAGCAGCAGTTCAGAGTTTTTAGAGACTTTGACTTCTTGGATGTGGAGCTTGAAGACGGAGAAGTGAGTTTCAGGACCTCAAACAGTGCTAAAGATAATTATGTATCCTCCTTCCTACCTCCTTTTGCTTTTAATAGACAACAACATTGTCAAACTTGTAACCAGTAAGACAAAAGATTAGTGACATTAGCAAAAAGATCTTAACGTTTTTTCCAAGAACAAGAGCATTTCTAAGTGTACTGGGTGAGGTTTGCCTGCTCTTTGTAATGGGGTCTCTTCTTTTTGTTTTGTTTTCTGTCTATGCTAATGTAGGAGTTACAGGTAAGTTTAGTCATGTTACCATTTTTCTTGCTGTGATGATTGATGCTTGTGCAGTATCATTTAGTTATACTGATGGCAAGGAGTAGAAAACGTGTGTGTGCATGCCATGTAATTTACAAACAGGTTCTGCTATTTTGTGCAATTTGGTGTAAAACATATCCTCTTAACTCTCAAGGACCAGTAGTACCATAAAAGCATGTCAACAAGAGATATCTTTCACCAGGATTACCTATTTCTTTAGCTGATAATCGTACCTTCAGGTGATTTAAATGTTTAATATTTTGTTCTGGTTCATAAGAGAAAACAAGTATTAGTTTTGATATATGAGTCACACAGTTGGCAAATACTACATTGTTTCCCCTTTAATAACTTTGCATATCTGACTAAATCTATTAGTGTGCACTGTACATGTAATTGTGGATTGTATGTTACCTCAATTTAGAGAAGTCAAATAAACTGTGTTCGATGTCAGTTATCTAATACACATCACACTTAAATCGTTATTTTTGCAAGCCAAACAGTGAGCTATGCACCTTAGTTCTACTGTTTATTTTAACTATTTTATACATTTATGCTGTGAAGATTGTCGCTTTAACTGGTTGAATTTAACATCACTTATGTTGCATTCAATTATGAATGTCCTTTTGTTTCATTTTAAAAGCTTAAAAAACACAGTAGCATGCATGACGTTGTAGAAATAATATAATTACAACAGATATATATATATACATATATCTGCTTTGTACCCTGGAACACAGTGTCAGCTGTTCTCCCTGTGCCTGCTAAAAAATCACATAGACTGAAAACTAAAACAACTGCTGTGGTCAACATAGTGGAACGCAGACAGTTGTATTAGTTAAAAAGCCTGACGAGGTGTAAGGAAGGTTTTAGACCACATACAAAAAATAAATATCAAAGTCAAAGCTGTTGCTTTCTGCGAGTTGTATCCATTAAGCTAGTCACCACAGGAAGTCTCTCTTGTTTGATGAGTTGATGTGGAGCTCTGGTGGAATGTGGAAGTTGGCTGACATCCAGAGCCATGTCTAGTTGAAGAGACAAGAAACAGCCCCCTCCCTTAACATGCACTGCATGGTTGTGTAAATGTGTGTGTATTACAGTGTATCCAGTTTGTGTGGGTGTGCATGTGTTTGTGTTAGAGAAGAGAGTGTTCTTGTCTTGTTGTTGCTTGGTAACTCAAAGCCATTCTCTATTGCAGGGAGAGACTGTGGACAACTTCAACTGGGGCGTGCGCAGACGCTCCATGGACAGTCTGGACCGGAGTGACCTGCAGCCGCTGGAGGAGAGTCAGCTGTCCATCAGCATGCCCAGCCTCAGCAAGATCCCCCATGAAGACTCAGACGAGTCGTCGGAGGAAGACTCCCTGATCACCAGCCAGATACTCTCCCACTCTCAACTTGTAAGTTCATCTTTGTTTGTAGGCCAATAATGAATGTCATTGGGAAGGGGAACAAATATTGAAAATGATCCTTAGCACAGGGCGCAGGTTTTAGACTTAGTTAAAACACATTACATTTAATTTTGGGATTCTCCCATTCGATTGAATTTTTTTAAATTGTAACAACAACAACAGTTAAGCCCCATGCCCCCGGTACCGTGGAAAAACGCAACATCTTGCAAGAAACAGCGTCTGAGGGCTTCTTAACATTTAACAAACTATGAATGTGTCATACCCACCTAACGGGAAGAAACTCAGCTATCACACATTATTAACCATTTTTAGCTAAACAAAACACAAGGGTAATATCAAGCCTCTGAATTAGCCCTGAGTGAAAAAATGCTAACGCACAGAAGTCACGGTAGAAATACTTTATTACTTATCGGATCTGCACAAACAAGATATCCTGAGCTGAGATTCCACAGATTCTAGAGGTATGAGTATCATCACTGTGCGACCAAAACTCAGGGCAGCGAAGGCAAACCCAGACAACACACCACGTAGCTTTACAGAGCCAAAACGACGAATATGTCTTACCTTTGCTTTTTTTCTGACCAAAAGTTGTGTTCAATGGCATTAAAACGATAAAAACGCTGCTGAAGGTTAATCCAATGTCTCTGTGTCCCTTTGAAATCATTACTGATAATCCATCATCATATATATGGCTATAACCTAGTTTTCAGTTTTCAGAGTGTAACGTAGCTTTCGGTTTGGGCAAACTGCGTGCGCATCACTCTCATTCCTCAATGGTAACGTGTAGGTGGATTTAGGAACTTCCCCTTCGATTATATTGGCTCTAACGGTTCAAAAGAGGTGTCAATCATCAAAATTGACCGAGGGGGGCCAGAGATATGGCAAATCCACCCAAATGAACCCAGAAGTGTTTTGTTTTTGCTAAATCTCTCTAAAAATGTCAAATGTCACTTGTTTTGCATCAATCTTGATACAGGGTACTTATTATATGTTATATGTTATAAAGCTTTTAGTCTACTATCCCATCATTCAAGGGTAGTTTTCACTATAAGTAATTTTCTTTTTAGGACGGACACTGTCATTTACATTTTTTTACTATGTTCAATCTGAATTTACTTTAAAATAAAAAATTGCTATATTGATTCTGACTTTTCTACATCCAACTCACAGGTTTATCATTGCTTTGAGAAAAAAGATTATTAATTTACCGCTTTTAGAAGTGAATATATAGTCATTTGTTCTGGGAATGTCATTTTCGAGCCTGAGACCTGAAAAACAGGCTTGGGGCTTAACTGGTTAAATCCAGCCCAAAAAAACTTAATAGATCATAATCAGTATTGTGATTTTAACCACAATCCTCTCGAAACATATGAAAGTCTATCTGGAATTAAATGCACAAGCTTTACTCTTGTTATTTTCAGCTTTGCACTCAATATATCTTATTATTAAGTTTGCTGAGCACATCATGTTCCTAAGGTGATAGGGCGTTCTACATTTTAATGATCATGTAACTTTTACTTAATTTTTCATCAAACTTCATTTTAACATTTCTAAAAATGACAATATTGTCCCCATGCTATTGTTTGTCCAACACAAATCAGATGGTTTATTGAACATGCAAAAAAATGACGTGTTATTAAGAGCAGCTTCCAACAATGACTTTGTCTCTTGCAGATGGTCAACCTGTCTCCCACCTCAGAGAGCAGTAACAGGGACTCTCCCTCTGCCTTTTTTGACACAACCTCAGCTGATTCTACTCCCCTGAACACCAAAAATCCTAGTTTCGAGGCCCAACTGCCAGAGGACTCGAAGCAGCGGGTGAATAAGGGCTTCAGAGTGTCTGAGATACTGGGAACCACTCACAATTCCATACTAGAGTTCTTTACTAACTTTGCCAAATAGGGGGCTATTCTGGTGCATCTTGTCTTGTGAAATGTCTTGGATGTTGTATGTGCTTTGGGTTCAGTCTACGTTAAGTATTTTTTTATGTCGCTGTGACTTTTCTATATTTCCTCCTTTAAGAATAGTGCATGTGGCGGTCTTCTCTTGTTTTTTAAGTCATTGCATGCTAGTAGGGAATGAACTAAAACTCTGCAAACAGGCAACCTATAATGCTTTGGGATATAATGGGTGTTTTTTTTATTGTGGCAGTATTAGGGGGTTGTAGCCAGCAATAGAAAAACAAGGGTCTTTCTTTCTATGTCTGTCTGTTTAAGGCAATGTGTATACCTACTGCTTCTGTGGGGGCAACAACTAATAAAACTCTTGGCATGTGGGAGGTCAAGAAAGGTTTACACATTGCCTGTCCCAAAACATGAGTGTGCAGGGCCGCAATGCTGGCTGAAGTAAATTATTTTATAATCTATTGAATTGGCACAATTAACGCACACTAAATTTACCAAATAAAAGAAAAACATCACAAGGAGTGTCCATAGGGTCCCACGTCAAGGTCAGTCAATACATTTTACCAACAAAATTGTCTGTTTAATGATTAAGCCTAAACGAGGGAACATATCCAGTTAATAATAACCTTTGTTGCATGCTGTCTCAGTATTTGTTCATGACGAGTTCATTTTTGCCAAATTGCTGAGAAACGAGTGTCCTCTGTGTGTTTTTTTTTTTTAGCAAGAAGATGAATACACCAATGTCCACGAGGACGACCTCTCTCTCTCCATCAGTGAACCACCCTTTGAATTTCATTGTGGTGACAGTTTGACAATAAACATGGTTAACATTGATTACAAAGGAGAACCTGACTTTGACAGCTGCTTACCCAGGTACTTACTTACAACTTTTGTCATAAATAGATAACGTTTGTTAGACACAGCATCAATATCATGGCTTTGTGTCCTCCTAGTGTCTCAGAGGAGGAGAGAGACGACATGCTGGAGTCCCGATCTTCCCCCCCACCATCCCCCTTCTTCTCCGCCATCCTCGCTGCATTCCAGCCAACAGTGTGCGATGATGCAGAGGAGGCTTGGCGGACTCACGTCAACCAGCTTATAACCGACTCGGATGGATCCTGTGCAGTCTACACTTTTCATGTCTTTTCATCACTGTTTCAGGTATTACAGCATCGCCCTCAATGCCATTAACATTGTGTCTTGTCAAACTGAATAATTAAACTAAAAGGGTAACAGGATTAATTATCTGGATGATTAACCTTTAGAGAAAGGGCAATGCGTGGATGCTTTCAACTCGACAACGTAAAGAGATTCATTAAGCAGATGTTGTTCACTTGACTTATCAAAGCTGACAAGGGAGAATGTCAGGGTAGAAATAATGACAGAATGTAAATGCCTTAAATAATGTGACTGAAAATGTTCAACGCTAGCCTGATTTTGTTGCATTGCAGAACATCCAGACCAAATTGTGTTCGTTGACCTGTGATGCTGTGAGTTACCTTGGTGATGGCCTGAAAGGATTAGGGTCAAAGCTTTTGACCTCTTCTCAGATGCTGACATCATGTTCAGAGTGCCCAACTCTATTTATTGATGCAGACACAGTGAGTAACCTGAGATGTTCCAGTTGTAAATATTTTTCTGAAACTGTACGTCACGTTAGCGGTGATTAAACAAAACTCTGTTTTCACAGATTATGTCTTATGGATTCCTGGAAAAAATGAAATTCAGCGTGTTGGAACTTCAAGAGTATCTCGACACTTACAACAACAGAAAGGAGGCAGCTCTCACCGTAAGGACATTTTATATTGAGCCTCCTCGTCTGAATGTCACCTGTATGTGGTCATTGATTTGTTTACGTTATCATTCTGTTGTCTCCTACAGTGGTTGAGTAACTGTAAGGCCACCTTTACCAGGAGTGTCGGGGGAACCGTGATAACATGTCAACCAGCGGAGCATGAGGACAAGGTAAAAGCTTACCTTTTTAGAAATATAAGTTTTGATACCAATATGCTGGCGTTTATCAAATGAATGATAATGTAAAATACTGTTGTATATTTTAAGCTAATGAATTCAGTAAGTGTGCAAAAAGATAAAAGGCTGCATGATTTAGTAAAAAAAACGTTATTCTGTTAGAATGGAATTAAGTTAAAATGATTGAAAATATGAAAAGATGAACTTCCACTGACCTCTCATACTGTACTCTCTGCGTTACAATCTCTGTGTGAAACTGTAGCTCTGTGAGTGTACCTCTAATTTCCTCATACTATGTAAAGACAATCCTAAGTTGCTGCATGTCACATTGATTATCTCATTGAAATCTGCATTGTGGTAATTCTTTTTCCAAAGTTGCATTTGATCTGTATGTAAACAATTACGCTCACTTGACAACCTAGGGAAGGAAAATGCAAAATGGAAACTTTTGCTGCTAAAACGTAGTATTTAACAGCTCAGAGATTCTCACGAAAGTCAGTGCTAATTAACAGACAAAACTGTAACTTTGCTCGACTTTTTTCACTTGTCATTTTGATTAAAGCTGCCCTGTGGAGTTTTCTTGTAAACAAACGAGTTATGGTTTCATTTAGTGATGCTTAACACAATGCAATTAATTGTCATTAAGTGTGTGCACAGAATAAACAAAACAGTGACCCACTAAAAGAAAAACAGATCCATAGCCCTGCTTGAGGTCAAAAACTCCACGGGGAACCTTTCATTCAAAGCAACTACCAGCCTTCCTGTCGGTTCTAATTTGCACATACCCTCACTTTTTTTCCTCTCTGCATGCCAATAAAACCTATGCTTTTCACCCACTTTAATATGGACACAATGAGGATTGCATGCCCTTCTTTTGATTGTCTGTTTTCCCTACTTCTTTTCTGTCCTGTAACATGCTTGCTTTGTAGCAAATGGAATCTCTGGCTGTAAGTTGGAAGACTTGTTCCTCTATGTAGTTTCAAATATTTGTGGTTTTAAAAGCAAAACTTGGGTTTACTGTAATCCTTTTTCACCACTTCTTCTGTCTATTTAGCAGTAGTTCTACAGTAGTGTGTTTATAATCCACCAAATGTAGAACTGATAAGGTATGAGCTAATACCTAAGAAGAAGAAAAACTAGCCAAATGAAAGGCCTTTTGACAACAACCATGTTTCTTTTCCTTTCAGCAACTGGAGCTCTGTCAAAGACTCTACAAACTCCACTTTCAGCTGTTGCTGCTTTTTCAGTCCTACTGTAAGCTGATTGAACAGGTCCATGCAATAGGCTCTATTCCCGAGGTAGGTTCATCAGGCATTTGCTTGACTTCTCTTCTTGGAATCATTACAGCCACCGTCTAATCCATATCCCTGTTTAATCATATGAATCCCTCTTGACCTTTAGCTGACAAATATATCCAGAGAGCTTAATGACTTGAAGAGCCATCTGAGAGTAGCAGCAGCCTCGGTGACGAATGATGAGATGTCTGCCTGTGAGAGCGCCTGCTCTGAGCCCACATTCAGCTCATCTGAGGCCGCTGTCCAGGCCATCCTCGAGTGTCTGAATACTAATGAGTTTCCAACGGCCATCCGCTACATTCGAGAGTGCAGGTGAAAAAAAAGCTTTGTTTGATTGTAGATGAAGAGTGTACGAGGATAAATGATGTCCCAAGTCAGACAAATAACATGTTCTTTTTTCATTGCAGAACAATGTGGCCTAACGACATCTTTGGCAGCCCCTGTGAGGAAGAGGTTCAGACCTTACTGAACATCTACTTCAGACATCAAACCTTGGGTCAGACAGGTACTTTTGCTCTGGTGGGCTCAAAACAAGACCTGACAGAAATCTCTGCCAAGTTAATGGAACTTAACGGAGAGATTCGGGACATGATCCGACGAGCCCAAGGCTACCGAGCCATCACGGCTTTCCTCCCAGACTCCAGGGTTTCAGGCTCCACTCTTTGATGGTGGTCTGGCAGCATTTTGACACCCATTTCCTGCACAATACCCCCTGTCCCCTGCCTAGCCTCTTGTCCTGTATGGGGCTGCTGCTATCATCTCAGTGGTTAACAAGCACTCTGCTCTCTCCTGGGAATAACCAAATTCCTGTTCCTCTTCCTGCTCAGAGCACATCAGAATGTCATAAAGTCATATCTTCAGATTTGCAGCAATACTGTTTTTTGTTTTTTTAAAGAAGAGAGACTTTGGCTTTTATTGCACTAATAGTAGAAATTGTCACAAAGCGACCACTTGCTACTGAAGTCATACATTTTCACATTTAAGAAATAACATACCAAAGCTAAGTGATTCTCTTTCATTTATGTTATTTTAATTGTCATGGGAAAATGTGCAATCGTACACAGAAGTGGAAAACGTATACTGTATCCTGAAAGAATGTAATGATATATAATAGCATTGGTAAACATGGACATTGTTAGTACAGACAAAAGGGAGGCTTAATTTTTGGTTTAAGTAGCGGGTCTTTGTGTGTGTGTGTGTGTGTGTGTGTGTGTGGTGTGTGTGTGGTGTGTGTGTGTGTGGTGTGTGTGTGTGTGTGTGTGTGTGTGTGTGTGTGTGTGTGTGTGTGTGTGTGTGTGTGTGTGTGTGTGTGTGTGTGTGTGTGTGTGTGTGTGTGTGTGTGTGTGTGTGTGTGTGTGTGTGTGTGTGTGTGTGTGTGGTGTGTGTGTGTGTGTGTGGTGTGTGTGTGTGTGTGGTGTGTGTGTGTGTGTGTGTGTGTGTGTGTGTGTGTGTGTGTGTGTGTGTGTGTGGTGTGTGTGTGTGTGTGTGTGTGTGTGTGTGTGTGTGTGTGTGTGTGTGTGTGTGTGTGTGTGTGTGTGTGTGTGTGTGTGTGTGTGTGTGCGCGTGTGTGTGCGCGCGTGCGTGCGTGTTCGCTTGTGTTGCGTGCTGGTGCCCAAGTCTGTCATTTAAACCTGACTATCATCAAAGATGAAATTATGGATATTGATTTACAGAAATTGTAACTACTTTTGAAATGCTGCAAAACTACTGTGACGTCTCCCAAACCTAAATTACATGCTACTGTGTTGGTTATCTGTTACCTAAAACATCTTACTGTACATTTTAACTGTACAGCTTTTAGAAATCAGTTAGTTATTTAATATTATTTGCTATAGGAAAACATGCATTTATCGAACTAGATTTATAGAAAACAAATATTTCATTTTAAACCTGCCAAGCTTACAAATTCTATGTTCTATAAAGTTTAAAAGTATGTTTATGAACAAATACAAAACTATTTTAACTGAATATTTGTACATAGTGCAATGGGGGCTTTGATGAGACTCATAAGATTGTATTTTTATGAACTTACCGAGTTTCATGTAAAGTGAAAGGGATAGCCGCAGAGTTGTAAAGCTTTCGTAAGAACTGTTTGTGTAGCCTCTCCCTCTCGCCTTGTAAATACTACTGCCTTTGCAATGTACTGTACTTTGTTGTTCTGTATACTTATGAAACAGTAAAAATAAAACTTACAATTGTTAAAAGTGGTTTCATTTTGTGATTGTTGGGATGTTACATATCTGTTTGTTTGTGTCAAATCCGTGTATCTACCGTCCAATTGTTTTTCTTTATTAAACACGTAAACGGAAGAGGGTCTGAGAGGCGTTTTTGCTTTTTACCTTACTATTAAATGGTCTAATGCAGTGGTTTTCAAACTGTGGGAAGATTTTTTTATTTTATTATTTTTTCCTTTTAGCTTTGTGAAGCACCTTGAGATGACGTTGTTTTTAAAGTGTGCTATATAAATCAAATGTATTATTATTATTATTATTATTCAATTGTAAACAAACACTGCTCGAAAATATCTCATTGGTCAGAGAGCTGTGGTGGGCATAGGCTGTTCTGCTGTTGCTGCCATCAAAACGAAATACAGATCAAAGCTGAACATTGAGAATGAACTGAGGGCAGTCTCAAAACAACAGCCCCGGTTTGAGAAGATCTGCAAGAGAAAGCAAGCACACACAAGTAATTGATAAGCTATAGTGGAATAGGAATGGTAAAGTGATGTGATCGTTTGCAACCTGCCGTAGAAATAGTAGTTAATTAATATATTTTCCTTAAAGAAATTTGAATTTAAAAATCTACTACTCAGGGAAGAAAGCCAACCAGTTTTAATTAGGCCAAATTAATTCACAGTATCTATTACAAGCACTTTTGTTCATGTGTAATCCATAATAAAATATAAAATGATAGTTGGATCTTTGTATCTTCTTATTATTAGCAGAGAAAATGTTATGTTTTTACAACAATATACAATTAATCCTATAGATGGGAACCGGGTTGGGGGGGTCCCGAAAATATTTCCAATTACCCAAGGGGGGCCGGACTGAAAACGTTTGGGAACCACTGCTCTAATGGTCATTGGAGCGAGGGGCGAGGCGAAACTCACTGAAGTGATTTCAAAACAAAGCACTCGTGTGCTTGGAACGGTGATATTATAAACAAGCGGAATTTAGCGATCACAACGAAAACGGCCAAGACACATATTGAGCCCAGAAAATGAATGTTATTACGGGCTGTAAATATAATAAGCCTATGTCTAAAATTGACAACTTTTACGGTGTACTTTGTGAGTAATCCTCTGTCAGAGTCCCCCCCATATACATAATGCATGTGTTCTGCTATCTTTGATGAATGATGATACAAATAAAAATGTTGTAGTGCCGATAGGGAGTCGGAGGCGGTGCAATGAAGGTATGATGAAGCTGGCTTTAATGAGCAGCAGAAACGGACATGTTGTCGGGTCGCAGGCCGGGAAGACAAGAGGAAGAAGCCAAGCCAGGAGGCGGGCACACAATATATAGTTAGCAACACATATGTCCGTGCGGAAACAATACCCCCAACCCGTAGTTCCATGAGTGAATTATGTACATAGAGTAAATTAGTGATCACTACAATGTTATCATTAGTTCTTAATGATATTCATACTGTTTGACTGTGTATTAGTTAGCCTGCTATTAACAATACATTGAAGTACTTTTACTGTGTATTATTTTAGTAATCCTGAGTCCCCCTCCATAGTATAATGCATGTTTTCTGCTATCTTTGATGAGTGATAAAAAGACAATTTTACCATTAGTTCTTAATGATATTGATACTGCTGGACTCAGTAGTCTTACACCTACTACCACAATACAATTAAGTACTTTTACTGTGTACTTTTTTTGTAATCCTCTGTCAATGTCCCCTCCTGAGTACAATAATGCATGTTTTTCTGCTATTTTTAATAAGCATTAAAACACCTTTCTTCATGAGACTGATATTGTTGGACAGAGTATTTTAAGAGGATATGGTAGTCATGATATCAGCAATACTTCCAGTCAGTACTCCGGCAGCATTTGTACACCTTGGAAAGTCTTTAGAGTCTGGCCTGGATAGCTGGTCACAAATATCCTTCAGAAAAGTGACACACTGTCACTCTGGTTGGCCTCTTATGATACTGCTGTCTTTTAATATATAATTATTTATCTGCCACTAGTTCGTTCCTCGCAGATTCTTCAGTCTCATCAGCCTCATCCTTCCATCAGTTCCCTACAGTCAACGAATCAGCCTCATCCTGTCATCAGTCCCAGTCAACGCATCAGCCTCCAGCACACTTCCAGTGTCTGACTCCATATGATATTGTCCTGATGCTGTATACAAGGGTAATGCCCCATGATCACAAAATGATCCCTCTAAAGTCTGAGTGCCAACTGCCAAGGACCTCATAATTATGTCTGTCATCAATGTTACATCACCCATTATAACCATTTTCTTTCCTTTTTTCTCTTCTCTTAACTGTAAAGTCCTTTTCCTGCACCATTTTAAGGCTTCAAAACAGGCATTTTTACAGTATGTGTTTGGAGAAATAACACAATCAATGGCCCATAATTGTACTTTAGAAACTATGAATCTTGTGGTGCTTGAAGAAATACAGACTGGTTCAGCCAGCCAGGTTATATGCCTTTTTTGGAGCCCTTTTTTTCAATATTTATTAAAATGTCACTAGTTTTTTAAACAATCCACTATCTGAGGATAATACTAGCAACCATAAAACGTGCTTTATCTAGAGAGCCATTGAAGCCCATGAAGAATGTATCCTTCCACAAATATTTTCATCTGCTGTATTAATAAAGTTGCCACGTGTTTTAAAATTCGAGTTAAGGCACTATCTGTGCAGGACATTACAAATATTCTTCATTTGCAGTATTTTATTTTAAAAGTGTTCAGAAAGACTGCATCAATAATATGCTATATCTATATAATATCAATATTGTTAACTTCAACCAAAGTCAATTGAGGGGCAAAAATTGGTTAATTGCCATGGATGTGGTGTTTGATAAAGTTTACGTTGAATTTCAACTATTTTAGGCAGAAAAACGTATATTGACTAAAACTTTTTTTACAATTTACTATAAAAAACTTTTTTTTCATTTTATATTTACATTTTTGAAATGTGTGCACACAACATTATTAATTTATGCATTTTTATCAATTTAAAAAAATTATGAATCCATTTATTTTATTGTATTTCCTTGAGGCTGGGGAAGATATCCAGCATGTAGTTCAACATGCAAATGTTCTAATACAAGTAAGCATAAGTATAACATGGAAAAGGAAATAAATATGTTTGGATGTGGATTTATTTTCTCTCACCTTGTAATTACACAATCAAACAATCCATAATTTAGCTCTGGCCTTCACTCACAAAAAAACATTTTGTTGAATTGGACACATTTTTCGAATCTCTATTGACTGACGTGCAATGACTGGGACTGATGGAAGAATCTGAGAGGAATGAACTAGGAGCAGATAAATCATCATATTTAAAAGACAGCATTGTCATAATAGGCCAACAAGAGTCACAAGGGTGTGTCACTTTGCTGAAGGCCAGTCTCTAAAGACTTTCCAATCCAAGGTGTAAAAATGCTGCTGCCGGAGTACTGACTGGAAGTATTGCTGATATCATGTCTACCATCCTCTTAAAATACTCTATCCAACAATATAAGTCTCATGAAGAAAGGTGTTTTAACGCTGATTCAAAATAGCAGAGAAACATGCATTCTTGTACTCAGGAGGGGACATTGACAGAGGAATACTCAAAAGGTACACAGTAAAAGTACTTCATAGTTCTTGTGTGTTCTTCAGTGTCAATCTCATGAAAAACTAATGGCGAAAATCATTTTCCCCTCATCAAACTTAGCTCATCAAAGTGGCTTGATTTGGTTCTCAGGAGGGGACATTGACAGAGGATTTTTTTTTAAACAACACACTAGAAGTACCTCATTGTATTGTGGTAGTAGGTGTAAGATACTGAGTCCAGCAGTCTCAATATCATTAAGAACTAATGGTAACATTGTCTTTTTATCACTCATCAAAGATAGCAGAAAACATGCATTATGTACTATGGAGGGGACTCTGACAGAGGATTACTCACAAAGTACACCGTAAAAGTACTTTCAGGTAGCAGTCAAGTACCGAGTCCAACAGTATCAGTTTTATCAACCCAGTCTCACAAAAAAAAACGTGTAATAACTACGTTGGTCCACAACGTAGGACGTAGTATTTCTACAAAAACGCCTCTGAAATGTTAGGATCCCTACGTTTTTTGTCACCATTCATTCCAATGGCTGGCGTCTATGTCACGTGATCTTCAAATTTCTCCCTGCAGAAAAAAAAAACATGGCCGAACTTCGTTTTATTCTCGGTGGAAAATGCTTATTTTAAAGTTAGTTTGGCCATTAAAATGCGTTTTGATGTCATTTGATGCGAGAAATATGAGTTGTTATTTCAGATTATGTGTGCAGTGGATGTACATGATCTTTAGTTTGCTAGTTATTACGAAGATTACTTCAGGAAATTGTGTCCATACAACGTTTTCATTGTTACCAAGGTGGTTGCTAGGGACGCTGCTATCGATATTATTTCTGTTATGTTGTGTAACTGTTTAATGGTGTTATCTTTATTGCTACCCCCTTCCCCGTCAATGTATAGTGTTGGTCCACAGCGCAAACGTATTCGTTTAACAAAATCCGCATCTAAAATTGTGGCATAGATACGTTATTTTCCCCTGTGCAATTCCAGTCTCACATCTCACATCACATCGTCATTAACAAATACCGGAAACAGACCGAAATCATTTTTTTTAAATAAAATAATACTTTATTCCGAGTGTGCTTGCTTTTCTCTTTGAAAGTCATCACATAACGGCATTGTAATGCACGGTTCGGCTGCATTAAATATTACATATCTGCCGTAGTTCTCTATTTATAGAGCCCTGATGAGAAGACTTCTCGACAAACATGAGGAACTGCCGCCAACACTGAAAACGTGACGTGGATCATAAATATATCAGCCATTAAACAACATCTTACATTTATTTTCACACAATACGTCTCCTTGCAGTATCAACACTAATTCGGCTGACTTTTATATTTGATCCAATTGGTAGATAGACTATATTTACACCATAAAGGTGCACAGCTGATATAAAGGGACACCTAGTGGTTAAAGCATGTTATTGAATTTCACTATTTTTATTATTAGATATTAATAGGATCCCTATAAAGTATATTCATTACTCGTTATTCTCTACTAATAGTTAATTAAAGACTGTATATAATGACTATTTTGCACATCCCTTTCAAGATTTCAAGATTTTGTAAGGTTTATTGACATAATATACACAAACGGTGTAGTTATGCAATGAATGAAAAACTTGCGTCGCAGGTTCCTCAATAGTGCATTACAAGACATCTATCAATAATTGCGCATACCTCCAGCAATGTTAACTATGTTGAAGCACTTATTTTAACTGATATTATACATATGTATTATACTCTTATAAGATGTATGTAGATATTTCATCTCCGGCCTTGTCAGGTGTTGAACAATCAATAAATAAAGAACACAGAATTATTAAATATAAAACACAGAATTTGTGTGATTATACTAAATGATTTACAAATAAACACCACTGCATATTTACAACTGTTACACATGCTGATGTAACGCAAATGTTTCCAACTTGGGATCAATAAAGTATATCTTATCTTAAGACGATCGATGGCTACTGCCATATTTGCTAAATTTGCCCCTGAACCTTGACAAGTGCATGTTTCAGGCTTATCAATTAATGTAATGTAATGTTATCAATTAACAACAGGGGTCACAAACATAAGACCAACTGTTAAATAAAGCTCTTCTGACCTTAGCTGGCATGTGGGTATATATATTAATGCTGCCCATTATGGGCACAAGCAATTTTCACCCATTTATTAATTATATGTTTTACATTTGAGTGTTTCCTATCCCCTAAACCTCCAGGGATGTACACAATTTAATACTGGCAACTTCTTATTACGGGAAATACGAAAACGTATTTTAAAACTACAACTCCCAGTAGAGACGTGCCATAGAACATGTTGCGAAACACACAATAGCCCATGGGAGCCTGCCTGCAGACCTCCACTCTCAGGACAGTTCCGGTGCAGACCTCCACTCTCAGGACACCTCCACTGTCAGTACAGGAAGTGACGATTCTGACGCGTTTTTTTTCCCGCCCACCGAAGGACTCGTTTGATGGAAGTTTTCAAATCCCCCCCCACTCATCCATATATTAACGGATTTTGACAATTTTTGATGCATTTTCTCCTCTCACTGATCGAATGGCAAACGCGACCCACTATCGGAGGGCCTCCACGCCGGCCCGGCCTAGTGCCCTGGCCGGGAGGGTGTGCTGCGTTGGGGTGGGGGACAGTAGCGTGGCGTGGGGAAAAATGTAGGGGAGGCCCATTTTTTGGGTCGGGGGGGGGGTGGTCAATAACGTAACCAGATGAGTGATTACAGCGCCCGGTATCATTTTACACACATTTGTATCACACAGATGCAGGACTTGCACACGCCTGTTATCTAACCGAAAGGTCCGCACGCACTCTCCAGCTGAAACTCTCTCCTTATTAATTTAAGCATTTTACTTATTAATGTATGCAGACAATCACACAATCTATGTGATTTTTGGATTTACCGTGCCTCTCAATTGCCCGTGACAGGTTGGCAAGGTCGATGAATCCTGAAGTTGCCCAAGGATTGTTCAGGGAGCATGAATCCTTGTCAAAAAGAAGACATGGCCAGCAAAATAGACGCTGAAGTTTAGCGCTTCCAGTTAGCCACTCCGTGCGGACATAATTATCCTCATTGAACGTCCGATTCTCTCCCTTTTTCCTCTGTGTACACACAGCTCGAGTGCGGGCATTGGCCTGTCATCTGATTTAATTTTGAGTTGCTGCTGTAGCGGAAGTTTAGTAAAGTTATGTTTGATTAAGTACGCCAAATCTCCACCCTCCATAATGCTTCATTTGCTTGATAATTTCTAACGGCGGTGATGACAGTTACAGTATTAAAACTGATGTGATTTGATTGGATGGCAGTGTCCAATCAAATCGCCAGCCGCCTCTGAAGGGAAGCAAGAGGCGGCTGGCTTCCCTTGGCATGGCCCTGACCAATCACAGGTTGGCAGGGGCATCACGTGGGCCTCATCTGATTGGTCAATCCCTCCATTTTTGTTCACCAAGGGAAGCCAGATTCGGCTGGCCTCCTCTCGCAACAGTGAGTGCAATCTACTGTTTCACCATAACATCTAGAGGGGCGCTGTTTGTTTCACTCTTTGTAAAATACTCAATGAGAATGGGGGAGAGACGGGCCGGCAGCAACACACAGCAAAGGAGAATTATCGAAACAAAACAAAGTGTTTTTATTTATTTATTTAAATTATAACTACAATCCGAAAAAACAGGGGAAGCCTGGCTTCCCTTGGCCTCCGGGAGAAAACGCCCCCACTCTGCGTGTCTCTTCCTTCCCGGGCCGGCCGATATGAAGCGTGACCAAGACGCACCGTCCAGGGGTCCCACGGGTCCCGCAGCGGGGTGGAGGTTCCCAGCTGGAACCTCCCCACCTCCGCCGCGGTGCACCCGGCAAACACGGTTGTTTCTTGAACCTTCCACTGTTGTCTAGATATGTGCCATGCTGTGTCTCTCTGGCTTGAAGGTGCTGTCAAAAATCTTCTTATCGTTGATGATGTGAGACGACGCTCCGGTGTCCACGATCAATCCTTTTCTGTGGGTCTGTTGTCTCTGTAGGCTGGTCCCTTCAGCTTGCACTTTGAGGGTGTAGTCATCTTCTCCCGCAGCTTCTCCGGTACCACCTGGCATGCTTGCGCACCGAGCGGCATCACCGCGGTCCTTCTTTGTGCACGCTTTGTCTGTGTGCCCCTTGCTTTTACAAAAGCTACACCAGACTTTCTTTCTGCAGTCATCTTTTCGGTGGCCTTTCTCTCCGCATCGCCAACATTACATTACATTGCATTTAGCCGACGTGCTCTCTGTCGCCATCGAGGATGAATCGTTTGGCGGGCTTTCTCTTTGTTGCTGCTTGGACCCTCAGCACCCTCTCGCTCGTCTCGTCTGAGGCTGGGGTTGAATCTTCTGAGGCCTCGAAGTTCCTCAACTTCGCCTTGAACTGTCCCAACGTTACTTCACTGTCACTGTGTGTCACCATTAGAGTGAACGGCTTGTATTTTTCGGATAATCCCCGCATAACCATCGCCATCATTAGTCCCTCACTCTGTGCTTCTCCCGCGCTCCTGAGTGCCGTAATGATCTGCTCAGCTCGGATAATGTACTCTGTTACCGTCTCATTATCAGCTTTCTTCAGTGCAGTCATGGTTATTGTAAGGGAAACTTCTGTGTAGCAATGCAGTGGGAGTCACCGACTCAGGAAAGAGACACGGGAAGAGCAGGAGCTTTGATGTCAAACACTGATTGTTTATTTGGAGCTTCGGCCGGAGAATTCACATCACAAGTCTAAGAGCAGGGAGACAGAACACTGAGAGCACAGCAGCCAAGGTTATGAGGTGCGTGTGCTCAGTCAGGACAGTTTGAACTGATAAACTGGGTCAAAGTTATGGGCCTTGGAAAATATTTCCCCAACAGTTATAGACAAGGTGACGATCCTGGGTCTGCCTTTTCCAATATAGTGCTCCCTTAATATTCTGAGACTTTCTCGGCCCTTTCCTTCGTGTCTCTGAATATCAGGCCTAAACTGGTATTGTCGAGTAGCGGCGTTAACTCACAATAGGCGTCAGCATTGAGCTTGTCGTCTTGAGCCCTCAGTGCCGCGGTCAGCTCTCCAGCGGGTGCTCGAAGGATGGTCTCCTTCAATCCCACTCCGTGCATACAACACAGCATCCTCTCTTCCAATTTGCCGCCCTAGGCAAGATTTTAGATGGATTTTTTTTAATTTCTAACTTTTTAATTTTTATTTTATTTTCGGCGCCCCATATGGGTTGATGCCCTTAGCATTCGCCTATACTGCCTATGCCGAGGGCCGGCCCTGCTTCCCAGAGCTCATACTCTTCTGCTTTCCCGTCAAACGTGGGCCACTTGCTCTTCCTCATGGTTCCATTCGCCATGGCTTTTGCGTTTGTAGCTTCAGTAGCTTAGCTTAGGTCCTTGTTAGCTTAGCTTTAGCTTCCCTCGGTTCTCCCGATGCTAAACTAGCTTAACTAACTAGCTACTCCTATGCTAACCGTGCTAACAGGCAATCTTCTCGCCTTGTTATCGCACGTGCGCTTCGAACTGTAGAATAATTCATCGCATCTGGGCCCATAACTAGTGATGTTACGTATTGCGCCGAGGCTTCGGAGCGTGTGTCGAGTAATCCCCGAAGCTTTTTGTGAAGCATGTATCGAGGCTCGTATCGTTTTGGGCCAGTGACGTCATCGATGACAAACGAAGCCTCGCTGCCTGTCGATACCACGTGACTGCTTCACGAAGCGATTCAGATCGGTTGAACCGTTGAACCACAACGCTCATAATACCCATGGATGTATAATAAGAACCATATTATTACCCCTCCTGTACCTGGGCCCGGTGACACGATGGAATCAAGAGAGCTCAGACCCTCACTTATAGAGGTCGGAACATGTCATAAGTATAAATAGATACAAGCATAAATAAATGTAGGAATAAAAACATCAATAAATACAGGAATACATATGTTGCAGTGTTTTCAGGGAGCTTTAGTGTGTGTGCTGTGGCTCAGCTGGAAAGCAGTTGACTCATGACCGCAGGGTCCCTGGTTCAACGACTGAACAATACGTATTTGTTGTTGTTTATAAAAGCTACAGCTAAATGAGATAATGTAGTTAATAAATGTATTCTTTGATATGGTTTAGCCTTTCTCAGGCTACAACATGGTTCAGTTTATGAATATTATTAAGGAATACAAATCCCTCTTTGCAATGTTTACCAGCCTCCTAGGCTTTTCAATCACAATCATTAAACTGGAATAAATACAATATTGTTAACATGAAAATATGATTTTATGTTCGTTGTTTAGAGGTATTCTAAGGCTTTACTCAATGGGAACTCGGTATGAGATAGATAGAGCACACTGTTGAGATGTCCAATCTGCCTGTTTTACAAACTTTGACCAACAGGGGGGTTTGTGTTCAAATGAAGCCCATGATGAAGCCTCATGAGATGAACCCTTTTGCGAACCAATTGGCTGGAAAGCTTCAAAGCTTCATATCATAAAGCTTCATCTTGCCATCACTACCCATAACCTGTTACCAGATTAAGATGTATACCTTTTGTCTCCTGCAGCAGAAAGGTGAATAATCTCAGCAGTTCAAGTTTAGCCATTCATCACGGCGTTATTTATTATAGGCACACATCTCAAGAGGCTTGAGGACAGAGAGAGAAGGGGCGCCGTGACTTCCAACGGTTTTATACCCCAGGTAGTGACATCACAATCATGTGGTAGGCCTACAGCCCTAACCAATGAACACAGTTAGTAGTCGCATCTACTTACATAAACAATATATGGTACACAGTAATACATGGAGTATATAGACTATACATGTCTGTATGTTATATCTCAACAGTTGGTTTTATTAAGAACTTATGGTAACACATATTTGTATCGATCATCAAATATAGCAGGACAAAAAATGAAGAGCAGCTGATTTGAAAAAAACAAACTCGAGAGACCGCTGAGATGACCGCAGTGCAGAATCACTGTCAGAGGTTAGATCACATCCAGGCATTGCTTTTAACCACAGGCTTTCAGGGGTAGGTAAGTTTGAGAAACCGGCTCGAGATACACTTTTTGTTATATTCCATGGAATGCTCTTAACATCCCGATAGCAATGAATATCTTAAGTGCTTTGACAAAAAATCCATTAAAAAATGTCATCTGTGGAAGCCGTAGTACTGTAAAAAGCACGACCAATCATCTGAGCCGGCCCGGCTAAAATAACTGGATGGCCTACCTGCCTGTCAGCCTTCCATCTGTGCACAAACTTATCTCGTGCCCTCATTGGTCATGTGAGTGTTGGTGTGTGTTGGAGGAGGGGCTCTGTAAGGAAGGGGCAGATTTTTTCCTGTTGTGTATTTTCAAATTCTAGCGCACTCAAGCTGGTTTCTCAAACGTACCTACCCCACCTTTAAGGACCATCAATAAATGACCGATGTAGGCTACTAGCTTGCCCATAATAGTCAAAATAAATAGATCAAACTATAACAAATAATACATGGCATGAAATGATTTCAAAAATTGTTTAATAATTATTTTTGGTGTTTTTCAATTGCTTCCATGTCATGTGATTTAATCATGCCATATCAATGGAGAGGCGAAGTCACGCCCATCTACTTCCGGACCATGGGACCCCGGAAGCGAAAAATGTACATTGAATTCAATGGAGAGAGAACACGTATCTTTTGATCCCGTTTGAATTGTGCCACGAACTACACATATGATGTTTGTCAATCTTAAACAATCATTTCCATGTCAAAAAAGTCACATTTTGTCGTAAAACTGCTGAAATATAAGACTATGAAAAATACGCTACTACAAAGACTACAAATCCCAAATCCCATTCTGGGTCGCGTAAGTGATGTCACAGGCATGCTCGGTGATTTATAATAAGACTCGTAATTAAAGCGAAGAAGAAGAAGATCTCATAACTGATTTATTCCCTCCAATAAATTATAGATCGCTAAAAATAAATTCACTTTTACAAGATGCCTGTGTGCTTTGTACCAGGTTGTAGTCATAAAAGTGATCATACCACTTGCTCCTTCTATCGATTCCCGTCTGATGAAAGGACCAGGAGTCGCTGGATCAGACATATCAGGTAATATCATAGGTAATATACATGTTGTGCATGGAACATAGTCAAGTTAGCTACCTAGCTAGTAGCGACGAGTAGCGAGCACGTTAGTTAGCATTACATTACTTAGCCTTGTCATTTTTAGTAGCCTTACCATGAAGTTATTATTTTATTACATGAAGTAAACCAAAATGTTAAACAGTAACCAAACATGATGGTAAGTATTTCGTGAAACTTTTGAAGAGTAGCCTACTGCGCCCTCCACCGGGTGCTAAGGAAGCAGTTCAGGGAGAGTCGAAGGCAGGCAGGGAGCTTTGCATGACATTCTTCTGGACGTGTTTCATTGTGATGACAATCTGTTTGTTGGAAAGACAGTCGTTGTGTGCTTATTGAGAGAAAATTGTTAGAAGAGATAATTATTCAAAGTGTTGTTACTTTAAAGTGTTGTTACTGACCTTTTTCTCTTTTATTTTGTTTACCTCACCTGTAACTGCTGAGACGTTGAGGAACATGCACACTGACCTGCTCTGGCAACCTGATTTCCACTGTACGTAATAGTATTTGGTTATGGTATATTATTTATATACATCAAAGGCACAATGCACCCCCCAGAGACACACATGTATTGAGTGTGATATTTTGCATAGGTCATGTGAAATCATCTTTACATACTAGAAAACTGTAGGAGCGGCAACTTGTTTTGAAATTGAATTTTTAATATCCGATAATAAAGTTGATCTGTTTTCTTTATTCTTCTCTCTTCCCAGCTCCATCACCATTCTCTGTTCCTGCAGGTCCTGCTTGCTAATCAATGCTCATATTTTTTTTACACAATTACAAATAAAGTCATTGCATTGTATGACATGAAGTTGTGCTTCATTCGGAGTCAATAATAAATTCATTCTGCCTTCAACTGCGCAATGATTGTGGACTGCACCGACATCCATGTAGCTGCCCCCCAGTAAGATGAACCAAGCAAAGAGGGTCCCCATCATGCCCAAGGACATCCAGCTGGCCCGCCGCATCCGCGGAGAGAGGGCTTAGACTGACCTGAGACCAGCACACCCAAACACAACAGCTCTTTTAAGAGCCACATACATTTTCAAAGAGTTGCAATCCTACGTTATTATAATGATTAAACTGGTTCATGTATCACTTAGTTTACTGAACCGTGATGAATGAAAGAAATTAGTGAGGTAGTGGTTTACTGAAGTTACAAAGACATTAATATATGAATAACAGGTCAGTGTAAACACAAGCTTCTGTCAATTATGGATCATTCAAACTATTTATATACAAATATGTAATAAAGTTCTAAAACAAGTATTCGGTATATTCCTTGATAGCTTTTGGAGAAGGTTGTTTTTAAGTTTACTAAAATCTATCGTTTCAACTGTTTCACTTTATAAAAAGGGAACAGGTGAGTAGAGCATCATTGAGTTTCTTATTCTGTCAGTAAATTATCCAAATGAATGTTTTTCATTATTTTAGTCAACCCTAAACAAATTGATTGTACCTTTTAATGATGACCTTACATGGTCGGCAAAGTTAAATTAACTTCAGAAAATCAAATCTGTTCTGAGAAAAAACTAATAAATGTTTAAAGATAGGAACTTGCCATCCCACTGAAAAACAGTCCGTAGAGATTTAAAGGCGTAGTTGTAGTTCAGTCCAACGTTTCATTTGGATTCATTTGACAACAGTCAACTATTTTCATAAAGAATATATATATTTTTCAAAGTCAACTTTATTGTCAATCTTACTCAGTTTGAGAGATCAAAAAGACGTTTAAATAAAATTATACAATTTACAGATATGTATACAAATATATATATCCTATATACACCATCATGTATAATGATGGTGTATGATGTAGAAGGAAGTGTGGTAGATAACAAGTAAATATAGAGTTACATACAGATCCATGTTACAGCAAAAGATGGAATAACTAAGAAGCACGCAGTATAATAATAATTACATGCAACAATTAAATAACTGCTCAGCATCTCCACCACAATCCCAATCTGCTGTGTTCCTGTTTTCCTCCCCTCTGCATAACACCCCATCACACATACGAAACACAACGCAGAGTCCGAGGGTGTTAAGAGTATGTTTATTGAAATGTCCTCCTCTCTACTGGCCAACACAGGGAGCATATGCTGGGTGTAGAATTGTTCCAGGAGGAGGAGATTTCCATGCCATGCAGGGTCTTTGGGGATGGGGATGATGATCGCCTCCTTCGTGGTCCACACAACAAAGTAGCAGAGACTCCGGTCTGTGATGTGCAGCTGCCCTTGGACCTGGTGCCAGTATGGGTGATTCTACTTGAGAATATATGACCCACCCTCCTCACGGAGACAGAAGGATGGTAACTGGACTGCCTCCGTGATGGTCATGTTCCTCTGGCTGTGTGGACACTTCACCTCCAGCAGGGCAGATGGCTGCACAAGTCCATCGGGTGATGCTCCCAGAACACCCGACTCACTCACAAAGAGACCAGACTCGATTCGAACACTGTCACTTGATAGGCCTCCACAAAAGCCTTCACCCCTCGTTTACAACCCCCCAGTTGACAGTTGGCGATGTCTCTGGCCAGTGGGTTGTATGTCTCCTCTCGCTGTTGGTAAAGTTGAGACACCGGCTGGACTACTTTGGAAGTGCCAGGCTTCCTCCACTGGCACTCAACATCTGTGGAGCTGATCTGCCACATGGCAAATATTGCCAATGCTGCAGCGTGGCTGCATTTGTACATCTCCTGTGCACAATCACAGACAGCGCTCTGCATCGCGCCATCGTCTCCCATGCAGATCTGTAAAAATAAAGTAAGTACCATTTGTTAGCATGCTATAATAGATTGAATGAGCAATAATACAAGGATGGTCCGGATCTGGGGGTGGGAGGGTTTATTTTTCCATAGTTTTGTCCTCTTGTCTGATTGTTGTTATTGTTTGTTTTTTCTGTATTTTTTGTAATTTGTGTTGTATTGGTTGTGATTGTACATTGTATTTTTCTAAATGTGTATGAATACATTTTTGAAAAACATTTGATCAACAATAAAAAAGGATTTGGTCAGGATCTAGACTCAGTGTGTAGTTTATTAATTAATCAATGCTCTCTACATTAGGAAAACACATACCGGTGTACCAGAGGGAGTCACACACAGCTGTGACTAGATAACCAAAATCCTTGAATCGACACACAGCAAATAAACTCAAATGACACAACGAGAAAAAGGAGATCACACATACAGTATAGTCGATATAAAACTGGCCGCTTCAATCTGAAGAGCAACTAAAACAAAACACGGGAGTGTACCTTGTTCTTGTGAACACTAATGTTATCCACAGCATACACAGAGACCACGAAGTTCTTAAGGAGAAAACTAGTTGCTAAAACAAAACACGTTAGTGTACCTTGTTAGCTAATGTTAGCTAGCTGACATTAACGTTACACATTGCACTCATATTACTCACCGAAACCTTGTAAAGCCGGTCCTGCATGCTGGCTCTTACAGAACCGACTAACTCCCCTTTCATATAGGTACAGCTCTCAACGTGCCCAGACTTGTAGTGATTTTCACCTCGTAAAATACTTTTATTCTCATTCTGAAAGAATGTGGTGAAATGTGCTAACGTGACGGCCATCTTTATGTTGGTGACGCGTATTGTGCGAGACGAGAGACCTGTAGTTCACTGAGCGGTTTCACACGAAAAAATGTGTAACTTCACAGTTTTACGACACATTTTTATTTTTTTGACTTGCAAAATGTTCTTTTAAATTGACAAACATCATATGTGTCATTCGTGGCACAATTCAAACGGGATCAAAAGATAACCTTTCTCTCTCCATTGACTTCAATGTATAATTTTCCGCTTCCGGGGTCCCATGGAGGCTTTCGGAAGGGGAGGGACTTCGCCTCTCTATGCAGCACTGTATTACTACACTGGACCATGGATTGATAAACTGGACAAGTAGGACAACAATATATTTTTTTTTAATTGGACACTAGACAGGTAGGATAAACATATGTTTTAAATACAAAGGAATTTGGCTGGGTCATTCAAACGGTAGTTTATTAATGGTTCCTAAATTATTATCGTCAACCAATGTTTAACCAGTGTCTCCCCTTCGTTGTAAAGTAAAAATAATGATTGTAACTGTTTGTATCCACCGATTTATACATGACTCTTATTTTGAAATCGGACTGACTTCCGGTGTTGGACGCGCGAGGTTTGATTTTGAAACAGCACACCAGCGCCATGGCTGGCACAACCTAGCTAGCTCTGATACTTTCTGTAAAGCTTTCTTATATGGTGGTTTTATGTTTTGTTGTCAGCATTGTGTCAATAGCCACGTCGAGACATGACAGTCAACACACGCTGACATGGTAGGTAGAAATAACGTTAACTTAAAATATTAATGTAACGTACTTTGACGTCTGGTGTGTTTTTGTGAAAGAGTAACGCTAGCAGTCAATATAAGTTCACCTCAGTGTTTTTTAGACATTGTAACCTAAGTCTAACTTAAGTCAACGCTACAATATCGACATCTATTATCAGTCCTAAGTACTGGCATTGACGTAAGATAGCTGAATAGCAGCTAATGCAAAGCTGGCCGTGCTCAGACTGTAGAATACATCTCATAATTCAGTAGATGAGTAAGAAGTTCTCAGATATTTTACTCTAGTAAAAGTAGAAATACTACTGTGTAGAAATACTATGTTACAAGAAAAAGTCTTGCATTTAAGATCTTACGTAAAAGTACAAAAGTATTGGTATCAAAATATACTTAAAGTACCAAAATGACTTATTGTGCTTAATTACATGTCACTTACATGTCACGCTTAATATCCCAATGTGTTCATCACAGCTGGTAAACGTGGAGATAATTTTCATTACTTTATACACTGCTGCTGGATATTTAAACCTATAATTGTCTATTGTTTATTTCTTAGTTCATTTATATTTAGTATTAGCAAATAATCTGAATCTAGATAGTAACTAATATTGTCAAATAAATGCAGTGCAGTAAAGAGCTAAGCAAATTAAACATATTTGCTTCCAAACTGCAGTGGAGTATAAGTACTGTATAGAGTAGCATAAAATAAAAATGCTCTAGGAAAGTACCCGGAAATCATACACCAGCTTAAAGCTCGCTAAGGTTCACTTCGATGTTTGATGAAGTTGCTGTTTTTTAACTTCTGTCATGATTCAATCTTTGTTTTTCTCAGTGCCACATGACAAACTTTAGGAATCACATAAATCAACTGGAATGGAGTTAACGTTACCCTCTAAACACATTTACGACACATACAAAGATGAAATCTGGAAAGGTAAGACAATAGTAGACGTTGCCTTTTTTATCAAAATGACACTTGAAAATATTAGGCTTTTTTTTGTGCAATTACAAAAGACAAACATAATGTTATTTATATTGGAGGTTGTGAACACTATTTCTATCATATAAACTATTTCTAATTTCTCAATCTAGAGCTGGGCCCTCTGGACCCCGATTGGTTTGAGTCCCTGGCAGCTCAAACGTTCACCAACGAGGGACATTTTTATGATCAAGATGACCTGTGTGCCAATCAAGAAGGAAACTTTAAAACACCTTTGGACAAAAGTGCAGTAGAGAGTCAGCTGTTTTCAACCCCAAAAGCTTTCAGACGCATTCGAGTTGTGTCACCTGAAACTGGGGATGACCATTCTTTCACCGGTGAACAAGGTAATGTCTGAAAAAAGATGATGTATGCATGAATCTAAATGTATAGCATATTCCGTTAGCTCATACAGGATGTCCGTGCATATCATGTTAAATGAGTTGTTGTTAATTGTTGTTACCTACTCATGACTGCATGATACACTTTCTTGATGTTTTATCTTAAAAATAATTCCTTGTATTTCCTAGAAAGAGAAACATTGCCATGGACGACAACACAAAGTCCTTGTTTGTTTCAGATGTCAAAGTGGTGGGTGCAATAATTTCTGCTTGCTATATGGTTTTAAGAAGTATATGTTTAATATATTCCAAATGGCAAAGTCATTATTTTAATGTGTGTAGGCATTCTAAATAGTGCTATTTTAAAGATCATTTTGTTACTTTTATTGTCACAGCTGTTGGCAGTTTTTGATTTCTATGTGTTCTTTATAGGGACCCAGGTGCTAGAAATGGAAGATACCAGAGATTTGGTGAGCTACAAATGTCTCTGTATTTCATCCGTTTTAATTACATTTGAAAAAAAGATTGAATCATCACTGATAATTGTTTTGCTTTTGCCATCTGTACAGATCCACTTCATACCCCACACGAATCCCCAGTACGTGTAATGCTTCTAACACTGATGTTAACTGTCATTCAGCAAATGTAACTACATGAATGTGGCATTATGGAATACATTAGGCTTTCCCCTATTTATACTATTTTCTGAATGTTACAGGTCAGCTACAGCAAGCATATATCTGAAGGTCTCAGAGTACAGATTCATTCTGATATTTTATGGACCAGTTCTCTGAATACCCCACCAGCAGAAGCATCCACCCTCATTTTAAGTAAGCAAATTACTCAATTGTTTGTCTAAAATATAACAAATAAATGTATTTGTTTGTTAACTAATCATTGTCTTCTCAATGTTATAGCAAAAGCTGACGAGAGTCCCTGTCCAGTAGGTGTTTCTGCAGAACAAGATGTGGTTGTGAGTACTCCGTGCAGCCCCAACAGGCCAAGATATCTCTCCAAGCCTTCTTACATAATTTTCACGTTATCATCTATAAAAGACAGAATTCTGTTTATTGACATAACGTCATTTGAGGAATCAAGAGGAAGAAAATGGCAGAAGATTTGCACATTTAATTTATATTTATTTAAAGGATTGCTATCCAGCTCTCACTTAAAAGTTTAGACAAGAGATTGCAGGTGTGGCATTTGAAATGGCTTCTAAATCTCTGTTTTTATATCTTGTTTTTCTTAGTTTGTACGGAAGCTTTTCCCTTCTCTTTCAAATCTATCTAAAGTTGAAGTGGTGTCACCCAAAAACAATGGTATACCTTCCGTTGCTCAAGGTACTGTGATTTCCTTTACATCTTGCATCCAAGATGGTACACTATCTATCAATAACATGACTATGAATGGCAACAGATATTACATTAGATGCATAATGATGGCTGCTTTATTATCAACAGGTGTTGTTTCTCCTGTGGCTGGTCTGGATCCAGAGTCCCACCACTCCCCTCAGAGTTCACTGAATCTAAGTGACAGTGGTTGGAAACAGAAGCTACCAGATGCTATTGAGGATGGAGATATTCGCAAAACAGAAGCAAGTGTTCTTAATGGAGCTGAACATGTTCTCTCTATATTTTTCAGTAACAGTAGTTCAGCACTGAGAAAAGTCAAATCGGAAAGAATCAAAAGAAAGCAAATCATTCCAACCAGAGAACATGGCTGCTGCTCTACAGACATCTCATCAACAAACGATAAACAGAGAACAGCTGATCAGGAACCTGGCAGACTTCCTTCATCACCACCTGTAAAAACTGGAGATGTTGGAATTACCCAGTGGTCTCCGTTGAGTTTATCTGAAATTCCACCTTCTACTGTGGAGGCTTCTTGCTATGATAGTACTCCCGCTACGCAAGTGGGAAACATTATTTTAACAGAAGAACTGCGGAGTCATTCTGGCCAGCTAGTCAGGCCTTTGTTGAAACTTACAGACTCTGGATTTACTAAGAAAAAGAGGACATTTATTTACACTGTTGGGACTTCAAAACCACAAGTTCACGGAGAAGGAAAACGGACTCAGAAGATTGACTCATCCCCAGTGATTCCAGATTATGGTAACACATTTCTCATGTATTAATAGTGCCACAAAATATATTCTCTAAAAACAAAACAAATATGTATTCTATAATGAATACATTTTTATGTTTTAATCATAATGTTTTCATTTCAGGAAACAAAGTAAATGTGACACAGTCGGGGAAATCCCAAGATGAAGCATACTATTGCAGCATGGGAAAGAATGAGATGCAAAAATGGGGAAATCTCGCTGAAGATATTCTTCCTCCCTCTGTACAAGCAAAAGTCCAGGATCTTGACATGTCGCAGCTTTGCAAAGAATTTGCACAAGACTTCAGTCAATCGTCAGACCCCCGTAAACTGAGTAAAGTAGCAGAGGATACTCCTGGAAATGGCTTCTCTCCATCAGCTTGTCTGTCAGCTGTGAAACGAGCTAAACAGAAAGCAATACAAGCAAAACTTCACCATGACTGTGATGGTGACAGTGACAGTGGATTCCAGTATACAGATTTCACTCGCATTACTGCATCATCATTTGTTCATCCTAGCTCAGAGATTAATGATCAAAGTAAACCGATGCCTGGTTTTACATCTGATATCGGCAAGATCCCTCCTTTCACATCTACAAATAAAGGAAATGACAAGGATGTTTTACAAGAAACTGAAATGGATGCCAAGCTGTCCAGTGCAACCAAGGAAAGCCAGACACTGGTTCCTGGCAGAGCAATTAAGTTGCACACAGAGAGTACATCAGCACAACTACCCAGCGGGGCAAAAGGAACTGAGGATATCACTTATGGCATTCCCTTTAATGGTCAAGCTTGTAGCAGTCTGCCAGAGAAAACCACAGTTTCTCTTCCTTCCGTGCATGCATCAGGATTTAAAACATCTTCAAATAAAGGGATACACATTTCCTTAGCCAACCTACAGAGAGCCAAGCATCTATTTGAAGAAACTGAGGGGGAAAAAACGCAATGTGACCAGCCCAGCAAGTGTGTCCTTGACAATAAGAAAGAAATGAGTTGTGGATCAGTGAAAAATCCAACCACCAACTCAAACAACCCAACTTCTTCAAGTGAAACAAAAGAGGATATCAGTTGCCAGTTAACAGCTTCACAAAAAGCTGATGTGACTGAGCTTTGCACTCTCTTGGAAGAAGCAGATAGCCAGTTTGAATTTACACAGTTTAAAACTGCAAAGGTGAAACAACACAGTCAAGATAAAACTACCTCTCCCAAAAAAGTTGAGAAAGAATTTGACCCTGATTCACTTTCAGGTATAGATTTTGATGACAGTTTTAGTTCAGAAGAAAAGCATCTGGCGGTAACAGTAATGTATGAAAAAAGGGACTTAGTTCCAGATAGTAAAACAAATGGTTATACACCCAACATTACAAGTAAATCCACAGGTCTTTTATTGTCCAGTGCAATCAAAAATGAAAACTCCTCGACTGAAGTTGCGTCTACCACTAAAGGCCCAAGGCTTATTCTTTCAACTGATCACAAAACCCTTGACAGAGCCCTGCTCACGGACACAAGCAAGCTGGAGAACAACAACCCTTTACTTGGTGTGGGATTTAAGACTGCAGGAGGAAACAATTTGAAAGTTTCAAAAAAGTGTTTGAGCAAAGCTAGGGCTTTGTTTGCAGATTTAGAGGAGAATCTTGTGACAAGTCAAACCTCACCAGACAAGCTGAGACGGGATCCTAGGACACAGCACAAGACTACTGTGGACAATCGCAAGGATTCATCTTTGCATGATAAGTTGAAGGAGTCTGTCTGTTCAGAAAAACTGGTCACAAGCATAAGAGATGAAAATGCTGCACAAAGTTTTGAAAACATCAAGATGGACACCACGTCTCAACGTGGGTTCCAAATGGCCTGTGGGAAAGGGATTACTATCACAGCAAAAGCTAGGAGTCAGCAGGAGGCAGATGTTTTCTTCGAAGACACTATGGACTTTAATGATGGCCTATCAGTAAAACATCAGAAGAGCACTGTACCGTTGCCTGGAAGTGTCAGTCATAACGAGACCCTTCTAAATTGTAAAGGGATAAAAGTAACTGTTCCTGAAGAACTGATCAATAACCCTGAGCATGTGAATGCTGGACCAGCTGCACCCCATACAGATGTACAACAAAATGTAAAGATTCTAAATGTTGGTTTTAAGAACGCACCGTCTTTTGGAGATTATGCCCCTTTCCATGAAAACCCTTCGACTGCAAAGGCACTTTCATCTCTTTCATGCACAACATCTACGAGTACTGGCTCCTCTGCCATCAATAAATCCAGCAACGATGTTGGATTTTTTACAGCCAGTGGAAAGAAGGTATCTATGTCAGCTGATGCACTGAAAAAAGCAGAGTCCCTTTTGAATGAAATGAATCCTCTTGAGGACGCAAACCAACAACTGAAACAACAAGGAGATGCTTTAAGAACAGGTCATCTCACCAACAATCATATTCAGGTTACAGCCCCTAAAAATTGTGGATTTCAGACAGCCAGTGGCAAAGGAGTGGCCATTTCATCTACAGCTCTCAAGAAAGCAAAAATGTTGTTGAGTGAATGTGATGAAGTTGTAGATGAAATCAATGTGACACCAGCACGTTCAACGATGCCAGTTCCTGGTCCACAACTTGGGAAGAGTGGATTTCCTGCAGGCGGCAGTAAGCCAGTGGCATTTTCTTATGAGGCCATCCAGAAGGCAAAAGCTCTCTTCAGTGACGTCAGTTTCAGTACAGAGATCCCAGCTGTTTCAGACACCATGAATAGAGAAAATAAACAAGGCAATGCTGAAAATACAAAAGAAATGCATTGTGGTTTTACAACTGCAGGGGGAGCTAAAGTCCATGTTTCACATACAAATCTATTAAAAGCAAAACACCTCTTGACAGAATTTAATGATGGTCCTATTTCAACAAGAGCAATGCAAGAGGCAGATACTTTATTCAAGGACTGTGACTTTATGAATAGAAACAATGGCAGGCCAGTAAAACAAAAGAGAAGTATAGAACCTGTGAGTGGAAGCAGCAGCAAGAAGAAAAACCTTTCACATTTTAAACAAGATGAAAAAATGACCATAAACATTTCTGAAGAACCTAGAATTCAAAATCTGCCATTAGTTGTGAACCATGAAAAGATGCAACATCCTCATGATGTTGAGACTCACAAAGACGATTTTAAGAAAACACTGGATTCTATCGAAGTTGCTTCTTTACATGGAAACCCATCTTTGATGTCAAAGCCGCTTTCTCCTGCATTGTGCACAACTTCAAAGAACATTAGTTCCTCTGCAGTCAATGGATTGGGCAAAGGTGGTGGATTCTGTACAGCCAGTGGCAAAAAAGTATCCGTGTCTGATAGCTCGATGACAAAAGCGAAGTCTCTTTTCAACGAAAGTGCTATATTTGAGGACACAAACAAACAGAAAGAAGGAACTTTTCTACCAATGAACGGTGGATTTCAGACAGCCAGTGGCAAAGGGGTTACCATTTCATCTTCAGCACTAAAGAAGGCAACAACTCTGTTAAGTGACTGTGAAGGAGTTGAGGATACACCAGAACATTGCAAGCCTCCAGTTCCTTGGCCGCCACCCAGGAGTAATGGATTTCTTGCAGCCAGTGGTAAGTCAGTGGCATTTTCTTCTGAGGCCCTCCAGAAGGCAAGGGCTCTCTTCAGTGACATCAGTTTCAGTACAGAGATCCCAGCTGTTTCAGACACAAGGAACAGTGATAAGCAACAAGGCCATGATGAAAAACCAGAGAAAATTCATTGTGGTTTTACAACTGCAGGGGGAACAAAAGTCAATGTGTCACGGAAAAATCTATTGAAAGCCCAAAACCTTTTAGCAGAAGAAGCTGATGGGAAGTGTCATTCTTCAAACTCATACTCGACATGCCCTCAGGACACTAATAAACCAGATCCATCAAAGGTTATTGATGTGAAACAAACATGTAAGCCTTCAACAGACAGTGGCAAGGACATGCCTACTGGGTTTTGTGGCCCGCTGGTATTCAAATCCTCAACCTCTTTGCAAAATCCTGAGCAAGAAAATGAATCTCTTCGAAATCCAAGTCTACCTGATTGCATTTCTTTTCAAGACGAGGCACATACAGATACATTTCAGTTAAAAGGCACAACTAGCCCAGCATCGGCTGGCAACCTCCATGACAGCCCTGAAGAGGAAATGTCCATTGGTTTGGACTATGAAACAAATCGGACAAGTAACAGCAAGGGATGTATGGTCAAAAGGCCACAAGAGTCTTCTGTTTTAAATGCTCAGTCACTTCACCTAAGTGGCTGCACTGAAACCCAGCAGAAGTTTTTCGCCCAGGAAGCTCTGGACTGCACTAAAGCTTTGTTAGATGATGAAAGTCTAGCTGGCCAAAGTCTCTCAATGACTTTAGAAAACATGCCACTGCAAGAAAACCCAAAATCCAGCTTCAGATCTGCAGAGCGAAAAGGAACAGGGAAAAGATCAGTAGAGGACTCAGATATAGCTGGTAAGTGTTTTAGTTGTTTTAGATGATGCAACTTTGAAGTATTGACTATTTATTCTTAATTTGATACATAAAATACATTGTTCCCATATTGCAAAATATCCATTATTTATAAATTATGACTTCCTAACTAAATGCTAGTAGATTGCAAACATTAATCTGTGACTATATGTCACAAAAATGACTATTTTACATAAAAGGTTGCCATGCTGTTTTGAATATTCTAGGTCAGCCTCCCCTGAAAAGGCGATTACTGGAAGAATTCGACAGGACTGTTGATGATCCCAAAGGTTCAACACTCTGTCCGGAGACAAGTTGTCCAAAAGGTAAACCAGTAGCACTGTAACAAGTTATCTTTTTTTAACTTAAAGGTATCAACCAGAAATTTCTCCAGTTAATTACTTACAATAAGGCAATTGTCTTTTGTATTACAAGTTTCTGAAATAGCATGTTTAAATATGCAAATTACCCATTATCTCATTAAATATGCACATATTTTAACACATTTCAGGAATCGAAATCTGAACTTTGGATAAAGCCAGGTTCAACATTCTTGTTTCATTTTGTAGTCATATTAGCATCTATTTCTTTTACAGAAGGGATATTGGATATCTCTTTTTATCATTCTATAAATCAGAAAATACTGTCAACAGCCCTAAAATATCAATTTTCGCCATGTTTTTAGGTATACAATGTTGTATAATTCAGGCTATGAATGATCTATGAACAAACCCTTCTGTAAAAGCCTTCATAATATTGATAGGAATATAACTGGAAGGTTTGGTGTATCTACGTGCTACTGAAGTTGAAATTTCGAACTCAGAGTAGGAGAAAAAACTCATTTTGAGAAAACTACCTTTAAAGATTGCAGTGAGGCGCTAGCTAAACCCTCCTGTTCTTTGGATGACAGCTTGCGCATCGACGCACTCCGTGAAGGTATTTCATGTTCGGGGTCATTTGTTTTTTGTATAACCTTGCTTCGTGCAAGTGACAATTGTTGTCGTCTTCTCTGTGAAAGTTTTTTTCGCTGTTCTTTTGCCATTTTGAGATTTCAATTTCTAGCGGAAAGCTAACCAGTAAGTGTTTTAGAACACCACGTGACGCATCTGAACGAATCACGTGGTCAGAAATTGACACCAGCCAATGAGATTTCGTTTCTTGGTTTAAGACCCCTTTGTGCTTTCACGATTGGTTGCTGATACAAAGGAAATGACCATATTTGGATCTGATGAGATCATTGTGCAGGAGAGACACAGCTTTCCAACGATATCTCTGTTGACATGGTGCAAACAACGGTCGCGGTACTTTATGTTACGTTAGAATGCTAACTTTTGGTGAATTTAGGAGAAATCTACAGATGCAAATAGACAAACTATAGTAAAATAGACACTTATGTGTATTTTGTACGTTTTCCTTCCAAAAGCCTGAAAGAAAACATGTTATAGAATCAAAATAGCACAAAATCTCAAAATTGACCAGTACTTGAAAAACAATGTTTTTGCCTGCCGTGTCTCGTCAAGAATACATATTTTGTCTTGTATATTAACTCTTGGTTTTATTTTGTAGGTGTAATGAAAGACCGAAGGGTTTTTAAATACAGCGTCTCTCTCCATCCAAACATTACAAAGCCACCTGGGTAAGTTGCCTTTTAAATTGTTTGTCCATGTTTTCAAGCAGCTGAAAAAAAGTAGTCGACTTTTTGTAATGTATATTTTGTCTTTCGGAAGTGGAAAAAACGATATTGAAACCAGATTGCAAAAGATGACACCAACACAGCCATCAATCCCAGGAGACAGCAGATCATCACATCCCAAGATGCCAGCGTTTGTTCCTCCATTCCTCAGGAATGCAAAGACAGAGAGTCACAAGAATGGAGTGCTCAAGGTCAACCAAGGAACACCTTCTGCATTTGTTCCTCCATTCAAAAAACAAAGAACTATTGTCCAAGAGAGCTCCTCTAAACCACAAGAGGAGGAAGATAATAACCTCCATCTCTTTGTAACGCCCTTCTGCAGCAACACTTTTGTGCCAACCGCTAAAAAAACACAGAGCACTACAGATGTAACTGGTAATAAAAGCAAAGAAGACATTCAGACGGTGTCCTTGGCTGGCACTACAAATATAAGTCTTAATGGTCAAAACGTTGCTGTGGGCTGTGGATCAGAGGACTCTTCTGCCGAGGCGTCACAAGTGGAAGATATATTGTCCCCAAGCCAAGGTGCAGTAGATGATGAATTATTAATGTCAACATGATTAACTGTACTTAAATCTACATAACATGGGTCAATGTTTTTTTTTTGGTCTACAGACATATTTCAGAATTTTCCTAATGTTGAGCTGGCACGAGATGTGCAAGATATGAGGATCAGGAAAAAGAAGCGCCAGACCATTCGACCTTTGCCGGGAAGTTTGTTTCTTACCAAAACCTCAGGGGGGTCGAGAATACCGTTAAAAGCTGCAGTAAATGGAAAGCCTCCTGCAATATACACCCAAAAGCAGGCAAGGCCAGAAGTGTTTTGTAAAAGGATTTTGTTGTTTTTGTTTATAAATGAGATCACTTCCATGTAAACAGCAATTTGACTTGTTCTTGTTTTTCAGCTGTATGGACATGGAGTTCATCAGCACGTGTGTGAGATCACCAGTGAGACTGCAGAATCCTTCCGCTTCAATTTACAGCAGTTCATCAGACGGGAAGCATTAATAGAAGGAGGTGGTGTGCAGCTTGCGGATGGAGGATGGCTAGTCCCCAGCAAGGACGGGACTGCAGGGAAAGAAGAGTTTTATAGGTATTATTGAACTTTAGTTTAAATCAAAGTTGAACATATTTTTGGAGAAACAAGGTGTGTTTTGGAATTTGCAATAAAGCCTGAATATCCTCTTGCTCTGCACTGTCCACAGAGCGTTATGTGACACACCTGGTGTTGATCCTAAACTAATGAGTGAGGCGTGGGCGTACAATCACTACCGATGGATTGTGTGGAAGCAAGCCTCCATGGAAAGATCATTTCCAGAATCAATGGGCAGTCTCTGTCTCACTCCAGAGCAGCTTCTCCTTCAACTGAAGTACAGGTGGGATTCTGTTCAATGTTCTTCTTTAGTTTATGTTATTTAGATGTGCGCTTAGTAAGATATCCAAGCATATTAATGCGAAATGTGGAAAAATATGACACCTAAATTACTAAGACGGCTTAATTATTTATCACCTACTTCTGTTTTGTGTCAGATTTAAAGACTCCATTTATTTAGCTTTATAAATAAATAAGCAAAAAGAGATGAGCAGAATTGTTTTCCTACCACATTTAATTAAATACACAAAGGATAATTTGTTGATATTAATTAAATGTTTACATTTAACATGTATTACATTTGTGTTGCCTGTTATGAATTGTTATGTGTATCAGATATGATGTAGAGGTGGACCACAGCCGCAGACCGGCTCTGAGAAAGATCATGGAAAAGGACGACACATCAGCCAAAACCCTGGTCCTGTGTGTGTGCGGGGTCGTCTCCAGGGGCCACTCCACAAACCGACAGAGTTTCAGTGACACCAAGACTCCTCCAGATGCTGAAGCCAAGGTTGAAAACCCATCTGCAGTTGTGTGGCTGACAGATGGATGGTACGCCATTAAAGCCCAGCTGGATGAACCTTTGACTGCCATGCTCCACAAAGGTCGAGTGGCTGTGGGGGGGAAGCTGATCATCCACGGGGCTCAGCTGGTGGGATCACAGGATGCTTGCTCTCCTCTGGAGGCACCTGAATCTCTCATGTTAAAGGTACTTCAAGAGGGGGGCCAAACGCTATTCTATCTCCACAAGGATGCCAAATAACAAGCATTTGGATAATTAATTGTTTTTGTGTTTAGATATGTGCCAACAGCAGCCGTCCCGCACGATGGGATACTAAACTGGGATTTCACAAGGATCCACGGCCATTCCTGCTTCCTATCTCCAGTTTGTACAGCAATGGAGGACCGGTAGGATGTGTGGACATTATTATCCTGAGAAGCTACCCCATACAGGTGCGTGTGGTCTTGCATTGATATATTGTTTCTGTTATTTCTGGAAGTTATGTTATATGCTTTTGACTGTATGCAAATTCTTCCAGTGGATGGAGAGGAAAACAGATGGAGGGGCTGTGTTTCGCTCTGTTCGTGCAGAAGAGAAGGAGGCGAGGCAACACGACAGCAACAAACAAAAAGCTATGGAGATCCTGTTTGCTAAGATTCAAGCTGAATTTGAAAAGGAGGACAAAGGTAGGAATCATGTTTCCAGCATGTTATGGACAGGTTAAAATGGAAAAGGTTTTGTTGTAGAGCATGTGTCCCATGTCTGAGTACTCTCTGCATCCAATCTCTCTCTCACCACTTCTCCTGTCTGTCTTCAGCTCTACTTGTTAAGGCAGGAAAAGCCTAACAAATATAAAATTGTCCTCCACAGGTAATAGCAGACCTCAGCGTAGAAGACGGACAATCAGTCGTCAAATTATTGCAGGTCTTCAAGATGGAGAGGAGCTGTATGAAGCAGTGGGGGATGACCCAGCGTATCTGGAGGTGATAAGACATTTACTTAACATATCATTAAAATAATTTCTGTCATGAATAGAGATTGACTTTCTCTCTTATTTCACATGCATGTCCAGGCTCAATTGAGTGAACAGCAGTTGGAGACTCTACGTAGCTACAGATGTTCTCTGATGGAAAAGAAGCAGGCTGACCTGCAGGATCGCTTCAGACAAGCTTTAGAAAATGCAGAGGAGAGCGAAGGTAGCTGTCCCAAGAGAGACGTCACTCCTGTGTGGAGGCTCTGCCTCGCGGACCTCATGGACCAACCTGGCAGGGGTGTGTCTTCATTCTTTCTCAGTTTAAATGTACACTGGTTGCTTTAATGTATTTACTACTGTTTTCTTATACTAATGTTTTTGTGTTTTGTAGTCTACCAGCTGAACTTTTGGCGACCTTCCTCGGATCTTCAGTCTTTACTGAAGGAAGGCAGTCGATACAAAGTCTATAATGTCACCACTTCAGACAGAAAGAAACATGTTGGTAACACAACTGTTCAGCTGACTGGGACAAAGAAAACACAGTTTCAGGACCTCCCGGTAGGCTACTGTAGAGTGTATCAGTGGGTATATGGACTTCTAGATGAAGTATTTATAAAGTCAGATAGATGATGGAAATAACTAATATGACCTAATATTTGTTGTATCATTCAGGTCTCTCAGGAATGGTTATCAACACATTTTCAACCGAGAGTCTCTACCCATTTTGTGGATCTTCAAAACACAGAACTGCAGCCGCAGTGTGGAGAAGTTGATCTCACAGGATATGTCATCAGCATCGTAGATGGACAGGGTAGGTGAATTATTATTTCTTTACTGTTCCTGATGTACAGTGCCTTGCAAAAGTATTCTCCCCCCTTGGCATTTTTCTTGTTTCATTGCTTTAAAACATTTAATTTAATTAGATTTTTGGAGAGTTTGTATTATTTGATATACACAATATGCAATATGTAACTTTGAAGATGCAAAACATTTTTTTATTGTCAAACAAACAAGAAATAATAATGAAAAAGAGAAAACACGAGCGTGCATAACTATTCACCCCCCCAAAGTCAATACTTTGTAGGGCCACCTTTTGCAGCAATAACAGCTGCAAGTCTCTTGGGGTATGTGTCTATAAGCTTGGCACATCTTTCCCCTGAGATTTGCTTCCATTCTTCTTGCCAAAACTGCCCAGCTCCTTTAGGTTAGATGGGTTCCGCTCGTGTACAGCCATCTTTAGGTCATTCCACAGATTTTCGATTGGATTAAGGTCTGGGCTTTGACTAGGCCACTCCAAAACGTTTACATGTTTCCCCTTAAACCACTCTAGCGTTGCTTTAGCAGTATGCTTTGGGTCATTGTCCTGCTGGAAGGTGAACCTCTGCCCACGCCTCAAATCTCTGGCAGACTGAAACACAGTTTCCTCAAGTAGTTCCCTGTAATTAGCTCCATCCATCACTCTTTCTATTAAACCAGCTTCCCAGTCCCTGCCGATGAAAACATCCCCACAACATGATGCTGCCACCACCTTGCTTCACTGTGGGGATGGTGTTCTGAGGGGGATCAGAGGTGTTGGGTTTGCGCCAGACATAGCGTTTACCTTGATGGCCAAAAAGTTCAATTTTAGTCTCATCCGACCACAGGACCTTCTTCCACATGTTTGGGGAATCTTCCACATGCCTTTTGGCAAACTCCAAACATGTTTTCTTATTTTTTTTGCTGTGGTCCTATGTACAGATTCTCCTCTCTCTGCTGTGGAGCTTACCAGCTCCTTCTGGGTTATCCTCGGCCTCTTTGTTGCCTCTGATCAATGCTCTCCTTGCACGGTGTGAGAGTTTTGGTGGGCGGCCTTCTCTTGGCAGGTTTGTTGTCGTGGCATATTTTTTCCATTTTACAATAATGGATTTAATTGTGCTTCGTGATGTTCAAAGTTTGTGAGATTTTTTTATAACCCAACCCTGTCTCATACTTTTCCACAACTTTGTCCCTGACCTGTTTGGAGAGCTCTTTAGTCTTCATGGTGTCGTTTTCTTGCTTAGAAAGGCCACTTGCTGTGGTATGGAAGACGGAGGCCTTCTACAACAGTTGTTGTATAATAATAATTAATTAATATAATAATTAGAGATAATGAGGCACTTGATTGCACACTATTATTTAAATATTTAAATAATTGTGTGACTCTGAAGGTCTTTGTTTGGGCTAAATAGCAAAGGGGGTGAATACATATGCACACACCACTTTTCAGTTTTACATTTTTTCTTTCTGTTTTAAAACTTACTCTTTTTTTCTTTCACTTCACCAATTTTGACTGACTTTGTGTGGGGTCTTGCCATAAAATCCCCCCAAAAATATTATATTATTTTTGGTTTTAATACAAGAAAATAGGAAAAATGGCAAGGGGGGTGAATACTTTCGCAAGGCACTGTAACTCCTTTCTAAATAAAATGATTGTTTGTGCTTTTGAACACAGGTTTCTCTCCGGCATTTTATCTGACTGATGGGGAAATGAACTTTATCAAAGTGCGCTGTTTCAGCAGCTTTGCTCAGTCTGGCTTGGAAGATTTGGTAAAGCCAAATGTTCTGTTGGCTCTGAGCAACCTGCAGCTGAGAGGTCAGTCCACATCTCCCACGCCTGTTGTGTACGCTGGAGATCTGACCGTCTTTTCCACAAACCCCAAAGAGGTTCATCTGCAGAAATCTCTCTGCCAACTCAGAAAACTGGCCCAGGTACAGTGCTAAATCCTCAGACCTATGAAGCCGCTGAAATGTGTCCAAAACTGTGTTTGCCTTTTTCTCAATTAAGAATCCTTGTGTGCTGAATGCTGGATGCTCTCACAGCCAAAGTGTCTGATGCTTTGACGAAATCACTAATGCATTAGCTATCATTGAATTAAGCTGCAGGTGATGGTTGATGAAAATGGAAATGCTAAATAGGAATAGCGATGTTTCTCAAATATCAAGTAATGTTTGTCATACTTACTTAACCTCTAAAAGACATTGTACTGTAACAGTATTTGAAATCCATTTGTTGAAAATGTTAGAAAACTGAAAATGTTTATCCAATGTGGCCTCCAGTGGCGTTTCTATATGTACAAAAGTGGTGGGGCACAAAAAACTTAGATGTCTATATATAAGCTTCTGCAGTGAGGTTCATGGCTGGTGAGGCACTGGCACTGACTCTTCAGGTTTACAAATATTATATTTTGACCTAAATCAAAATATAATATTATTTTCAAAAGCCTCTTTAGTCTGATGCTTCGATTAATTTTAAACAGACAGTTCAACAAAAGGATACCCAAAAAATTAAATTGTATCATTTAAATATTGAATTGTTCTCTCTTAGTAAGATCCCATTTTCAATAAAATTGTGGTCTTACCTTGACTTGAAGATGAAGTCCATTTGCCTATCCTTCTGGACAAAAATCTCTATTACTTTTTTGTAAAAGTCCTCCTTATCTTCTTGTAGTTTCAAAAGTCTATCATAAATCTAAATGATGGATTTATGATTCAAAAATTATAAAAGTAGGATAGACATGTGAATATTATCCGGCTGAACAAAACGTGCATTTATCTAACAGGTACGTTTCCCACAGATCTTATTTTGAGCTATTTTCTATAATCCTATGGAGAAATATCATTGCTTTTTTGTGGAGGGAAGCCATGCGCAGCTTACTTCCTGGTTTTAGGACGCGTCTCTCTCCTCCTCTTCACCTGCTCTTCACACACCACACTTTTCGCGGCACACGTTACTTACAGCCAATCAGCTCTGAATTATGTGAGATGACGTATGGTGGGGATGGCAGCTCTATGCCCCTATGGTCATTATTTTTTGCCACACACATTAAATAGGAAAATATTCTGAGCATGCGCAGTGTAGTTTTTACAGTCACCGTTCACTTAGACAGTGAGAGGGAGGGGCAGGATCAGGTTTTGTCCCACATGGCTCTAAATAGCTCAATAGGCACACACTGTAGACACTAATTAGAAGAACACAGACTAAAACAGCAATGTACAGACAAATCAGATGATTAAACATGATCTTAAAATATATTTTATATATATTTTAATTTCTTTTTTGCATTTTGTTGTAATTATTATTTTAATACTTTCTGCTGACACTAGGTGGGGCTGTGCCCCACCTGCCCCTAATGACCAGTCGCCACTGGTGGCCTCTCATATTGACCTCTAACAAGTATTGTATACATTGTTTTCATTTTAAACTTCAAAAGAAACACTCGATACACTTGATTATTCTTTAAACACACAGGTGCATGCTTATGATCAGATAATAATTGTTTTGGTAATCTTTTCCCTGACCTTAACCACATAGTATGTTTACCTTACTTTTCTCCATGTCCTTGGTTTTTGATACATACATGTTTTGTTAAATTAAAAAATTATGAATTAAAATGGTCCATCTTGTGTTTTCAGGGTCAGGATAGCTTCTTTACAATTGCTGAGGAGAAGCTTTCACATTTAGGGAAATCTGATGGCACGAGTTCCTTCTCTTCTCCAGCTCTGCAAACACGAAACACAGCTTTCACAACAGTCAGAAGACTGGACACATACACAAGTGTGAGTTCATGTCCTTGCTGTTTGGTTAATTTGCTCTCATAATAACTTATATATATTGATCAAATAATGTGTCCTTTTTATGCAGGTGACATCTCAGCAGCCAGTCCGAAGCCTTGGATCCTTCACACCTGTCAGCAGGAAGCCTCCTGCAGCAAACTGCTCCACAGAGAAAGACCCCAACAGCCTGAAGAAGAGGAGAGCTCTGGACTATCTGTCTCGTATCCCGTCCCCCCCACCTCTTTCCCCGTTTGGCCCAGTGGCTTCTCCATGTGTAAATACGACATTCAACCCCCCTCGGAGGTCTGGGACTGGGACACCTAGCACTTTAAAAACTGTACAGACTCCAGCTCAGACACCTGTTGAAACTCCAGTGGAGGATGAGTGGGTGAATGACGAGGAACTAGCTATGATTGACACTCAGGACTTACATGTTGCTGATCTACTGTAGGTACACAGGCACCACTTTTAAAAGAATACAAAAACTGTACAAATTACTGATTTTAAAGGCTTATGGCGACATAATGCTCATATTCTGGGGTTGTTGTTGTTGACTAACTGGAGACATTAAAGAGAAGAAGTCTCTTCAGATTACTAAAATCACTTCATCCTGATCTTAATGCTTCAGTGCACTTTTATTATATAAAGTTAAAAAGTACATTCCTGTAGTTCGGGTCCATGATTCCCTGTTTCAAACTGTTTGAGGATAATTAAAGTAGGGCTGACTTTATGCAAGTACATTCTATGATAAAAATACATATTTCTATAAAGGTAAATGCAATATTAAACACATTAACAATCATATGTGTTATTTTACAGTGGTTAAATTGCCTAAAAATGCCTGTGTCCACTGTGACAAATGTATCAAAAAGTGCAAAAATGTTTCTTGTTTGTATCAGTCCCAACAAATTTAAATAACAAATACTCACTTTATAAAAAGGTAGATATACAAATCTAAAATATATGATTATTGTAAAGCTTGAACAAAAACATTGATTATAATTGCGTCTATACTTCCAGACATATTTAGTTTTGAAAGGATCCCCATGTTATATTCTGCATAAGATAATTACAATGGCCATCTTTGAGTGATGACCTTTAGCTGTGTCACACTCAGGGGCCCCGTCTCAGGTCGGTTAAATGAAATCCTTGCTTCCCTCACTTCCGTCGTTTCCCTGCGTTTAGTCCCTCCCACCAGGGAAGCATGGAGGGACGCAAGGAAACCACGAGAAGCAGGGAAATGAGTTTTAAGAGCAATGGGACGTCCTTTCCTCCGGAGCGTCACGTGAAGCGACGTCCGTTTGTGATGACGCTGCACAGCTGATCGTCTGACAGCAGCTCTGTCCCCGTTATTTCCACACACCCCCGCCTCTGTTAGTATATACAGTCTATGGTTAGTACACATTTACTGACACAAACATTTGTATCATCTGTTTTAGACCCAAATAAATAAAATAAAATAAGAACTCATTGTCAAAAAAGATAAACGCCATTCTTAAAATGTATAAACGAACAATAGTTTGATTAATATTGATTAGAGTGCACAATAGAAATAAAATAATTGAGAGAAGAAAAAGAGATATGTTATCTATCAAAACTCAGTTAGATTAACATTCATTGGATTGCACACTTTGTTTGTTTGTTTGGATATGTAGCACATTAACATTTTAATAGCACTTAATGACTGACTGAATGGAAATGACAATAAATGAAAATGTAAAACGAAAAAAGCGATCATGAAAATGTTTCCAAAAAATGAATTAAATGATTTTTGACCACTTTGTTGTTCAGATATATCACATATTTGTAACTAAATGATACATGAATTGAAACAAAACACGGTATAAACTGAGGAGTGACTCCCGTGAGGTTCATGTATTTTCTTCACTCTGCTCTCATGTCAAGAAGCATGAGATCAGTGCATGCACTGCCTCGTCCAATCAGTGAGCGATACACAGTAAGGGGGCGGGGTGAGTATCTGAGGATTTCATCGGAGGATGGTCTGGTGGTTCCTCGGTTATCGCTCCTCGCTCCTCGATCCTCGGTCCTCCGGCAGAAATAAGAGCCATGGGACGGTACTCAAGATGGCGCGGGCAAATCAACTTCCGGTGAGACCGAGGACCGAGGAGCGAGGAAATGAAAATAGTCGACCTGAGAAGCAGCCAGGGCCCTTCTCACTTCGGTTAAATGGATTCCTTGCGTCCCTCACTTGCGTCGTTTCCCTGCGACTAGTCCCTCCCACCAGGGAAGGATGGAGAGATGCATGGGCCCCGTCTCAGGTCGACTATTTTAATTTCCTCGCTCCTCGGTCTCACCGGAAGTTGATTTGTCTGCGCCATCTTGAGTATCGTCCCATGGCTCTTATTTCTGCCGGAGGATCGAGGAGCGATAACCGAGGAACCACCAGACCATCCTCCGATGAAATCCTCAGATACTCGCCCCGCCCCCTTACCGTGTATCGCTCATTGATTGGACGATGCAGTGCATGCGCTGCACTGATCTGATGCTTCTTGACATGAGAGCAGTTTCCCAGCGGAGTGAAGAAAATACATGAAACTCACGAGAGTCACTCCTCAGTTTATACTGTGTTTTGTTTCAATGCATGTATAATTTAGTTACAAATATTTGATCTGAACAACAAAGTGGCCAAAAATCACTTTATTCATTTATTGGAAACATTTTCATGATCGCTTTTTTCGTTTTACATTTTCATTTATTGTCATTTCCATTCAGTCAGTCATTAAGTGCTATTTAAAATGTTAATGTGCTACAGCTGCACAGCTGCTGTCAGACGAACAGCTGTGCGGCGTCATCACAAACGGACGTCGCTTCACGTGACGCTCCGGAGGAAAGGACGTCCCATTGCTCTTAAAACTAATGTCCCTGCTTCTCGTGGTTTCCTTGCGTCCCTCCATGCTTCCCTGGTGGGAGGGACTAGACGCAGGGAATCGACGCAAGTGAGGGAAGCAAGGATTTCATTTAACCGACCTGAGACGGGGCCATGTAAACCACGAGAAGCAGGGAAATGAGTTTTAAGAGCAATGGGACGTCCTTTCCTCCAGAGCGTCTTTTTCCACCTCAAAAACATTGCCCGTCTCCGCCCATCACTCTCCTCCTCTGCTGCTGAAACCCTGATTCATGCATTCATCACTTCACGACTCGACTACTTTTGGCATTCAACTTCTGTTAGACAGCTATATGCCATACATTTTTGCACACATTCACAGTAAATATGTATTCAGTATGATAGCTGTCTAACAGAAGTTAAATTCATTTCTCACTTATTCTGACAAAGTACTTAACCCCAAATAAAAGAACCCCATAAAAAGAGTTGTTAAATAATAGTGAAGTCACGTTGTAATAACAATAACTCATCTCTCTCTCGTTTTATTTTTGGGCTTTGCTAAAAGCCACTGTGTCAAGTGTCCATCTTGGGTTGCCGTCCGGAGTTGTCCAATATGGCGGACCATCTCGCACATGCGCACTGCAGATCGGGTAGTGACAGTGAGAAGGGCCCTCAGTGACTGTATATTACACTCCAGTCCAGCTCGCGGCGCTGTTCCAAGCCCATTAGAGAGGAGAGAATAAGAGTGACGCCACTTCCGTAAACACAAGGCAACACATGCTGTTCTTTTTTTGAAGGTTGTTTTTTTACGTTATTAATGCATCTTGAATGTATATGGTGAGTAAAACGAATAGTAACATTAACTATGTTTAAATAATTGAAGGCCACAGAGTTGTGTTTAAATGTTTCACCGTCTTAACTAGTTCGTGAGTAAAACTAACGGGTGGATTAGTTTCGGTTTTAGCCTAAGTGTACTATCTAATGCTATAATAATGAAAACAACACATTTAAGGTTTTAATATTATGTGTAATGTGTCCCCTGTGTTTTAATCTGTTACCATGCAGATGTCTCATACTGGATCCTCCTGTAGGATCTTTCATGATGTAAAAAAACATTGTGTGGGTCAGCGTGGAAGAACCGGTAAAGATGTCTCTGCTGACAAAAACTCCAAATCTGTGAGCAATCACTCCAACAGTCGAGAGAAAAGTGTGAGGGAGCGTGTGTTAAAGAAGGTAGGGACCACTAGCACCACCTTCATTGGTCCAGCATTTCCTCCTCCAAAAGTCAAGTCCAAAGTCAAGTCTGGCATTGAAGACACACTGAGTGAGTTTTACAAAGAGCTTGAGAAGATCGATACACCTGATGGTGCTAATAATAATCCAGGGAAACAGCATTCTCAAACACCCATTACTCAAACAACATCTACCAGCAGAGGGACTCAGGATACACGTGAGGAAAATGTACTTTATACAAGCAGATATGCAGAAACAGATGGCTGCCACAGAAGCAGTGGGCAGAAACAGCCACCCTGGTCACACTGGTATCAAAATGAGCCATATCCCAGAAGACCAAGGCCACCTGCTCCTTCTCAAAATCAATGGCGTTATCCTCAAACACCGAACAGACCAACAAACCCAGGCTTTCACAGACCTCCATTCCATCGCCCACCACCTCCATCTGCATTCCCAAATCCACAAAACCCACCGCCACACATGGATCAAAGCTGGCGAGGTTCTGGAACGACGAACCAGCCTGAAGATAAGTCCCATGTTCCAACATTTTCCAGCTCAGCACCTTCCAACGTAAGCAGTCACCCCTCTCAGGGCTTTTATGGAGATTCTCTACACCACTTTGACAGGGATGAACAGGGTTTAAAACTTGATGTACACTCTGATAATGTAAATGATGGATGGTCCAGAGAACGAAAAGAAGAATTGCGTCAGTTTGGTGAAGATGATGACCGTCACCAGAGATTTGATTCAGAACATGAACCATGGGCGAGTCACTGCCGACCCCCTGCCAACACGGACACACACCCTCCTCCCTTGGTGCTGATCTTGATGAGGGGATTACCAGGATCTGGGAAATCAACACTTGCCAGGTACGACATTAAGTCTAGACAATTAGTGCATTTGAGTAGAGTCGCCTAATCAATAAGTCGCTCAAGGGAAAAGTAATCAACAATTTGTGGTTGTCAATTTATTCTTTGAATGTTTCTTTTAAAAAAAATCATTAAACCAAATATTTTTGTGGTGACAAAATAAGATATTTAAACACTACCATGGACTTTTTACATTTTACACAATACATCAAAAATAATCTACAGATACATTGATAATGAAAAGTGTTTGTTAAAAGAGTTGAAATCCTAATTTCTAAGACTGGATGTATTACTTTCATTGTACATGTGTCCCATCTTTCTCATAGACAGCTGCTCTCCACTGGTCCCAGTGGGCTGATACTGAGCACAGACGACTTCTTTGCTCACAGAGAGGGGTACAACTATGAAGCACGTCTTCTTGGGGAAGCACATGACTGGAACCACAACAGAAGTATGTTTTGTGTAAAATCTCATTGCGTCATCACAAAGGCTTTTCTGTCAAACTTCAATCAGGACAGTCTTTGCTGTGTGAGAGTGTTTTCAGGCACATATGAAGTTTAGTTATATTGGTCCTTGGTTTAAGCCAGTGTTGTCTCTGCTTACAAAGTGGAGGAATTACGGAAGTAACACGTTATCTTGAATAGATGGCAGATCATTTATGGTTTGATGAGATTTCAATTTCCTTGAGAGAAATACTTTAAATCTTCTTTTGTGTCACATTCTTTTATTTACATATCTCTTTCAGCTCAGGATGCTATGCATGATGGCCGATCTCCCATCATCATCGATAATACAAACGCCCAAGCTTGGGAAATGAAGCCATATGTAAAAATGGTGGGTATAGGAATACAAAATGTAAACGAGAGTTTTGTTATGGTCACTTCATCGATCCTAATTAAAAGTCCACATTTTTTCAACAGGCCCTGGACAGAGGATACAAAGTGGACTTTTGTGAACCTGACACCAGCTGGAAGTTTGATCCTTTTGAGCTGGAGAAGTACGAGTTCTTAATTATCATATTATATTTGCAGACTTCTAAAAATGTATAGAAACATAAATTACAAGACTTTTCTCTCCCTCCAGGAGGAACACACACGGTGTACCAATGGAGAAGATCGCACGGATGATGGATCGTTTTTCATTTCCTGTATCTGTAGACATTGTGATGAATTCACAAGAGCCACCTCACGTGAACCAGAGACCAGAGCAGCCACACGGGATGAGAACCAGAGACTTCCATTAGTTTTTCACAAGAACTAAACCAGCCAAATGTTTTTACTTGAAGACCAAACTTTTTGAATGGTGTGAATATTGTTAAATTTCTTTTTTGAATCTATATTTTTGTATATTCTAAATACATGTAAAGAAAAATTACTTATTTTTTCTGAAGAGGTTTTCAGAATTACATTTTTACATGAACCATCTTTGAAAGGAAATGTGCATTATTTTTGCATTTTGTATTTGATGGCTGGTTTTTCAGTACAATATTCAACATGAAAAGGCTGTTCTTGCTGTTGATTTCTGATTCCTTGAAACTGCTAGAAAAGAGGAAAATAATGTGGCGAAATGTCCTTAATAAACAACTGTTATTTTCTGGTAAATAATGAGTTTTAAGTCATTAAGGCAACGAGCTGTTATCAATGCGTGAATGGCGCCCCAAAAGCCCATTTTCTATTGTCTCCCAGAATGAGCCAAATATCTTCACATTTAATATAGGTCGTTGGTTAGAGACAAATACGGTGAATATCTTTCAATGTAACCGTATAAAACTAAATGACTGTGCAGGAGAAACGGCATGGAGACCCAATCACAGAAAAAGCCCTGATAAACAGCAGAATATCCAGTGAGTGTGGAGAGGTCTTTGTGCCTGATGGCAGTCATTATTGTGTCTCACCGGAAATCACATAGTCCCTTTGTATTCTCTCTGGCGTTAGAGCAGCAAACAGAGATGCTGACTCAAAAGTCTCCATTCAAGCATGAAAATATGATGCAGTTGGTTGGAATTGTACACAATTGATGTGTGGCTGGCTGAAATCTTTGTAATGATTTCTATTTTCTTAAGGTAATAACACCATGTTAGTCACCAGTGTTTTATGCTCCCTGTTGAAGTTCATATTTTTATGTGGAGCTTCATTTGGCAGATCTGGATAATTTAGTGCTCTCTGCTTGGCATTATTCAAACTCCACTATTTCATGTTTAAAAATAACACAAAGGAAAAGATCCCTGACATCAGGCTGCACAAGAATATTTTTGGGATATTCTAGTCTTCTCACTGCAACATTATTACATTTTGTACCAGTAATAGGGAAACGTACTGCCTTTACATTGTCTTGTATTGTTTTTTTAATGCATTTTGACACCACCTGTTGAACAGAAACAGCTATCACTCATTTTTCAGCAGCGCTTTCATCTTGGCAGGCGTGCGTTTTGCAGTTAAACTGTCCAATCGGGTTTAAAAGAGTTTCACTAACCCAGAAGCTCTGATTTGTTGAGAAGCTTGCCGTAGGTTTATGAAGGATTAAGATAACAATAAAAGGAAATGTAATGTAACATTCAGTTAATGTAAACATGCCTCTTGGTGTTTGAAGGTTGACTCAGACTGCAGTATACATTGTCTGCAGCTTCCTGATTTTTCTCCGGAGGTTTATTCACACAGCACTGACCTTGATTTACAGAATCCACTGCCAATGTGCAAGCCAACTTATAACAGGAAACAGTGTGAATCACAGTGTTCTCTGCAGTATATTCAAGGTCTAGTGGGAGCTAAGATGTAGTTGATTTGTTTTTTTAAACACCCTGAATAATGTTGATCTTGAGGAGAAAAAAAAAGTGTATACATGATTTGGGATTATATTATCATAATATGCATTGTGTACAACAGGAACCGTGACAGGAAGTACAAATGCAGAAGGAAGTACATAAATACTAAATTTGATACCTCAACAGTCATCTTTTGTAACTGATTGTTTGTTTAAATTTGGTTTTAATGCATATAATTGCAAAACAATAAGTGTGGTAAATGATACAGACGTAGACACAAGGGATATTTCAAATTAAATGCAATTTAGTCAATTAAAGCTGATCAGATCTTGGTAAATAAAGTGGCGCCTGACTTTAGAGTACGGGCTCAGCTGGTAAGTTGGGTCTCCCTGATATAACAAAGAGCCTGAGAAAGAAAACCAATGCAAAGCCCGTTTTTAATAAGCTTTCAAAAGAGTTTACTATCTGTCAGTTCAGATGGATAGCAATGCCTCCCTCTCCAATGTCAGTTTGAGTCATTGTGAATTAATGTATCTCATTTTATAGGGTTCTAGACACTGGTGCTTATAGTCAGGCACAGTATACTGAAAATGAGATCGATCAGTAAGTTAGTAACAATAAAAAGACAACATATTATATATTCCCAAGGAAAATCCCCAATTATTATTATTACCAATATCTTTGGTAGATGATGTTGTTTACATATTTTCCATTCCTAAGTGTAAAATAGGTGCCACATTTCAGAGGATTTGATTTGTGCATCCTTTTTAAAGTATTAATGAATAATAATAATATAATGTATATGCAAATTGAAAAAAGGACACATATCATTCTCACCAAGAAGAAATGTGTTAGCTGTCTTCCATATAAAAGAAAGAAAAGCTTTGACCTTTTTAATCGTGAAGCTGATAAAAATCCTAGAGCTTAATAAAGCCCGGGTCTGTACATGAGCAGGAGCTTTAAACACTGACAGGGTGATAGGAACAGCTCATGTTCACATCATAACTAGATTATCCCGTTTTATAACCTGAGTCACACCGAGTTCTTTTCAACAGTTTGACCTTATGAAGAAAATATTTCAACGTTGACAATAATGAAAATAATCTGCACAGTCCAATCAGTGCACTAATAAGACAAGCTTTCATCTTTCTATTATTAGAAAGTATAAGATGTTCTTCCTAACACCAGCTTCTCCGAACATGCTGTCATAGATCGGCATTAAAGCGGAAAGAACACCCTAGAAAGCCTTTCTTTAATGGAGACAAAACTGCCAGTAATGGAATGCCAACTGCAAACTGTTATTTTTGTATCAATTACACAACATCCTGCTGTTTTATAACAACAGGATATCAGAAACAGGAAAAGGCATGCATTGTACCCATGCTGACACATAAGAAACATTCAATAGTAATCTCTACACAAAAATGCATTAACTATAATGGATTCACCCACCATTTTGGATTGTTTGAGTGACTTTAACAAATACTCAAGCAAAAGGTTTGCTTAGATTGGATATAAAAACCTGAGCATGCAATGAATAGACATTAACCGAATGTACTATACCAATGGCTTTAGTCAACACTAGCTCTAATTGTGACCATCAACTTTGTTCTCTCTCATGTCATGCATTCACAATGTTTTAATTTCCTCAGATAGAGAGACTCTTGCTAAAAGAGTCCTTCAAACTGTGGGATGAGTTATGGCTTTTGGGAACATTTACTGCTGTACAAAAGAGCACAAATCATGCTAGAGGCTGGTGAGAGTCCTTGATACAAGAACATGATGACATATGGAGCCTGACGTGACTTCTGTGTGAATCCATGATTTAATAGATTTAAGTGAGTGATGGCACAAAGTCACTGTTGTTTATGGGCCTCTAAACCTCACCTTGAGGGGACACATGTTTCCTTTTCAATATTTCACCCTGATCATTGTCCCACAGTGTGTTTGTGCAGTGTACTTCCAATGTCAATGTGTGTAATTGCAGCAGCAGAACAAGAGTGTGTGTGCTCTGAATGATGATAAGGAGGCAGAGGAGGTGTGCTGTGTGCTCCCTAAATGGCAGTGATGAGCCACAATTAAGTCATTACCATTAACCATCTCATTGAGCTGAAAAGCCAGATGATATCATAGCTGACACTGACGTGAGGGGACAGAGGACAAACACCAACTGGATTCAACATGCTAAATGTGTGCTAATTACCACCCCCCAATGCAGAATGGTTTACAACTCAAAACTGTCCTCAGTTCTTTCTTTCTTTTATTTCGGCCTTTATAATTCTCCTTATTTTGTTTATTACTTTGCCAATAGTGATGCATATGAAGCAGTGATGGACCCTGTAGCTCATATCAATTTTGCTTGGTGATAAAAGAGGAAGTGGTCTCATGGCTTTAAGCCTTGTATGGTGTTCGGGTCTGTGGGACCCGTTTTCATTATTTAGCTAAAGAAAAATGATATGATACATTATTTTTTCAAACTCAATCTCAATGGTCTTTGCTCAATTTCTGTGAAGAACATATATCAGAACACATTTTCAATGACCACCCACTTAACCCCCCCCCCCTCCTACACATTTATGTTTGGGGGAAACAAAAGTGTGGATCCTGTGCACCTGTCTGGGCCTTCTGGGTGTGTGTGTGTGTGTGTGTGTGTGTGTGTGTGTGTGTGTGTGTGTGTGTGTGTGTGTGTGTGTGTGTGTGTGTGTGTGTGTGTGTGTGTGTGTGTGTGTGTGAGACTTTTGTGTTTCTGCCCCTGCCATTCCCGCACAAGGTTGCAACATTGATACATTCAAGCACCGACACCTGTATGCTCTCACATTCCCGCATTATTTTCACATTATATCCCAGCTGCAAATTTGGGGCGGGACCATAGACTGTATAGGGCGGGGCACAATACATAAAGCTTAGCCAGTTTGGGTCCTTATCACATTCACAACTGATCAAGATGGCCAAAAGATTCTCTGCTCAGAGCTAGGGCCTGTATAACAAACATATGAACACCACACAAGGGTTAAGAATATAATGTTATGATTTGTCTACCTTTCATGACTATAGTAGGTATACTTGACACCATGTATTCTATTCTGTCAATGTAGGCCTATGTAAGATGTATGCTAGCCCCAAAATTAAACTGATGAAATTAGGTAAGGCTCTTTTCAGTTGTTTCCCTTGGTGTAAAAACAAGACTCTCGTTGGAACAAACTACATGGGAATTATGTTTTTCTTGTATGACTGTACAATCTAAGGTTTACACATTATCGTAGGCCTACGATTATTTCCTTTATCCTGTAATATGGCTTGATAGCTTTAAACTCTGCACACGGAGCTCTGATTGGTCAGCAGGCAATGCTTTCACTGAGTTGATCTCTTATCCTGGAACCTACTCTAGGGAGCTTCTAGTTGTGGTTAAAATGTTCATCTGACTAAACCATAGACTGTATATATAAATGGACGTAGGGTCCGTGACGTCACCCATAGGATTCTGCAGTTGCCGTGAAGCCTTTAGTAGGCGGAGTCGGCCACTAACGGCTCGACAGTGACGTTAGAGTTCAACTCCCGCCTTCTCCAAATAAGGGCAAAGAGGCGGAGCCGAGGCGGGACCTGCTGCCACCGAGCTGAAAGTTCCAGAGCTAGCTGAAGCTAACATTTACGTTTCTAAGGTAAGCGGACATGAAACTATAAATAATAATCTAAGTTATTGAGTTTTTAGCATAATACTTCAGAATCTTAAAACCCCTTAACGTTTGTATGCAATTGTGCTAAATTCAACACTGGAATCAAGCAAATATTAATATGTTTGCATGACATTAGTTATTTATATTTTGATATCACTTAACTATACGTTTAATACATTTAAGTCAAGCTAAGGTACATGTGATGGTAGCTAGTTAGTGCTCTTACCTGTGAGGCCTCCTCCAAACAGCATAATAACCAGACTATATCATTAAAACTAAGTACCAGTTCTAGATCATTGACTTTAGACAAACAATTCAAAAGATAAAATGTATTTAAAGACCAATCTTTATTTGAATGTGCCTCTTAACCTGAGATATTAGTTATACAGTAATAGTATTGACAATCTAAAAAAACTGAGCAACTCAACAGTCAACTTTATGTTTCTTATTGTCTAAAGCATTTATTATTTTCATTTTCCCAATCTCATATTCAGTGTGGACGGATTGAGACAGTCTGATGTCCAGAGACTTCAGGGAGAAACCTCCGTGTGATGGACGTCCTGTCTGTTGGTTTGGAGAGGACTGAGGGTCTTTCCTCAGCGAGGAGGACTGAGGGTCTTTCCTCAGCGAGGAGGACCGGGGCTGATGGAGGAGCCCATGCTGGGCAAAGCTGATACCAACTGCACAGGCCTAGTCTGTCACTTTATTTGACTAAATGTGTTTACTTATACATTTAATAGGTTTACACCTTCTGTCCATATGTGCTTTTGGTTCACATTTCAATAAATTGTATTTGTATTTGCACTCCTTTTGTCCATTATTCTTACTGAAAATGTTAGATTACACATTCACATCTGACTGAAGATTGGCCCCATTTATTTATGACGTTGCAAAACAAGGTACATGTTGTGAAGCTCATAAAGTGAGGCAAATAGAAATAATCAGCTGATGGAGTGTAGATGTGGAAATAGCTGCATTCGATCAGCTGACTGTTTTTACAATAAAAGTAGTTTCTTAGTGAATGTCCTGTACTGGTCTTAAAATCTCATAACATCAGCTTTTAATGTTCCTCTTGGATGTTCTTCTTGACCCTCAGAGAAGGAGAACATCGTCGTGTCTTTCAGGCATGTCCTTTCCTAACAAAAATGACAGGAAACATAAAACATATTATTGCAGAACAAGTGTGTTATTTATGAAAGCGGTGTGTTTGTGTGTTTAGGGGCTGTAGATATAATTATTTTGTAATTGTAATGTTTTATTTTATTTTAACAGTGAGCTACAAAGACAATCAGATTATGAATGAACAGTAGGAAGTTCATCAACATTGAAATATATGTTATTATCAAAATAATATTTAACTGTTATCAAAACGTAGTGCAGCTGTAGAAGCTTGCTCTGTTGTCTCACTGAAATAATCACTTTTACCACGTTTTTTTCAGACAATATTGAGAGATAAATAGTAGCAGTTCTCACTATGTGTTAAATATCTTTGCCTTCAATACATTACATTAGAAAGCTGACAAAGTCATATTGCTAAATATCTAAATGTAACTTTTTGCATGGAAAAAACCCTCAACTTCACTGATGTGTAGGTGATCTAGTATTGTTTAATGGAATGTATATCAGTGTATTCAAGTCAATACTTCATTCATTTAAACCAATATCTTTCTTGATTCTTTGTACAGTATGAAAAAAGAGTCTTTGTACCTGTGCTGAAGTTTACTGCTGTGAGGAGTCCATTTCTGTCTCTCACTCTCTGGTCCAGCCTGTCTGCATCACCTGGACACCTTAAACAAACAGATATATATGTAAAGTACCATGTGTACAAACAATATAACTGATTCTCTTCTGTTGAACATGTTGGATTGTGTATTGTCCGAGTCAGGGTCCTTTTTATTTTACTGTAACTTTGGAAGTTGTGTTACCAATGCTTACTGTTTATTTGATACCCATTTGGTAATGCAATTAATAAAAACAACAAGGTTTGGGTTCGTTCTTCAGATGACGGTGACGTTAACGTGTAAGCTCAATAATGAACTCCAGCTCAACCAACCATATTGTAATATTTAAGTAATCATCTTGAAATATGACATTAATAATTGTAATATACACACATCTTATTGTGAGGTTGATTTCACATACACTACTTCGACATTAGCTTGTCTACATACTTGAGCATAGCCAATTTAAATTAACCTTAGATGCATACAGTTCTACCTATATAATAAAATATCTCTAAGTTACAAGGATGACCTTATTTTATCAACCTCAAACAGAAGCCGTTTGTTCAACAGTATTATCCCACTTAACACTTGTCTATTTAGTTTTAACCTTTATATATACAGTCTATGATTTTAACTTGGAGGCTACGATTACAATCGTTAGCACCGATGTAGCTACCACTAGCCACTAACTAACCCAAGCCTTACCATTCATTACGTAGCCGATTAAAATCATTAACACATAAATAAAGCACTCGAATTTCACTTACCGCATTCATGCACCGTCTGTTTTAACCGCAGAGCGAGTCACAATAGTCCGATATATAAGCATGAAGAACAAACAACCACGGCCGGCTACAAGTTGTGTTTGCTGGATGAGCTGAGCAGGCAGAGTCCCTGTAGCTAGCTTCACGGAGCAGCTAGCAGAGAGACAAGAAGCTAACAGCGGCAGGCACTTGACAGAGCCGTCACTCAATGTGACCACGCCCTAATCTATGCACAAACTTTAAGACCTAATATAAATAAAAGGGTCGCGTTAGAAAACAATTCACTCACAGATCCATAATTATGAAGGTGGAATCTAACTATATCGCTAATAAAATGTATGGAGCCAGGGGTAGAAACATGTTTTTTTCTGCTGTAAAGTTGGGCATTTTAACATGGGGGTCTATGGAAATTGCTCCTTTCTGCAGCCATCGCCTATCGGCCAATATATGAACTGCAGTGTGTGGCACTTCCGTATTGGCTTCCCGGCTCTACCCCACAGTTTGCCGCTTGGACTAAACCCACGTTCACACTCAGCTGTGGAGATGACCAGAGTGTTCACTGCTTGAAGGAGGGGTTTCAGCTCTTCTGGTGCTGGTGGTATCATTTCATCAACAGTTTTGAGTCTTACCAGCTAGCTAACACGAGAGAAAAACGTATAACTCCAAACTACGTTGTTATTGCTGCTTATGTCCATAGATTCCACCTTTGGTGACTAAAGTAATGAGTAATGACTAAGATTACTGACTCTTGACTTACCTGAAATGTTATTTTTAGTATTTTTAAATATGAAGTCCCTCAGATCGCGTTGTCCTCCTGGTTGCTTGGCCATTGTGATGACCGTTACCTGCGCTTCTGGCATCGATCAAACAGGCGCATCACGGCGCTCTGGCGCCCTCTAGGGCACTCGCATATGATAGCGTCAGTGACTTGGTAAAAATGTCATTGCGTGTATGCGTGCTCCTCCTCACCCACAGTATTTTACTCAAAATGCGCAAAATTAATGTTAAAATAGCAGTAATACCAGCAGGGTCGGCTCTAGAACAAATCAAATGGGGGGGGGCAATCATTTACCAAGGGGGGGCACACACTGCCGTCAACAACCAACACACAAACACCAACGCAACTTCAATTTAAAAAAACATGCTGTAAAGTCTGTTGTCTTTCACACACATTGCAGGGGTGTAGTGCTATTTTATAGCGCACCTATGACTTGTGCATACATGTGGCATACTTGTGGCACGACCACCAAAACAGAAACATATGGACATAGGCCACCATATAAAAAGTGTGCAAATGTATTTAGTATCCTATCCATGTGAACATGTTTTAGGTGGGGGTGGACCTAAGCTCCTCTAGGAGGGTCTGGGGGCATGCTCCCCCGGGAAGATTATTTTTAAAATATTGAAGTTAAATGCATCAATCTGGTGCACTTTGAGAGCAAAATGAAGAGATCTATGGATAGCCTACATCTCTCAACATCCATATGAAACAGAACTGTACACAGATTTACTTTTTCTTTATGGATATTTTACTAATCACTCCCCTTTTAAACTGTATTCTTGTGTTACTGTCCTATAGTATTTCATACCCGTTTTTCATTTATTCTCTTAAATAACTATATGATCATATAAAGGTAGCCTATTCCTCGCAAATACTTGTTTACATAAATGGTGACCAAACCGTTTGAGACCCACTGAGATAACCTACACTAACGTTAACTATCTAAATAATGAGAGAGTCCTTACCTCATTGAGCTGACGTTATAAGATCCTCTCAGTCTGACAGGAGAGGACTCTCCTCCACCTTGGTGTAGAAACAGCCCTTTATATCCGTTAGCATAGCTAGCTAACCAGATGCTAATAATAACATTCCACGTTACCGTTCGCGCACTCACAAAATGCGCTCGTGCCACACACACAGAGAGCCGAGCTTGAATGAAACAGAGACCCAGAAGTAGGCTACTTGTACTGTATATCATATTATTTTCGATGGCTTTACTGTATAATCAGTGTAACAGATTAACAGATTGCCACTGGGCTTTCATCTAAACACACAGCCACGTAATGATAACAAAAAAAAAGTCGGGGATCATTGGTCAAGCAACACACCAATCAGAGAGCAGCAGTGAGCACACCTCAGGCTGTGTTTCATATTTGTATTATTTATTTCTGACGTATTTCACACAAAAAACCTTTAGTGGAAACGTTTTCACTTATATGATTTTTTTTTTAAAACGACAAAGTGGCAAGGCTTGCCCACCCTGCGTTGGGGGGGGCACAGTGACTCATTTGGGGGGGGCATGGCCCGCGAATGACCCCCCATGACGCCGACCCTGAATACCAGTGCCACGTTCATTGATAAAATTACACAAGGGATGGAAAGGGGGAATGGCAGTTTTAGAAGGGGGATGATTTTGACCGTTTTTATTTCAGGGGGGATGCCATCAACCCTCATCCCCCCTCAACTCGAGTACTGCCTAGGCTCCTTCAGCTTCATAAAGGGACGCAAATAGCTTTCAACTGATTGCAATGTATTCCCATCTACGGCGGGATTTGACGCTCATGGAAGCACGTCATTCGTTTGTGTCCGCTGCCCTTAGGCAATGTGAGCGTCCATTCCCATTGGATAACGGATAATTTTACACCCGGAAGTAAGTATTCCCCTTACTGTCGATTGATTTTACAGTGATATCTGCACTACTCATCGACTAAAAAACACCAGATTATCCTTGTTAATTACACAACATTGATTGGTTTAAATTGTGTGCAATGCTTTTGTATTTTTCCCCTTCGATTCGGAGAAACAAATATTTTTTCGGAGTAAAGGATGGCAGAAGACACTACACTACCCAGAATCCCCAGCTATCGTTTAGGACTACACCATGTGCTCTGTTTGACAAACCCCGTGATTAGTTCTCAAGCTCTGTGATTGGTTGACCTCCAACTGCATTCCATATAAAAAACGTTTCGTAAAAGATAAAATCATACTTTATTCAGCAGTGCTTGCTTTACTCTTTGAAAGTCATCACATGAATGCATTGTAATAAATGGCTCGGCTGCATTAAATATATTACACATCTGTCGTAGTTCTTTATTTTTATTTATCTACAGAGATCGGGCTCAGAATAGACCGGAAACTATTCTTTTACCGTTCAGTTTGGATTTCACAATAAAGTTAGTAGTAATATTTTGTTTTGATATTATTGTTTTTTATTAACTACTAGACCGCTGGGTCATGTTAAGACCATCTTTTCTGTGTTGCTGTGGGTTTTTTCCATCACTTTTGTGTTACAAATATCAAAACAATAACTATCCGTCGTAAACTAAACCAGAAACAGCAGTATATTTTATTTTGTTAACACTGTAAACTTGACAGCTTTTTAACCCAAACCACCTACTGGTTAAAGCACGTTTTTTCTTAATGTCTTTTATTATTATTAACTACTTGTTACTTGTTGCTAGGGACGCTGCTATCGATATTATTTCTGTTATGTTGTGTAACTGTTTAATGGTGTTATCTTTATTGCTACCCCCTTCCCCGTCAATGTGTTGGTCCACAGCGCCGCAAACGTATTAGTTTAACAAAATCTGCATCTAAAATTGTGGCATAGATAGATCCTTTTCCTATTGTATATACTGCCCCTAGGTTCAATTCTCACAAAACATAATATCCCCTTCCATTGTTACGCTGATGATGTACAGATGTATCTGCCTCTCAATCAAAATGCCAACTCACTACAGCAGTTGAAGGACTGCTTAATAGAGATTAAATCCTGGCTGAGCCAAAACTTCCTTACCCTCAATGAGAGCAAGACCGAGGTCATCTTTTTTGGACCCCAACCAACAGTCTCCCCGGTTGATATTCTGGGCTCCCTCAATAAAAATATCCTCCCCTCTGTCATGAACCTTGGAGTGACCTTCAACGCCTTTAAATTTGATAAGCAGGTTAGCACTGTAGTCAAGACCTGCTTTTTCAAAATACGACTATTGGCTAAGACCAAGTCGTTTTTATCTTTTAAAGACCTAGAAAGGGTTATTAACGCCTTTGTTACCTCAAGACTGGATTACTGCAATGCTCTGTATGTGGGTATGGACCAGGCCTCAATTAGACGCCTCCAGCTAGTTCAGAATGCAGCTGCACGTCTTCTCACTGGCCATAAAAAGCGTGACCATATTACCCCAATTCTGGCTTCATTGCACTGGCTTCCAGTTCGGTTCAGAATAGATTTTAAACTCCTTTTATTTGTTTTCAAAGCCCTAAATGGGCTGGCTCCTGCCTATATAGCCGAACTCCTCCATCGCTACACCCCAGGCAGAGCCTTAAGGTCGGCTGATCAGCTGCTGTTGATAGTGCCTAAGACCAGGCTTAAAACCCGAGGGCATCAAGCTTTCGCAGCGGCTGGCCCTAGGCTCTGGAATACTTTGCCCCTCCATGTGAGGTCGGCCCAGACCCTGGGGTTTTTTAAATCAACACTTAAAACTCACTTTTTCTCTCTGGCTTTTGTTTAATTATTTATTTATTTAGTTATCCACAGAATTGATACTATTTTTTATATTATTAAATGTTATTAATATTATTGGGGTTTTATGGGGTTTCAGTTTTTTATGATTAGTAGGTTGGGGGCGGGGAGACCTTAGAAAAGGTTCTGACTGGACTGACTGGTTGCTACGTCTGGTTGCTTGGAGCTGAGTTGGTATAACCCTGAATTAGATTAGAACATTTTAGAAATATGAGGAATAACCTCTTGGTTTTATAAACCTTTTTGTAATTACTTCTTCATCCATTTTTGGATCTCTGCGGGGTTTTCTTTTAAAACCCTAAACCCCCCCTTGGGGTTGGTCCCTCCCCTCTCCCTCTGCGGATCTAAGGTCCGGTAGAGGGGGATGGGGCACAGAGTCGCTTATCCAGGCGGGGGAGTGTATCTGACGAAGAGATAGGTTGTTGTGCTCTCTATCTCTGCTTCTTATCCTACATTTTCACCCTGGACTAGAGGGAAAGCGTTCTTGGATGCCTTTTCAGCTCTGTTTCTTACTATATTCTTCCTACCCCGTTTACCTTGAACTATTCTAGGAGAGTGTGTTGATGTTGACTCGTTGGGCCTTTCCTCCTGTACTTGTTTGTTCCCCAGTTCTTTCCTTTAACTGAATCTAGGAGAGGGCATTTAGGCCTCTCTACTTCCTTCTTTTGATTAGTTTAGTTTTTCACCCCCTTTCCCTTGAACTAATTTATACAGGAGAGTGCATTTACGTAGTCACGTTGTGCCTCTCGGCGTATACTTTGACTTTCTGTCTCTTTGGAGAGTGCTAGTACGTTGGATACGTTGGGCCTTTTCACTGTTGTCCCTCTTCACTAGTATCCCATGTCCCCTCTTTATAATTTGGGTCTTCATAATTTCCACCCTATTCTAAGGGGAAGCAAGATGGTGCCTTTTCATTTCAATTTCTGGCTTTGTGTTTCTTCACCTCTTACTCGTTTAATATTTAGGAGAGTGCATTTACGTAGTCACGTTGTGCCTCTCTTCCTCTGTTTCTGGCTGTTCTTTTCATACCCTTGTTTCTCAGAAAAGAGAAGAAATACTATTCTAAACAGGAGCTGACACATGGTGTCTCTTCACTTGTACACTTGAGGGGTCAGAGTTCATATGGTGAGGGATTCCATGAGCGGTATGCGCCGGCCTGTGCCTTTACCTTGGACTTCTAATAGAACTGCTCGGGTCTTGATAGATTGAATGGGGAAGTTCATGAGATCTTTCTAGAGGGTTATCAAGAACAACGTTTATCCAATGACCTTTTCCCTCTCTGTCTGTGTCTGTGTATTCTCTTGTTCCGATTAACCCAGCCAAATCTTTTTTCTTGTTTTGTATCTATATCTACGCCGGGATCCGGAGTCGAGGCTGATCCTCTTGCTGTAGTCCTGTGTCTTGGATCCTCTATCCCGAGTTCTGGATTAAGTCGTGGACGTTCGGGTCATGGCTGAACCTGTCTCTGCGGTCCTGCCTTTGGTCTCGTCATGCTGCTTCCATGATGGCTTCCACAGGATTGTAGCTGGATTCATCTTCTTATTACAGACACATGCATTTCCTAACATTCGGTCTATATGCTGTAAAATGTATTATCTATTCGATTTACACACGGCATCTATTGCACGTCTGTCCGTCCTGGGAGAGGGATCCCTCCTCTGTTGCTCTCCCTGAGGTTTCTCCCATTTTTTCCCCTTTAAACTGTGGGTTTTTCTCTGGACGTTTTTCCTTGTACGATGTGAGGGTCTAAGGATAGAGGGTGTCGTTTTTCTCATACTGATATTATGAACAAATCTGTGCTGTTGTATTTGCTGTAAAGTGTCTCTACTGTAGCCTATTTTTATTATATGTACAGCACTTTGGCTCGACCAAAAATCGTTTATAAATGTGCTATATAACTAAAACTTGATTTGATTTGATAGATAGCCTACGTTATTTTCCCCTGTGCAATTCTCCATTTACTCAACAATAACACATAATTATCCTTGTGTTTATTTATTTGTTTGATTAATAAACACAAGTTGGAGTCCGTCAGGACCGAGGGTCGGAGCAGATCATTTGCTTTAGAGAATATTACACCCGGAAGTAAGTATTCTCTCCGCTTCGCTTGACAAACCCCGTGATAGTCCTCAAGCTCTGTGATTGGAGAGTGTTCTCCGAGGGTTACGCCGAGCGTCGAACAGCACTTGAAATGGGATGGAACCACGGCAGACTGTCCAAAACTGGATTTGAACGGGTCCACCATTTCCTGAAGTAATCTTCGTAATAACTAGCAAACTAAAGATCATGTACATCCACTGCACACATAATCTGAAATAACAACTCATATTTATCGCAACAAATGACATCAAAACGCATTTTAATGGCCAAACTAACTTTCAAATAGGCATTTTCCACCGAGAATAAAACGAAGTTCGGCCATGTTTTTTTTCCAGAAGGGAGAAATTTGAAGATCACGTGACATAGACGCCAGCCATTGGAATGAATGGTGAAAAAAAACGGGGTTTGTCAAACAGAGCACATGGTGTAGTCCTAAACGATAGCTGGGGATTCTGGGTAGTGTCTTCTGCCATCCTTTACTCCGAAAAAATATTTGTTTCTCCGAATCGAAGGGGAAAAATACAAAAGCATTGCACACAATTTAAACCAATCAATGTTGTGTAATTAACAAGGATAATCTGGTGTTTTTTAGTCGATGAGTAGTGCAGATATCACTGTAAAATCAATCGACAGTAAGGGGAATACTTACTTCCGGGTGTACAATTCTCCGTTATCCAATGGGAATGGACGCTCGCATTGCCTTTAAGGGCAGCCGACACAAACGAATGCCGTGCTTCCATGAGCGTCAAATCCCGCCGCAGATGGGAATACATTGCAATCAGTTGAAAGCTATTTGCGTCCCTTTATGAAGCTGAAGGAGCCTAGGAGCGTCACAACTGCACTCCACGGGACCCTGACCAAACGTCGCTCCTGGACGATTATGGAGTGAGAGTGTGTTGGTTATCACTTGCTCAGTGGCATTTCATTTGACCAAATGTCTTCTACATTCAATCCAAACAAACAAACAAAGTGTGCAATCCAATGAATGTTAATCTAACTGGGTTTTGATATATAACATATCTCTTTTTCTTCTCTCAATTATTTTATTTCTATTGTGCACTCTAATAAATATTAATCCAACTATTGTTCGTTTATACATTTTAAGAATGGCATACATCTTTTTTGAGAATGAGTTCTTATTTGATTTTATTTATTTGGGTCTACAACAGATGATACAAATGTTTGTGTCAGTAAATGTGTACTAACAGAGGCGGGGGTGTTTGTGGAAATAACGGGGACAGAGCTGATGTCAGACGATCAGCTGTGCAGTGTCATCACAAACGGACGTCGCTTCACGTGACGCTCCGGAGGAAAGGACGTCCCATTGCTCTTAAAACTAATTTCCCTGCTTCTCGTGGTTTCCAGAGAGGCTTCTCAATACTCAAATTTCCCCTCCTCGACTCCTTGGTCCTCGGTCCTCCGGTAGTGACCCGGAAATTAATTTCAGCGCGCCATTTTGAAGGACGTCTCATTTCTCTAAATGCACACCGAGGATCGAGCACTGATGGTTCCTCCACGGCTCCTCCGCGGATGCATTTCCGGGAACGGTGGAGGCGTGACGCACGGCCGGACTTATCTCAGCCAATGACAGCTCTGCATGCATCCTCTGGATATTATTTTTAGAAACTGCTTTCATCGCGTTGCGATGTTTACAGTGAGAACAGCTGTGAGGTCCGTGCAGAAAGCAGAGCAGTGTACAATATCACTCAGTATAACAGGCCTACATTACTCTCTTTATTTGCTGTAGTACAAAGAGTCGATATTTTTCTAAGACCATTTAGTGCGTCACATAATAAAATACACAACGGCTGTAGCCTGATTATGCTTTAGGAACTGTAAGTGTGTGTTGTAGGCAGTGTGTATGTGTGTGTGTGTGTGTGTGTGTGTGTGTGTGTGTGTGTGTGTGTGGTACAGTATGTAGGTGTGTGTTGTACAGTGCGTAGATGCGGCGGACAGACGGGTCTCAGTTGGTTTGGTGTCCTCTGCTTACTTTTAATTTAATTTAATTTCAAATCTTTATTTATACAGATAAATCCCATTGAGATCATTGATCTCTTTTTCAAGGGAGACCTGCTCAAGTAGTTCCACATGAAACATAAAAACATAAATAGAACAACAAAAGAACATCATACAGCATCATTTACATAATTATCCACATAAACAGGTACCAATAGCTTCCGATTGAGTAGCATCCAACCGAGCTTTAAAAACATTTAGTATTGTTCAGTTTCCATTTAATTTGCATACTATTCCAAGACAGAGGAGCTGCGCATCGAAAAGCTGTCTTCCCTAAGACAGTCCTAGCAGTTGGCACATTTAATAAAATGCATTCGATCTCAGGCAGTAGCCACTTACAGTTCTCCGTGAGATCAGGGAGCAGATATAAGATGGAAGTTTCCCTAACATGGCTTTGTATGTTAGGGAAACTTCCATCTTATATCTGCTCCCTGATCTCACGGAAAATTGTAAGTGGCTTATTATTATTACAAGTTAATACTTGTAAATACAACTTTTGGCCCGTAATTTCAATTCCCCATTTCAGCGACCAAAGAGAGGGGGGGGGGGGGGATATATCCAGTCTCTGATTGTGTTACGTTATTATGAGAGTGCTGAGCTCTCATACTTTAAATTGTATATATTTATATAAATATATTTGTGTGTGTGTGTCCGCATCTGTGCCTGTTATTGTCTCATTATACGGTATACCGCACTCTCAATTAATTCAAAGTAAATATGTGGGGGAACAATGTTCAGCTGATATTATAAAATACAGCGCTATGACAAAACACTCGACAGCTGATGCAGCTGTTGCCACGTAATAATGAACGGACGTCTCTTTAAAATGACCGCTCAGAGGAGAGGAGTTCTCATTTCTTTAAACGTTTGCTGCTTCCCCTCCTCTCTCCTCGGTTCCCCTCCTCGGTCCTCCGCTCGCATCTCCTGTGGGCGGGTCTAAGTCTCGAGGAGGGGAACCGAGGAGGGGAGTCGAGGAGGGGAAATGTGAGTATTGAGAAGCCTCTCTTGCGTCCCTCCATGCTTCCCTGGTGGGAGGGACTAGTCGCAGGGAAACGACGCAAGTGAGGGACGCAAGGAATCCATTTAACCGAAGTGAGAAGGACCCTATGTGTACGATCTGTGTTGTAGTGGGCTGTCACTCAAAAACTGAGTAGCCAATGGAGATGCACCCCTGAAAGTCCCGCCCACCTGGGACGTTTGTGTCAGAATAAAACAAAAAAATTAGGGAGCGCAAACGAGAGAGCTGCAGCGAGAGCAAAAGACTGATCGTTGAGAAAGAAGCAACAAGAACTGCAAACAAAAATATATGTTAAACAAAGAAAAAAGACTATAGTTTACATGATTACACAAATGATTTGTTTGCAACTTCTAGTTTTATCTTTGAAATTAAATGTATTTAGCTTGACTCAGTTTTTTTCTCTCTTAAACTCTTAGTTTTGCTTGATGCTGAGAAAGTGTTGCTTTATCTTTATGAAACAAAACTAATCCCATACATATCAATATTATTTTACTGAAATACAAATAAGTAAACTCTAGTGTTATTGGAGGAAGCTTGCCTTGTCATTTTTGGGGTTAGCACACGCAACACGTGTAATGGAAATGTTTTACTCTTTCACGAATGAGGCTTTTATTTTTGAAACGTTTTACCGGAAGTCCTGCTGTAATTCCCACCTCACTTGACAGGTGTGGAGCTCAATCTGCCATGGATTTGATAACGTACGGCGGACAGTCCGCAGTTGGCGGTAACATACGGCAGTCACTTCTCTCCGCTCACGTTATCCTTCCTCGCGATGCTGTTGATAATGTATTCGGTACCGCCGAGAGGAGCGCGTGCCTGTGACCCTGGCAGATCGATGGTCTAGATCAGAGAGGGAAGTTTACCTCCAGCGACCCGAGCCTCGAGGCGCTCCTGGCGGATCACTGCACGGCGGTTTACCCGTTGAACTCTACGGTAAGAGGCTTTGCTTGTTTGGCGTATAATCACAAGGATGCAGGAGAGGATATGAAAACATTGGCAGTAATTGCACGATTTAATTATATTTTGGTTTGTCTTAAATCTGACCTTGGATACATTTGAATGTACAATTTAATTGATGTAAGAAACTTTGATGGGGCAAGTAGAAGCTCATGTGTAGCCTAGTGCAAGTCCTAATAGCCTACCCATTATTAAAATGAAAATGAATAGAATCAATACATGTATGGCTTTGTATATATTTGAAATATGTTTCCAATGGACAAACAATAATATTCTGAATTAATTGTGTTACTTTTGTCTGACCCTTACCTGGGCTCTACATCTAAAGCCTATGAATACATTAGCTCGGTATTGTAGGCATATTTTTTAAGAAACACGTAATTGGAGAGAATAATAGATGGATGCAGCAGTGAGGGGAGTCTAATTTGACCAGACTACCTCTCACCACATGTTAATGTCCAGTCATTAACTGATTTAATGCCTGGCAGGCAAACCGTTGATGTGTAAACCTGTTCTCTGTGGTTCTTCATGCAGCGGTTAGTGGCAGCTGGCAGCATCACTGTCTATTCAGAATGACACCACTAATCCCATTTAAGCACTGCTGAGGTCTGACCTAAGGTCTCAGGGATTCAGGAACATTTTGTAATTAAAAATATCTGTTTTTGGATCTAGTTATGAGATTTTGAGATTCTAGCTAGCTTAATCCAAAAGCCAAATGTTATATAAGTGATGGCTGATTTTGAATGTCCTATACCTTGGACAAATCTGTATACTCTGATTACATTTTAGTTCCCGTTGTCAGTCAGAGGCAGTGCTGTGAGGCTTCCCAGCTGCCAGTTACATAATGTCAGCCCGAGACTGTGACAGTTTAGTGAGCAGCCGAGAAACTCAGGCGAAATTGAGCACCTAGGAGGCCATATTACAACATTACATAAGGGATGTTTTCCTTCCACTTGGCTGGGAGAAGCAGATGATGGAGGTCCAGAAATAGGACTGAGTGAAGGAAGAGGAGATGCTGCACACACACTGTTTACCAACAAAGGAGTACACGGACAAGCCTGGCAATGGATATCTGCCCCACATCGCCATCAGTTTATAAAGAGACATATTTGCCTTTTGTGTATCCCCTTTGTGCTTGCCTTTGCTACTAATATCCTGCTGTTAATGATCCTAGCAGTATTCATTGTGTACACTGGTGCACACAAAGAGGCACTAGGCGGTATTACATTCAAGGGCATATCCATGTAATACATTTTAAGAGAGGTGGAGGGGAAATGTCTGATTGCTTTTCTTTCTGGCTAACCTCATCATCAAAGTGCACTGGCTCATTAGGTTGCATCTGTTTTAGATTTGATATTGTGAGTCTCTTTACAGGCAGACAGACTTAAAGCAGAGGTAGATATTGATGTACTGTCGACTCTTAACTTGGTGCTATCTATAGGGAACTGAAACAACCGTGAGCAGAGTTTAATACGGTTAATAAGGTGGATTGTATTATCCAGTGAAATACAAGATTAATGTAAATTATTTTCTTAAGTATATATACTAGTATCTATGGCAGATGTATGATGGCTGATATAATGCATCCTGGTATTGATTGGCACTGACAACTCCAATCCATTACATACATGATGTGAGTTGAGTCGACCAATGATCTACTATATCAAATTCCAACTATAACTACAAATTAAATGATATCTCCCTCAATACTTGCAGACCAAATTAACTTCAGGATAAAACTAGAGATATGTAGCCCAGTCTACATAATCTTATAAAAGCAAAAATATCCAGCAGCACACACTTTCAAATGTCAATGAAAAAAAGTCAACGTTTTTGAATAAATAGTCATTTTGCTATATTTTTGCAGGCCTATTCAAACCAACTGATGCCATGCTGCAAAGCATGGCAATCTTATTAAGATTATTTCAGTTTGATTTAATTATCCGACTTTGCCACCATGTGCATTTGTCCAAATCTGTTTTTAAAATCTCTTGTTGGCAATGTTTTATGTAAATTGTGTTTTGGTGTGGGTTTGCTTTGCATGAAATGATGATGCAGTAAGCAATGAAACGTCCTGATAATACATTATGAAACATAACCATTCAGGTCAAGTGGAACTTTGCATCTGAGATGTCTTTTGTATGAAACACTGTTATCCTTTGGACAATAACATAGGAAAACTCTTTGTACACAAAGTGCTTTGGGGAGCCGCAGCAGCACTGCAGGAGCTGTGGGCCGCATCCTAATAAACTGAGAGGGCTGCAGTGGGAGCTGTGAAAAACAGACGTGCCACAAACATCACAATAACTTCATGCCCACATTTGCAATCAGTTCTGAAATGATATGAGTCACCTACAATATGAACGTCATAAAAGTCTGAATGTTTATTCTCAGTAATTCTCAATTTGAAAAAAAATGATTATGAATTAGCCAAAATTATGTATCAAAGAAAACAAAACATATTTTTCCATTTTACAATGAACGTTACAACCTCAACTTAAGTAAAGTGATATTTGGTTATGCTGTGCTTTATTAACCTTAGATGATCTAATCAGACCAAATCCATCCACACAGATATCTTGGTTTCCAGGGAGGATTGATAGTCCTACTCAGAATCAATGAGGCTCAGCTTAGATGAAAGGGATTCCTAGAATGTGAGCGGATGCTTGTGACACTGACTAAAACTAACAGTATAAAACGTGGCAAATGAGAACCATGAATAAGAAAATAAACTTTCACAATGACATTACTGTTGTTGGATTTGCATCTTGTTTACAAAAAATAGGATTTATGTGTTGACCTTTTGCTTCTAGGTTATTGTTAAAACAATTTGACAGAGCTGCTGTGGAAATTGAGTGCTCTGTGGGATGGGAACAGCATCCTCACTGGTACCTTTTGAAAAGTAGAGTGGGACTCCTACAGTATGTGCCGTTCCCTTTGGGGAGTTGACGTTGCTATTTTTTATTTTCCTACTGAAAGAGAATGCTTATTTTAGAGATGTGTTTATCCCTGCAGACATGATACTGTGAGGCGTCTGCATGAGGCTGCCTGGATGAACATGATGGAGGAGGCTGCCAGTCAGCTCGAGAGAGACCATGTGCACAGCGTCTATGACAAGATTGCTCCATATTTCAACGACAGCCGCTACAAAGCCTGGCCAAAGGTGCAACAGTTCCTGCTGGATCTGCAGCCGGGCAGCATCGTGGCTGACATTGGTGGGTGTCATCTCAAGCCGAGATGTATTTCTTAGCAATCCCACAATACTTGATCAATAATACCTTGTCGTTGCTTATTTTAAAGGTCGACTATTATGCTAAATCTACTTTTCATGTCTGTTATATATAAATATGTGTCCCCTCTGTGTAAAAGGATTCTGAAAGTTTTTAGGAAAAAAGATTCCCACTCTTTTTGTCCTGATCCATTTATGTAAAAACCTGTCTGAAAATGAGCTGATCAGATTTTGGCCACGTTTTGATGGCATAATTTGTTTTTGGCTTGTGTAACCATTAGCCAATAACCAACCAAGGTAACACCCGCCCACCTTACCACCCGAATCTCCTCCTAGAGCACCATTGTGTATTTGTTTTGACCAAATATCTCTCAGAGGGGCTCCTTATTTTCATCTAAAGTAACACAGAATCAGCACTTTTGAAACAGGGCTGAAACAGAGGGGTTTATGGGATGCTACAAAGCATGATCTGTTTGGTATTTCGAGGCAAACACTTCAGAGACATGTTTTGTATATAACAGAACTATAATATAGTGATGAAAAGAGTAGAATAGGGGACCTTTTAAACAAATTAAGTAACTATAAAACTGGCTTTCCTAAGGAGAGGGAAGGAGCATTTTTATGTTATTCTACCACTGATAATCTTCTGATCAGCCGCTAGTGTTGTAGCTCACTGTCTTGTCCTTGGTAGGCTGTGGCAATGGCAAGTATCTCCACATCAACAAGGAGGTGTTCAAGATGGGATGCGATGTCTGTCGCCCCCTGGTGGACTTTGCCTGGAGCCAAGGTCACGAGGTCCAGATGTGCGACGGGCTGCATCTGCCTTACAGAGACGGCTGCTTCGACGCTGTGCTCTCTATTGCAGGTAAAGCATAAACACATGGAGCTTTTGTGATTCCTCCCACTCAATAACAAACCACCCCTTCATATTTTGCATTAACCCTTACTGCTGAAGCCATTATTTGCCTACAATTAAATGAAGTCAGAAATAATGCTAAACATCCGTTTACCACAAGCTTTTGTTGCTTAGAAAACAGTCTGAAATAATTAATGTGTGTCCTCCAACAAAAGCGTGTAATAAGACACCCACACTATTTATTAGTTGTGTGCTAAACACAGTGTACAGAATGTTTTTTGTTGCCTGCAAGAGCTGAATGTGACTAAACATCATTAATTAAATGCATCCTCATTATCCTACTTCATTCTGATGAATTCATGTTTTGTCACAGTTATCCATCACTTGTCCACCAAAGAGCGTCGAATTCGAGCAATAAAGGAGATGGCTCGCACCCTGCGAGTGGGCGGACGCATCATGATCTATGTGTGGGCCATGGAGCAGAAACGTCGTAAATTCGAGAAACAAGACATCTTTGTTCCTTGGAACCCCAACCCTCAATCGCCCACGGACAGGGAGCCCGCCAAACCCAGAAAGAGGGCCACAGCTCAGAGTGTGAGCGAAGCCATAGGCAACGCCGACAAGCACAGGAAGGTTAGAAGCACATCTTCTGTAGCAGACGAAGAAGAGCTGACCACGCCACACTGCACCACGCCACAGCAGAGCACACAGAGACTGTGGTTCTTCTCCAGGTCTCTGGATTCTGTGTTCGACTTTGGGAGCTTATCCATCTCACGGTCATCCTCCAGAGACCTGAGCACGTTATCCTCGCCCACAGGTGAGAACGAGCGGAACAAGAGCAGCCATTGGGGGAGAGGACGAGGCCTCATCAAACAGGTCTCGAGCTTCTTTTCCCCAACGTCTGTGATCGGATCGGAGGAGGACGTCTTTGACTCTGTCACAAACCTGCACAAGGGACAAAATGCTCCTGGAGGCAACAACAACGGCCCAGAAAACCAGAGTGTCTCAGTGTCTTTGGCCCAGGAGTGCGGCTCTCTGGCCCTGCCAGATCTGGTTCCTTTCCAGAAGGAGCACCTGAAGCAGTCTTCAGATGAAAGTGAAGGAGGGCTGCAGGGGAAAGAGCAGCATGAAAGCACAAAGAGTTCTCAGGGGAGCGAGAGGCAGGTGGAGGGCTCCTGCCTGAGGTACTATCACGTCTTCAGGGAGGGAGAACTGGCCGAGCTGATAGAGAAGCATGTTGATGAGCTTCTTGTCAAACACACCTACTTTGATCATGCCAACTGGTGTGTGGTGGCAGAGAAAGTTCAGATATGTAAAATATAATTTTAACTTGATTTTATTGTTGCATAACTGCCTCAAGTTTCAGCACTCTCACACATGATGTGTATTACACTCATGTGAAATGTAGACATTGTTGAAGGTACAACAAACACTAAACTACTCCACTACGGCAGAGCTTTACTTAACTGTTTGGAAATTGTGATTATTAGGTTATTAGTTTCCCGTTGTCCTAGAACCAATCATATCTAGCATTGAAAAAGTTTACATGGCCTCACTAATAGTTTTGCAGCAGTAAAGTATTTTACTTTTTAATGCCTATTATTGTAAACTTTTCCAATTTTTTAAATGTATTATATGAAACCAGCATTCTTTTAGAAATTATAATTATATTTTTATTATCAAACCACAGTGAGCTCCAGTGCTGCTACTGCTAGTGATTTTAACTCTTTTATTTGTATGTATTATTATTTCTGCAAGAGATATGTTAAGAAATGCACTGTTTCTCTCTTTAGAATTTTATATTAGCCAACTAAGATTTTGTGAGAATATACATACTCTTCCACCATACTCTTAAATGTTTTAAATTGATTACACTGGAAAGTTTGTATTTCTTTGTCTTTTTATTTTATAATTAGACATTCCTTAAATCTAACAATGAGCTAAACTTGCAGCAATTATACTTCTTGATAGAACTGTGTAAACTGCTCTTGTGTAATCTTTCATAACACTATCATAAGAAGAGCCTGAAGAATATCTTCCAAAACATTTGTGCATTTGCCTGTTGCGTTTTGATTCAAAGAATGCGTTGCCAGTGTGTGTGTGTGTGTGTGTTTGATGTTTTAAATAGTTATTTACTGTCTTGTGTGGAAGTAACAAGCTGAACTATACCACTGGTATCTTTTAGAAAATCAACTGCCTGATATACTGTGAATTAACATTGCACTGTACCACAAATATCTCACTGCTTGATGTCAGTGAATGACATAAAAATAGGTGAAATTTAAAACGTACTAATGTACCTATTTATGCCAAGGACTGTGCGTGTCCGTAACAGTACAGTATGTGTGGACCAACTGTGTATGTTCTGAATTGACACTGGTACCTTGATGTCTTATCTTACCTGATGTAAATACTTTTGAGTTTTACTTTATTAAATATTTTTGTTCATGAGTTTAGTTGTGTTGCATTTACTTTTTTTACCAAAGCATACATATTTGGTACATATTTAATCGGTGACAACCACATAATTCAATAGCACATAGTGTGACACCGTGAAGTGCTTCTATAGAAGTAATGAGACTGTATCCTGATGAGGTGAACAGCAAGTCAAACCACTTTCTATAATCACTTCTAGGTAATCACTTGCATGAGCATCACCAGCCACTCCCCCAATCAAATATCATTAGCAGAGCCCTGAGCAGATAGTGGAAAACATAGTCTCCAAAAGAATACTTTTTTTATAAACATGAAATGTGTTTACTTGGATAACATATTAACATAGAGAACACCAGATTTATTATTTCAAAAATATAGACATTATATCACTCCAGTACATTTATGTTACGCATTTAGTAGCTACTAGCTGCAGATTTAGATGATTAGTTACATTTCATATATGCTTTTTCAAAATAAGGATATTTTCATTGGCTTTAAAACAGTGTTTCTCAAACTTTTTCATACCAAGGACCACTTAACCAATAAAAAAAACACTTGCGGACCACCTAACTCCACAAATATCCAAAATCACATCGTTTTTCTAGAACAGATTACAAATCGCCTGGAAATGGTACAAACAAGTGGCAACATGTGTGATGAAGGTGTTGCGCTGGGCTATATCATGCAATCAATTGAAACTTAAGCTCGCTCCATTACGGAGATATTCCCACAAGAGTGCGGAAAACTTACATTTATTTAAAATGTGAAATGTTACCAATATACTCACAGACCACTAGGGGGCGCTCACGGACCACCAGTGGTCCGCGGACCACACTTTGAGAAGCACTGCACTACTGGTGAGGCTCTGTGGGTCTTCTGGATTCGGGGCATGAAGGTTTTACATTCCACAGTCCCTCCAAACCTGAAATATGAAGAACATTAATACAATATCATGTTCAATGAAGCTGTCATGACAAAGTGTACAAAGTTAGGTAAACAATTCTGTATTGAGAAGGTTAATTTCTGGTATAGCATCTATGTGTTGTGTACCTGAGTTGCTGCTCTGTGGAGGATGGAGTGTCTGAGGGCCAGTTTGTCGTTGTCTCTCGAGTATCCTCCTCCGATAACGGCAGCGACGGGAACACCTCTGCTCACCACAGTCTTCATCACGTACAGATCTCTCTGATACAGCCCTGATAGATACACACAGTCAATCAAAAAACATGCAGAAATTAAGTATTGGTGGAAATCCTCAGATGTCAAATCCTCACTCACCTTGGTCAGTGAGACGCAGCCGCCCGAGCTCATCCTCCCAGTGAGGGTCGACACCGGCGTCATACAGAACCAGGTCCGGGCGGAAGGTCTCCAGCAGCAAAGGGAGGTGGGTCTCCACTGTTTAAAACATCCGGCATGTGACTTCATTCGGACAATATTTTTTATTTAGATTTAGTGACTTTACAGCAGGCAGGGGTGTCCAAACCTTTATCACCGAGGGCCACATACATTAAAATATTAGAGGTGAGGTATACTGCCGCTTATAAGTTAAGTTATAAGTTAGCAAAATCAATCAAAAGTAGGTAAATTATGCTTGATACTTGAATCTGCTTTAAGAAAAATAAACAGCCTACATCCCAGCTCTCCAGAGAGTTTCATTTAATTTGTTAGCAGCTCATCCCTTACAACAGGAGTCCCAGATTGATTATCATAAGAGGAAATAGGAAGGGTATATTTCAAGTTTGTTATGTAAATAAGTTATTGGGCTTTTTTCTTATCGACTTAGATTTGTTAGAACATATTTTCAAATTGAATTGACTGAATTTATTGTAAATTGGGCTTATTAACACGTGAACACTACTGTGTAATATATATTTACAGATATATTTAATAAGTACAATACATGAAAAGCTCAAGTTTAATTTGTGGGCCGATTCAAAATGTCCCGGGGCCGCATTTGGCCCCCGGGCCGTATTTTGGACACCCCTGCTTTACAGCAACACTATTTGGTTAATCTGAACACATCATATGTATTATTATGTCATGTGTCACTTGCCTGTGGAGAGGTACTCCTTGTCTTCCATCCCATCATCCAAGCTGATATCTAGGTCACTCTGTTGTTTACGGAGGGGGAAGTTTTTCCCACAATGCACTGAGAATGTAAACACACACGGCTCCTCTTTAAAAATGAAAGCAGTGCCGTCACCCTGTTGGATTCAAAAGATTTGATCAAATACAAAGACAAGTTTTGCATATAATAGTATGAGAAAATAAAAAGTAGAGGTACGGTAAATCTACCTGATGCACGTCTAGATCCACGATCAGAATCTTCCTTTTGTGCGAGGAGACACCCATCAGGTATTTGGCGGCAACTGCCAAGTCGTTGAGGAGACAATACCCTGAACCGTAGCTTGGGAAGGCATGATGTGTTCCTCCTGCTGTGCTGCAGGCCAGACCCCTCTGCAGAGCTACCTCAGCAGCCAGAACAGTCCCACCTGTCAATCACAGAGAGGTTGTCATGTGGTGTGATCTCTAGGGGCCGTTGAGATGTTACATCGCCCAGACTTGTCAGATGTTCTTCTCACCTGTCTCATATCGACAGCGCCTCACTATGCCTTCACTCCAGGGGAAACCTGTCCTCCTCTGTTCCTGCTCATTGATTTTCCCAATAAAGAAGTCGTTTAAGTATTCCTCAGTGTGCACACAGCTGAGTAATTCTTTAGAGGCAATTTCAGGGACCCACACCTACTGTGAAGAAGGACATTTACATCAACAGGGTAATGTACTGTTTCCAGCAGTAGCAACAGGTTTTACAATGTTTTTTATTAATGATCAACCATTGTAAAACCACTGAGTCTCACATATCTACACATCGTTTTCTAACAACTGTCCAAAACAAAAATAATTTAACACAATGATATATACAAAATTAAAATCCTATTATTATCAAGTGTAAATTGTCTTAAAAGGTAGATTTATTTCTCATCATCAATCAATCGTACCATTACAGAACTAAATAATTATGACATATGGACACTAGTGTTTTCGTAGTTTAACATATGAATGCCTTGCTCACCTGTTCCTCTGTGATCACCTGATCTTTGATTAAGAAGTGCAGCACGCGGGGAAACTTGCCCATAGGAAACCTGTGGTTGGGAGGGAGGTCGCACACATACCTGCTGTGATGAATGATGGGAAGTGCGCTGGATTCACGTGATACCTGCAAGGTGCAAAGGCTCACTGTAAGGTCAGTTTGGAGACATTGAGTTGCATTTCATAAAAGTTATTTTTATGAATATTAAGTTCTTACTTGTTGTTCACCATGAAAACATCTGCTGGAAGTTAAAGCTGTACCGAGCACTTGTCCGACTTTTAAGCGATATGTTCGCAAAAATATCTGTTTAATGCACATCATTTCTCTGACTGGCGTTACACTATATATAAATAACTCGCTAACATAGATCAGGGAAGTGTTGTGCGGTTTGGTGTTATGAAACAAGCTACAAACGTGCTGAAGGTGTCCTGTTTGTTGTTGACGGATGTTTCAAAGTGTTTTCCCTCTGTAATACTGCCATCTGCTGTGAGGGAGTGGACACACACGGTGTAATTCCGACATCTTTATTCTTTCATCTCCCTCCGAATGCATCAGATTGACCTTGATATTATATTAGGGTCACACCAGCGATGTAAGTAAGTTCATTTACTCAAGTACTGTATTTAGATTCAAGATTCAAGCCTTTTTTGTCACATACGACACTACAGTGTAGATATGGCAATGAAAAACTTAAGTCTAAGGCTCCTCCAACAATGCAACATGAATATATGGACATAAAACAGATAAACCCAATACAAATAGTGCAAGAAATAACAAGTACAAAATTGAGGTACTTCACTTGAGTATTTTCACATTATGTTACTTAGTTACTAGCTACTTTGCAGATTTAGATTACAATACAACATTGAAATCAACGAATACATTATAATTAGGGCTGTCAAGTTAACGCGTTAATAACGCGTTAACGCAAAAAAAAAATGAATGCCACTAATTATTTTAACGCGATTAACGCATGTGTATTTTTTGTCCTCGGCCGCCCCGTAGTTTCAGAGCGCATCGAGTTTAAAATACCATCTACAAGCTGATGCTGACAGCCTGGTCCTGTCGCCCGCTTGTGGCAGACCACACTTCCACGCTCACCGGCAGGCACCGATTGGCTGTTGGGAGGACCGGGAGGGTGTGTGTATGTGTGGCCCGAGCGAGCGAGCGAGAGAGAGAGACCTTACGTGCATTGTTGTTGTTAGCATCTGGTGCTAGCTAGCTGCGCTAACGGATATGGAGCTGTTTAAATGAAAACAGAGGAGCGACATTTCGCCACAACTGCGCCGAGCACTTGACTTTATGCAGGAAGCCAGACAGTGGGACATTGTACGAAAAGTCAGCACACTCAGCACGGATAGTGCGCAACATGATTGCAGCGTCCAGGCAGCTCCCGTTCGAGCATATGCCTTGAGTTGCACATAGCTCCAACGATCCATCACACACACACACGCACACACACGCACACGCACACACACACACATACACAATGGCTTAATCAAGCACAGAAAGACAATTATCATCTATAAAAAGCACAAATATGTGAAAATGTTCATATAAAAACATTTCAGAGGAGAAATCTCCTATAATAGAACGAGGAGATTAGAGAGTTAAAAGCTGGGCGTTGCAAATAGAGAGGGGAGAGCAGGGACCCTCTTTCTGAATGAAAGACTCCAATATATTCCGACAGAAAGATTGTGTAATTTGTGCAGAAGATAGAGGTTATATTCAGTCATTAACATGTAAATGTTCTGTTCTGCTTTGGCATCTTTCTAAAAGGAATCTTGTATTTTTAAAGGATCATACCACTGCTTTTGCATGTTTTAGCTCATACACTATAAATCACTTACAGTAATTGTTTTACAAGCCACCATGATTCCGTTTTATTTTTATTTTAGCAGACTTAAAACATGTTTGAGTTGTATAGTCAAACCAAAATAAAGATAAAACTGGAGCAGCTGGAGCTTAGAAGTTGGAGCAGCAGGTCATGCAGTATTTAGAATATCAGCCGTTTGTGTCCATGCGCAAGATGCTGAACCCCAAAAAGTTGTGTTTCAGTGTGGGTGAAAGAGCAAGATTCTCACATAGATTAAATGACGAGTAGTTCGGCACTGTATGGCAGCCCGGCCGTCAGTGTCTGAATGTGTGTCTGCAAAGGTAAAAGTTTGCGTGTAAAAGTGCTCCGAGTAAAAACATTTAAGAAAACTTTGCTAGCTCACACTTTTAAAACTTGTAATCCTTTTCATATGTTTCAAATTGGTATGGCCCGATAGAGGGGTGGTTCTGAGCTCTGTTCATATACATTTTCTATTGTTTTCTATTGGTGTTATCACAGATTTGTGTGAAACTGCATACCAAATCTCTGAGAGAAGTCAGATTACCCCCCTTTCTAAATCTTTCCGCATTTTTTGTTGGGGTGTTTTTGGGGGGGGGCATTTCATGGCATATCTGTGAAATTAGAAGCGTACCATTCTGAAATCAACGAAAACCAATGGCTGCATGGAACAGCAGTAACAATATATAGACGAATCTAAAAATACAGTATTCATGATTTGTAGTATACAAACAGCTGAGAGTAAGCTGTTAGGGAGCAGCATTCTGCTTCAGGGCAGCTGCTTTCAAGGCTTTGCAGCCCTGCATCTTATTCCTATCAAAGACAAAAGAAAACGCTGACAACTGCTCAGCTTTGATCTAAATACCTCTTCTCTTGTTGTCAGGCAACATATTGCAAGCACACTTGAGTAAGCCCTCTGAATACAGTCTCTTTAAAGAGAGTGTTTAAGTTAACTCAACAGAAAAAGACATGTGGACTTTTCTTATACAACCTTTTTTACCTATTGTTCCTCTTTGGTTCACACAACGATGGGATCGATAACATGCAATATGTGTTCAACCAAATGAATGACCCTGTCATCTCTGAATAGCCTTGTCATCTTGGCATACATGTATTTTCAGGTTCCTGGAAACAAACATGTTTGTTGTGCGACCCCAGGAGGGAAGTGGGCGGTGTTTGGTGCATCAGACATACCTGTCAATTACACTACATCACAATCACAACATTGAGCCCACAAAACCCCCGTCCTCACCCTCCACCTCGCCACTCGGAGCGGAAGGAATTCGCTGGCGGATTGCGAGAGCTGGCAGAGCGTGTTGCAGCAGGTGAGGTTGTTGTTAGAGGGAATTCATTTGTAGCTGCTCTTTTTGTGTGATGGTGACGGCCTCGTGCAGGCAACCCTCCGGTCACATGAAAAGCTGAATCACCCCTCATTACCCCCACTATAATCACATGTGTAATGGGAAAACAGGCGATGAAATCATTGTGCAGTAGTATAATTTACATCATTATCTGTCAGTGTTTTCATCTCCCCACTGGGACTGACATCTTATTTGACTCTATAGCACCATTCATTGTCTGGGAATGTCCTTAGAACTACTTTTTTGACAACTTGTAATGTGGCTGTTGTTTGGGACAACAGGGTTCTGTGTTGTTAGAAAGCAAGCATGAATGTTAGCCAATGAAATACCAAGAATTGAGGATAAAGGCCAAGAATATCCACTTACCCAAACCTTTTTTTATGATCTGACCTTTTCACACCTTTTAGCTGTTGCCAGTAGTTCTTGGGTCTGTGAAAGGACACACCGATCATATTGGATTTCATCGTCCGAAGTTATAAGGTTTAGTATTTTATCAGTAATTCAACCTGAAAGAAGTCAGGCAGACAATACCGTTTACTAAATCTGAATAACTGGACAATCTAAGAAAACCCCTCAATTTGAGTTTGAAATAAAGTACTAAACCTGCATTTATATAAGCATCACGCTCAGGAAGCACTTGGGACTGCAAATAAGTCAACCACATTTTTGAATAAGCCAAACTGAGAGAAAACCCCCATTTAGATGATAACACCATATTATATTATTAGGGTGTGTGCATCATTTCGCATGAGATGCTACGCAAACCAGAAGACACAATGTTTACGTTGCCTTTGTCATTTTAGCATTTATCTGTGAACTAAATTAGACTTTTCTGCAGCAATGATTTTTAATCTCACCCTTTTAATGCAGTTAAACAATTCTTGGCTTCACAGTGAATGTCGTCACCTGCTGAGTGAAAAGAGACACATTCCTCATCTGTTGTGATTGCTTCATTTGACTCTACATAAATATCCCATTGTTTGGCCATTTTTTAAACATTAGCTAGCAGTTGTTTTGCAAAGCATGGAGAACATTTCTTGATTCTTAAGTACTATGTTTATATTCAAATGATGAGATCACCGCAAAGCCTTGTACTTCTTGAATATCTGCTCATTAAATGATGGAAACATATACGCCATTATCTTTGCACCCACAACAACTGTGATGATCAGATCAGCTCTTGGGATAGACAGCAGGTGAGACTGCAGAGAGAAGTGATAATGCAGAACATCTGCCCCATGGTCTGCGGTATGCAGGGAATCTGAAGGGGAGTCGGAAAGCAGCGGAGATATTGAGTCAGACTGTGGTATTGCTGGAATGTCTTTTAATGATGTTTACGTTTGAATTGTTTTCGTCTTTTTCTACAGCAGAGTGTGGTTTAGGTTTCATAATCGTGCCTAATGTGACAGCAGGGAAAAAAACATATATCATTATTTCGTTTTTTCTGCTTTTAGACATACTTTCCTTAGATAGAAATACAGTTTGTTATCAGTGTTGCAGGTGTAGAAAGAATGATTTTTCATACTATAGATGTAGTTTAACCCTGTCCATCTCTCAACCTCAACAAACTCACGCTTGTTCTGCGCAGCAATAACATGTTGCATAGCTGACAGGCAAACCTGCAACCATACAGCCACATGTTTCAATAACACACCTGGCTCCATTCTCTTCCACTCACTTTAATCTCAATGTACCATGAGAAGACCACAGGCACTTCACAACGTCTGCCCCGTCTTGACAGCCAGGTAGATGGTGCTGATAAGGGAAGAGGGAGACGGCAAGTGAAATGACAAGTGCAGAAATGTTTTTCAGCCATGATAGTTTCACATTTCACAATCTAAAACACTTACAGACCTGAATAGATTCCAAAATAGGCAAATAGGCGATAGATTAAAATGTCAATGTCTAGCTTGAAATTAATTATTCCTTGAAAAAGTATTTTGTACCCCCAGGTGTTGCAATTATTTAGTGAATGGGTCATGAACTCTGTCATTTTCAATCTGTTACACTCTTGCACCTGAAGTGAGTGGTGAGCAGAAAGGGAAATGATGTTTCTTATCACTCTGTAAACCAGCCAAAAACAAACAGTAATATCCTCTTTCACTCACATTTGTTTCTTTCTGAAGGGGTTGGCACTGACCTCGTCCGTCTGCAGAGGATCTGCAGCGGGGGGCTTGGTATGCCTGCCATCCCTGGTAGTTTGCTTTGGCAGCCTGTCCACTGACCCCGCTACCCCCGTCCCCTGTCCTGTCTTATCATACATACATATCGTAATCTGCAGCAGGATGCCTTGTCGTGTTTACATTTATTTCAACACTGCTAAAAGATACATTTAGCATTGATACTGAGGAGATACATGTTTTAATCTCAACCACTAGAATGCACAAAACAGGCTCCGACGTGTCTGATTACTTTTTAGGAAAGTGCGATTTAACTGTGAATATACTGTATTTAAGTTCCGTTAAGTCAATTGATGTAGCCGAAGCTTCAAAAGGCTTTACAACATAATGCTACCCTCTTTCCAACAGCCAATCATTTATTATATAACATTGAGATTGAGGACCCCATAAAAGACTACAGACTTACTCATATGTAAAGGATAGTATGAAAATGACATGATCATAGTGAAGCCCCCAGACAGAGCTTGTTGTTTGCCTGGTGTAAAGTGACTTCTTCAAATACACACAGTCCCTCCTGCTCCAGGTGCTGAATACCCTCCATCCCCTGTGGAAGACAGACAGTTTTTTCTTACAGTGACACAAACAGGGCTGTTTTTTCTTTCTTATTTCCACGGGCAGACAGGGCCTCTTGGTAAGCCTGTGAGAGCATCCAGCTGTGTTTGAGCGGAACTGTTTTCACTCCCACTGGCCTTGGACTGCTCACTTGCACAGCTCAGATAGACCCGGCAGAGAAAAGTCTATTATTCATTAAGTGCAGCCAATTCTTCAAGTTGGTGTTTTTCAAATGTTTATTTTTACTGTAACAATAGACTGACTTATTTTCTTCTGTGTCTCTTCTGCTTCATTTACCACTTTCACATGCACCTGCATGCTATTTTTACCTTTCTCAGACAAAGCAAACACTCCTACAGCACATGTTCTGCTAGTTGCTTCATTGTCAAGTTGTGCACACATGTATATGTGTGTGTGTACACACAACCTAGGCAAGAGCTTAATTGTCTTTTAGCTAAACTTCTGATGTGCCTCCTGTAATCTTTCCATGTAACCAGTCGGACAACGGGGAAATGTAAACGCAGATATCCAACAAGGACATGGGAAATGTCACTCGATCTGAACAAAAGATCAGGAAACAAACTAAAGTTTGCACACATAGCTTATCTCACCATTTAATCATAGGATTTATCAATGGCTGCTGTGTAAAGCATGGCACAACAGAATATTGCAACTTTTGTCTTTTGCCAAGTTGTCTGAATTAAAATGGGTAAAATACTCAATATAATATCAGTACATAAGTTGGTATAGTCTGAAGAAAGACAATGATGGGGAAAGGTCAAAAAGGTGAGAGAAGATGACAGCCACGGGCAGATTGCAAAGTATATAATCAATGAGGGAGGAGATACTCAGCGCTCATTTCACCAGAGGTCAAACAGAGTCCAAGTGTTGATTTGTGGCCGTGGCTTCACCACTTCTCTCCTGGTGAGCAGACAGAATGACCGGGTGAAGACACAAATGAATGAATGAAGCCCCCCCCATGGTATAAAGTCAAGGACAACCTACTGAGTGGGAACTCAGAAATTCTTTCTTCGGCACTTCAGTCCTATCAGAGAGCCAAGGATCTGCACAAACAACCAGTCCTCAGCCAATCAACAAGCAAATGCTCAGACATGCCCCTCACATGTGTACTCTAACTTTAGTATGACTTTAATCAATTTGAAATGTCTTAATAGTTTAAGTACATTTTTTAGACACTTAACAGAAGGTCAATCAATCAATCAATCAATGTTTATTTATATAGCCCAATATCACAAATGTTACATTTGTCTCAGTGGACTTTACAGTTTGTACAAAATATCAGTATGACAATAAACTATCAATCGTGAGTTTCTTTAGCCCGAAGATACCACCGACCATCCTGCCAGTTCATGATTTATAAGGGGACATCGCAAATTGTCTCACCCCTAACTGGCAGATTTTCTATATAGTCGTGAAAACATACTATTAGTTTCAGTTTAGTAATAAATCCTCTTTTGGAGATATCATCTTGATATATTTCTAAGAGCTACAGAAAATCCTGGTGCTTCACAACTTTTCCCTTTGACTTGAAAGCATTCCTCAGGTCGGTGTTTTCCGGCTAACGTCACTGCTGCGGTACATCTTGCTCCTGCACAGCCATTCCCCACGGTCTGTTCGTAAGGGCTGGAAACCCATTTCACCTTGTTCTTTTACAGTGCCAACCACTGCTGCTCCCCCCCCCCCCCCACCACCGACCCTCTCCCTCCCTCTTCTCTCCCCCCAGCCGTCTATCCTCCTCTTTCCATCTCCCGACAAGTACACATACTCCCTTCTCTGTTGCGCATATTCTGAATGGTTAGCGAACACTCCTGCAGCCCCCCAGGGAAACACAAGAGGAGGGGGAGGTAGTTGTGATGACAAGCTTGCCTTCTCGCAGAATAGGCCTATGGGGACATAAGTGTAGCTCTGCAAGGCGCTGTCCAACCCTCTTTGCTCTTACACGAACAAGCTTCACTGACACTGTTTTGCCATGCTCATGGTGACACTGTTTGGGCAACACAGAATTATTTTCCCCCAACTCAGCAGGTGAGTCTTTTGTTTTCTGTATGCTTGAATTTCACTGACATCTGCCTATCATGGAGAAACAAATGACAATTACTAATTTCTCTCTTAGCTAATTTTCTGTTCTTCCGTTCAACTATTGGTTGTTTCTGCATGAGAAGACTTGTCGGGGACCTTTCTGTTGAAATTTCTTCTAGCCTGGATTCCTTTTTTTCTTCACTCTCCTAAATAAGTTGTGGTCTCGGCTTGGCAGTCGATACTCTCAGTTCATTTCACTCTGTGACTTCTTCCCTCCATTTAAATCTGCTCCGTATTCATTTGAGAATAATGAGACCCTCTCTGCATAGTGTTTTTTTTAAAGAGGGGTTTCTTAGAAGGAACCCTAATCTCTTGTAGACTCACTTCACATTCACTAGGTGATACAGCATTTGTACTTTTTATTATTATTTATATGTACATTTAGTATACAGTACACATTTTGTTACATTTATGAAAGTATCTTTAGAGTTAGATTTTGTTCTTGTCTGATGTTCCTTCTCTGCCCTCTGTGTGTGTGTGTGTGTGTGTGTATGTGTGTGTGTGTGTGTGTGTGTGTCTCTCTCAAGGCCATTGCATAATGCACTGCCAACTGCAGCTTTTTCACAGTAACAGCGGAGACTCATGTGTAAATTAGTATAAATTAATTAACTTTTTGTTAAGCATTTCAAGGAAATAGACTAAAAATAACATTGTTTTCTAAAGATATCTCAGTGATTCCGTCTAAACAAGCATGTGTTTTGCTGTTTAAACATCAAGGTGAAAACATGTGGATTGCACTGGTTAACCAATGTGAAGGTTATGTTTACTTTTGAATTTGGTATTTTCCTGTCTTAAGATGTCATCTGAGGAATGTCTATGTGCTTAAATAAGATGATAATCATCTGTAGCTGCACAATAATGCTTTGTTTGCTTTTCCGCGTGCTCTTCGGGTTGCTCTGACCTGTCCAAGGTGTGTTCTAAAGAATGGCCTAATGAAGGCGTGAGAGGGATGTTAACCACCAGGGACAATCCTCTGCCCTGATGAATGGTGTTGTACATAGTAAATCACCAACTAGGGAAGAGCAATCAGATTCCTCTGTGCAGTGATGTCACTACGATCGTTTGTGAAACAGATCCAGACTTGAACAGCCCTGCCTGAGCCAGATGTTAAATTTCACAGGAAACTTCTCGCAGAATGGCGCTTAGTCAGAGGTGTTCAGAGCAGGAGATAGCAGCTTTACATTAAACTCTGGCAGTGAACGGAGACTCTGATAATTACAGGACGCAGAGACATGCGGAAACAATCTAAGAAGTATGTATGTCCATGTTGTTGTGCCTATATTGTCTTGGAAATAATCTACATCTGTCTGTGCTTGTCAGATGTGTCACATTCCATTCACATACTTTCATTTCTGTTTATTTCAGGTTATCTACTGTGTGGTTGGACTGAGCATCTTGGCTGAGAATGGCAATCCAATACATCAAGCACAAGTACCTGTGGATTTATGTTTTAAATTATGAAAAACTGTAGGAAAAAACAGTAATGGAGAATCCACCTGTGATGAGTCTGGAGGCACAGCAGTCTTGGACAGCTTCAGGAAAACAAAAGTCAGCCATTTCAACAACAAAAGAGTTGACCTCAGAAAGCTCTGCTCTCTTGGCTAACGGCTCCGTAGACCACAGAGGGGACGATTGTCTCCCTGAAGCCCAAAGCTTGCTGTTGGAGCCGGATCAGAACGTACACAAGCTGAAGAAGAGTTTTGTTTGTGTCTGTCATAACAACATTGAATTTGGGGAAGCTGTGGGCTTACAGGAGCCTGAACAATCAGTCATTCACATTAAAGCCCCCCTGGACCAAAGTCCACTGGACTCATCTCAGCCGCATGAAGCAGGTATTTTGTCCACAATCTTAGATGACAACTCCCGTTTGCTTTCTGGTTCTGTTGCAGAAGGCAAGTCGGATCAGGTGGTTCAGAATCATGTTGGCCGGACGTTAAACATGATGTTGGGATGTGTAAAAACAGACTTTAAGAGCTTAGAGCCAATATCAAATGGCGATGTATTTATTCCTCCTGAGGACGCCTGCCCCAATATTAATCTGGACTCCACTTCCACCACCCCTGACCCCCGGAATCTTTCTGATCCTGGCCCGAGGCTCCTGGATCCACCACGCATTGTGAAGTACAAACATAGCTCCATCACCTTCTCACACTACACCTGTCCCTCCGCAGCCGACAATCATGTTTTTGTCAATGAGACTTCTGAGGATGGAGAGTCTTCCCTGGAAGAGGATGATCACAATGATGATGATGATGATGATGATGGTGATGATGGTGATGATGGCGATGATGGTGATGATGGCGATGACGATGATGTGTTCTCAGATCTGCCTCAGAGTAGAGAATACCTCGTCCAGCAAAGACAAAGGAGCAAAGACAAACAGAAGAGGAGAAGCACTGCAAGTGCTCGAGCAGAAATCAATCAAACGGCCAGAAAGTCGGGTTATGAAGCAGAGGGGGAAACGTGCTGTATGGAGGTATGCTGGTATTGATTTAAAATCCTACACTGTTGCCCTTGCATTTTGTTATTATATATCTTTAAACAACTCGTACAAAATATTGACATGGACATCGGTCTGTATTACAAATATGCACATGAAAAACCTTTGTCACATATGTCAATTTTCTAAATTAGTTCACATTAATAATGTAACAAAAATAACTGAACTAACTCTAAACAATGAAACGTGTCAGAAAAACAACACATTTTTGCACATTTCTAATGTACATATGCAATTAATGCTAAATAAATGCCCATTAGTCTTTTATTGTTTACATTTTATTTCAGTTTCATTGTACAGACATATTACAACTTTGTCAATATTGTTTTAAGGAAAACTTAATAAAAACATTTTAGAGAATCAAAATCAAAATATACAAAACTGTGATAATAATCAGGATCCGAATCAAGTTTATTGCCAGGTGCGTTTACACATACAAGGAATTTGCTTTGGGATCTGGTGGCGCAAACATAATCAATCTAAGAAAAAAAGTAGGTAAAAAAAGAAATATGTAAGGATAATACAAAATAAGTATGTTTAAGAAACAATGTAGTATTAAAAAAGGATACTAAAAACAAGTATTTACACCACATTTAAAGTGAACTATAAAAATAACCTTAAAAGCTAAAAAAACAAGAACACTTAGGATAATGAAAATATGACTGAAGCATAAGTTGCCCAACACTAATTTAAATTACAGTAAAATATATGAGTCAAAGACACTTAAAAGCATTTGTACAGTATAGCAATAGACAGCTATCTTGTAGCGGCATTATTTAGCTTTATTTTTTGTCCGTTCAAGGAAGTGTGAGAGCCCATATTCCCAGCTCCTAGCAGCTGACATCATTACACTGTGAGATAATGCATTGTTGGTATCAGTGTGTAGGAGTTCACTGACTTCACATTGGTGCTGGTGAAACGCAGACCTAGAAGGAATGCAAACAGCTTCTGCGTTCTCTCCACTCCCTTCACAGGCAGCGGTGTTTTGACAGAGCCCAAAGCAGGACATATTAGCACTGAACGTAGCCTTCCATTACTGAGCACCTCTTTTTATCTTCAACAAGTCAAGGCACATTTCAGACCCTTTTTCCCTGACCTTGGTTATAACCATCCTGTAACCCTTCATCGCTGCTTTTTATTGCCTTTTCAAGCCTTGTGTAAGCATTCATATATATGTTTAAAGCCTTTGGATATGTTTTCGATGGAACATATTCAATGACACATCACTGTCATTCTAGTATACAAGTAAACGGGGCAGAGTGAATGGAAAGGCGAGATTAGCTTCTCTGTCTTTTGGTCGAAAAGATGTTGAGGTAATGCCAGCTTTATGTAGAATGACACTCTGCTCTGAATGAGTTGTTTTGGAGAAGAGTGGAAGAATGCAGGGAATCCAGGGAGCCTGTTGTTTATATCATCCAAGGAGGGCAGGTCAAGTCCTCTCATGCTGTCACTCCACATGCTCTGTTATCATACGGTGGGCGGAGATGTGGGCATATCTATAGGAAGGGCTTCACTTTCATTCAAAAGGCAGAACGCAAATAATAATTTGACATGGCAGTGAAACAAGCTATTTTTGTCAACCACATATTGACACACTCACATAGATGCAAGATAGATAATCTGATCAGATACCCACAAAAAATACTTTATTAGGATTAAAAAAAATCAGAAAAAAGCTAACTGACAGCAACATTCAAAACTTAATCTTGAATGCAAGTCTTCTAACAACAGTTTGTTAATACATTTTGTATTTTATATTTCTTCAAGGTTGTGTCTTCTTGGTCGAATGTACTTATTGTAAGTCGCTTTGGACAAAAGCGTCAGCTAAATGCAATGTAATGTAATGTAATGTATAAAAAAAGACAAAATATTGACAGCATAAAGACCAACATTTATCATTTATGCATGCATATCTTTTTATTCTTAATACGAAAAGTCTGATGGGACTTGTGGAGGGAAGTCAGTTGAATAGCTCACAGTTGCAGTTGTTAACAATAACCATATGAGGGCACTGTAAGCATAGAGTTTGCTCTGAGGTTCATCTCATGACTCCCCCCTGCTTGCATCATTTAGCTCAGCTGTGACTAAATGCCCCTAAAAATACACAATTATTTACCTATCCTTCCCACTCTACAGACATGGTGGCTATGTTCAGTTTGTGTTTTCCATCGCAGGATATGAAGTGTCTAAATTATTCCTCCAAGCAGCCAGGTAGCCATTGCCCTTTCGCATGACCGGCTGCTTCATGAGGAGACCTCCATGGTGATCTCTGGCACTCTCTGTGGGTGGTGCAGACTAGGCACCGAGCCCAGAGCTCACACACTTAACTCCTCATTTCCATGTCAAAGACGCTGTGTTGGGCTCCACAATGTGGCCAATTTGTGCTGATAAAGTTATAGTCAGCTCACAAGTTGTTGTCCCCAGAAGATAACATTAATACATTTATAAAGGATGACTCATACCAGCTCAGTTGCCATGGTGTGAGGACTTTACACAATTGCCGGGGCCGGATCGAGGGGAAATGCACCAAGAGATGAATCAAGGGTAGTGTCTCACTTGAGCGTCAAGCCCTCTCTGGAATTTGTCTCATTCTAAGTAGAAGAGCCCACATTCCTGAACAGCACCTTGCGGGGATGTCACTGAAAAGAGACAGTATGAATGTGTCCCTCATCTGCCTTGAGCCAGAATGGGGCATCTGTTTCTTGCATTTGTGTTTGTCTGACTCAAGGGGTTAAGTCCAGCTCGCAACAGATTCAGCTTCTTTCATATCCTTTCCCTGTACACAATGTGTTCCGTCTTTTAGCCCAGAATATCAAGAATTGCCTTCACATCGTATATATCAGCTTTTAGCTCTTCGTCTAAAGAGTTCAAGACATGTTTTAGGCACAATGATACTTTCTGATAAAGGTCAATTTCATGGTTCTTATCATCAGTAAAGCTTGATTTGAGATCTTCAAGATACAACATTATGTCCATAGACTCACTTGGAACAGTTTGGTCCGCCTCTGTCTTGCTCTTATTTGGAGGAATGTGCACCCACTGAGGTGTGCACATAAGGATTTGTTCAGAACTCAGTGTTATTTGCACATGCTTCTCATTCATTTTAATTTTGCTGCTTAGGTATTAAGAAAAAGTCTGGGTTACACTGATCTTAGGATAATTAAGAGGAAGGATAATTTGCTAGATGCTTTTATCCAAAGCGACTTACATACATTCAGTACTGTGGACAATCCCCACAGGAGCAATTTGGGGTGAAGTGTCTTGCCCAGGGACACAACGACATGCTGACTGCAGTGGGACTCAAACTTGCTACCCCCTGATTCGAAGTCCAGCACTCTATCCACAGAGTACAGCCATGGATGTTAACTGTTCCTGATCAATTTGTTATAACTAACCATATAACCATAATTTTGTCACACTTGACACACAGTTGTTTTTCCAAGTTAACACACATTTTCATTTCCAAACAGTACTCTTAGTTTTTTTTTATTCACATAACCAAATGTAATTACCAAATAGAAGGAAGTCTTAAAATCTCACAAATGTCCCCTCTGCTGACAATTTGTATGTCTCTGATTCCATAAATAGAATAAGAGAAGCCTGGTGTTTAATCTGTGATGACACTCAGATGCTCGCTGAAGAATATCTTAGAAATATGGAAACAGAAACTATAAAGTGTGAGGGAGGATTTTCCGGGAATCGGTGTTTATTTCTTGGAAGAAGTCTAAGGCTCACATAGAGAGGAACACTTTAGTAAGGGTTAATCTACATTGTTCTTGTCTCTCCTATCACAGGGGTAACTGTTTGGTCGATATACCCAATTTAGTAACTGGTCAGTCTTTTGAAAAAGTGTGTGAAGGGCTTTTATTTGTTGAGCCGACAGAGGATTGAGCTGTCTAAACATACTGATCCCATGTCAAACCGTTCTTATATTCCCTGGTCAGCACGGTGCATTGCAGGCATAGCAGAGAAGAGAGGCTTTACTTTTTCCTTTCAGTGACCCCAGGTGACCCTTCAGGTCTTAGAGGTCAACAGGGGATTGGCCAGATTTAGGTCATTCCTGAGTGGGAAAAAAGACTTTCTCCCAGTGCCGGGTCAGTCAGCTGACTCTGGGTGGGCAGCAGAGGAATGGACCGTCTGGTCCCTTAATTCCTCACAATGTAGGTGTAATACCACATATAATAGTTTTTTATCAATGTCTACTTTTGTCATTCCAATTCAGATGTATTGCTTCATGATGAATGATATTCATTCTGACAACAGTAGAAAGGAATATAACTGACATATGTTAAATCATGACATTAACAAAATGTGAGTAGCCAAACTATCAATTTCTTAGTGAATAGTATTTTAACAAATATCCAAAATGTGATAAGGTTGGCCTTTCGTCATTTGGACTGAACTTTCTCCAGCTTTTATTTAGCTCCCAGTTAATCCAAGAGGAATGTGAAAACAAGTGTCATACTTGTTTTTAAAAGTCTATCAAAGCCCTTCAGATAGGAACCAAGGACAGGACATTGTGGCTTCCCATCAGAACATTTATTGACAAGCCCCTTCAATGAAATGATTGTGCATTGCGGGGCTTGATGTTATAAATGGAATAATGACTTGATTTAGACATAGCCGGTAGTAATTCGTCACAGTATTTGGTTTGAATTCCAGGAAAGGAATTTGAACTGGCCGTGTAAAGGGCCATCCACATTAAAGGAACATTGATTGTGTACGTCTGGAGTTGGGGTTATCACATGCTGTAATCTCACACTTGTTTTCAACCAAAATAATTCAAGTGATATTTGGGATTTTCCCAGCATGTTGAATCATTTACTCTGCTGGATTCCTTTTGTTGAGGACTGTCATATTTTAGATTTTGGCTTTTAACACAACATGTAGTTTGGGGACAAAGATACTGATTCTATCTACTAGTTTATAACCCTGATAATCTAAACACATCTCCTTTAGTTCACATTGAGTATCCTTCAGTTTCTCTTTTTAGAATTGATATGGAGTATATACTGTAAACATTTTACAACTGGTTTATAAGACCCTGAAATGTCATTGTAAACAGATATACAAGTGAGCTCCAGTGCTGCTGGCTGGTGTATAAACAGCTAATGAAACACAATAAAGTAGAATACAGCTCTAATACAAAAAAATATAATATAATATTATCTAAAAATGATGTCTTCATTGATTGATTATATATAACCATGTATTATATGCTGATAGACTGCAATTCAATGCTAAACTGGGGAGCTCAAAGTAAAGCAAACTATTGGCCACATTTCTCAGTTGATCCTCATTACTGGCATCCATCCCACCAGACTTATTGCAGCAACCACATTCAAGGAGGGGTTTCCTAAAAAATACTTGATGCTACTGTGTCAAAAACTTTGAAATGATCCACAAGAGACATTCTGCTGAAAACCCACCCTTTAAAACGTTTCTGTAATTTAATTGATATTCTTGAAAAGTTTCCACGCTGATGCTGTCGAAGAGCATGCAGCCGGTGACCCTCTCCAGGTCTAACAATGTTAATTTATGCTTTGGTGACCGAGGTGTTTCCTGCTGATTTATGAGGCTAGACCTCCCGATCCTCAGACACTGCTCCTGTCTGTGTGAGGACGGTCTATTTATACACACAGTGTGTCTGGGGAGCAGTGAAAGCCCGTGCAGGGAATTCCATCATGCTCTGTATGGCACACATGTCTGCAGCCCTCCTCTTTTGCACTTTCACCCTGAGACACGGCAGAGGAGATCACATTTCCATGTGTGGCAGCAGTGAAGCTCACTGCAATTTACAAGATACTTTTTTGACTTTGCCTGTAACTCTTCTTGAGTTTAGGGCAGTGTGTTAAATCAACACATGCTCTCACCTTACTGGGAAGCTCTCATGTGTTAAATAAGTCTGGCAATGGTGACAGGTAATTACTGGACTAACTAATGAACCCGATTTTCCAACTGAATTCAATTACTTTTACTGCGAGTCTAAAAGTAAGATGGAGAAATTAATTCCTGATTTTGATTAAGTTTAGCTGAAGCATATCATTAAGATACCAAGCAAGTTTGATGAAGTGTCAGTGACTCAACTTGATATTCATCTCAAATGAATGCCTGAAAGTGGTGAGTGTTTAGCCTGGCTACTTAAAACATTTGTATTAAATGAGGTAATCATTTTAATTTTAATTAATCCTCTAAATGGAACCTTCTGTGACGCAAAAATCCTGACATAAGGGAGAGAAATCGAAAAATGTTAATAGAAATGGTGTTAATATCTGATCAGATAGAATTAGATACATTTAGGCAAGGGGGAAAAGTCTTAAAAATGTAGTTAAATCTATGTTTTAAATGCGCCAATGTGGAATAACCGGAAACAAAACAATATTAAACTAGACTAAGTAATTGGGTTTTGAATACACACATTTTGAAAACAAATAAGGTATAAATAATGATGGTAGTGCTTCTGATGCTTTTGGCTCAATATTTGACTTAGTAGTCTAATTGCGGCAGTAGCTTGTCTTCACTCAAACATGGCTCTCTGATATCCCACAGGAGTCTGCGCAGGTCAAGTCTCCCTGGTCGGAGTCAATGAGCCAGCTGATGAGGAAACTGGACCAGCTTAATCGAGACATAGAGGAGGCTCTGAGTGCAAACTCCTCCCCCTCCGACACACCCTGCACCACCCGCAAGAAACAGGTGAGAGTGTGTTCACACCCAGGCATCACAATACCTTCCAAGGGTATGACAAGAATTGTGTCCCTTATACTTATATAAACTCAGAATGAACAGTATGTAGGCAGCGATGTAAAAGAGCATGTGGATTTCACTGCAGTACCTTATGGTATGTCCACTGTCACGGTTGGTACTGTACACATTCCTGTGAAGCGTATGCTGCATACTTGGTCATGCTTGTAAACTTCGCTAAATCAATTCTCTTTGCTCTGTGGTGAGAAAATCCTGATGCATTATTCGGACCTGTAAGCAACAGGTGTTCATCAGAATTGATGTCCTGCTGAGTTTTTTAAAGTGTTCCACATTAGGTGTAGATTTTGTCAAATCAACCAGCGGCGAGCCATAAACCCAGTGTGTGAAAGGGGAGTCAGTGTGTAGATCTCTAGTGAGTCGTTACTGTGTCTGTGACTTGTGAGATACAGTCTCTCTGCAACACTATGGGCTTTGTGAAGACCATCTCATAGGGACCTTCTGACTTGAGTCTGTTTTATGATGTAGGTCTTTAGATGTGATACTGGAGCGTACAGTGCTTTAGCCGGGTCAGAATGGTGCGGCAGGAACAGACAGCTATTGTGCTTTTGAGGTTGCGACTGGGACCGCGCAACTCTGTTTCTAAAAGGGGCTCTTCTCATGGTGGCATGTTTCATGAAATATCTCACTAGAGTTAGCATTTGGGAACAAAAGTGGTCTTTTGGGGTCCATATGTATGTACCGCACAGAGGAGCTATTGTATTGAAGGGAGTTTGTATGATTTGGTCCATTAGGAATGGTTGAGAGAGGCTCACATGCCTCCCAGGCATCGGCATAACCATCCCAGGCATTCACCATTACTTGCTTTAACTAATGACAGGCGACTGGGCGAGACAAGACATCTTTACTGGGATATTTGACAAGGTCATAATCTCTGTCCTCTCAAAAGAAGATCCGCACATACAGGCTCCTTTGTGTGCCGCTGCAGAGCTGAATTGAGAGTGGAGATTTCACTTCCCCAGCAGTTGACCTCAGCCTCTTGTTTTCTTTTCCCCTGGCCACCGTTGAGACCATCCTGTCCCGGTCCGTTCGGCGGGACAGAGACGGACCCTGTCCTGATTGTTGTTGTGATGTTGTTGCAGTGGGGTGCTGTCTCAAAGTCCACGTTAAACCAAGCCTTGAACGACCAACTTCTGCAAAGACCAGACAGAGGGGAATGTCTGAGCGACTGCAGGTCTTCTGCTCCTCGCAGCGCCTTGATAGCAACAAGAGCGTCCACCAAGAAGACGGTAAGTTCCTCTGAGTAAAGCAGCTTCCTGCAAGTGTCAAAAATAAATCGTACAGTGCAGGTAGTCTGTAGGACAGAACATGCCAAGTTTATACAAGCAGTTCTGTTGTCCGGTTATCGTCTTTAAGGATGTGAACCTTAAATTCCTTTGTGTCTAACTTCAAAACTGGTTGCACATGTTTTCTTTTTCCTTTCTTATACTCAAATCTGGCTTTAGCGTTTTTTGGGTGACTGCTATGACCTGTTGACTTCCTGCGAAGCACAAAGTTTTTACCCCAGCCATTTCAAAGTTCTTGTATGTCCGTCGATGGAAAATGTTCACTTAGTGCTAATTTAGGAAGGACACAATCTAAAATGTTTACTCCTAGATTACTTTTTCTGAAAATAATCAAATGAAACTCAGTTTGACCTGTTTTGATCAACAGTTTTAGTTTATGTTTAGTGTAGGTATAAACCTGTATTGTTATGAGTTTTTTTTTTTTTTAAACTGAGGTTAAAAAACGAAATGACTGCATCAATGACAGAAGAATAATTTCTCCATTTAGAAAATACTTATCTACACTTTATTATTAATTTCCCTTATGAATGAAATCACCCTCCTACATTTCACAATCACATATCAGACGTCTATATCTTGATCCCTGTGTTGACAGAGGAAGACAACAATCACAGAATTGCTTAAGTGGATAGCGTTGAAAAGATAAGTCCACCACCCGTCAGGAGAATTTCTGGCAGGTTCTTTTGTGCAGATGCTCTTTCCTCTACATCTGTAAATATTTGAGGTTTGCATTGGGCATAAGGTCAGCTAAGCCATTCTTCAACAAGCAGGACTCACTTGTGCCGGACAAAGTATAAAAATGTCCCTATTCAGCTGCCCTAAGAGAAACAGACAACTGAGAGATTTGCAGAATGCAGGGCGGGTTTAAATTCAGAGCCTTTCAGCTTGTGCTTTATGCTTTCGTAATGGCTCTCTGCGGCAATGTGTTGGCGAACAAGCTGCTTATACAGTAACTGTAGTGATTCAGCCCCAATCTGCTACACTTTCCAATCTCACTTCAATAGGATTTTGGTCACATAAGGTTTTGTTTTTGTTATACTAAATCCATAATGCTTTGAAGACTGCAATAGGTAAGATCAAACTGAAGGCTATAGGGTGAGACAGAGCTGAGCTTTGAAAGTCAAAGAAGATTATTTTGTCTGTGAGCACCGAGTACTTCAAATTAAATGGTGTTTAGTTCTCAGATGTGTTGCCACCTGTCTTTTTTTTATGGAACCCATAACTATCTCTTGAAAATGACAGCAGCTAAGGTTCAAATGTGACTCGGGGACAGCTGGGAATGTTCACATCATTTAGAGACAAGAGTATTCTGGCTGCAGTGTAACCTTGAGTACAATTAGATCACACGTTATTCAGTGGCATGATCTGATGATGATATATGAATAACTTAAAAAAAGAAATGTTTCCAATGATACAATTGGTGTTCTTAAGGCTGAACATTAAGAAAAACGTGATTTTATCAGCTTAAGAAAAACTGAAGTTAAGACATTTGAGGAATATGCGTTTTGGCTTTCTGTCAAATAGTTATAGCTAGTTAGAGAAGAGTAATACCCTTCTTATATCTGTAGATAAATACGAGGCTAACGGCTGGTTGGCTTAGCTTAGCATAAAGACTTGAAAGAGGGGGAAACAGCTAGCCTAGCTGAAACAAAACCAAACCAGCAACATTCAATCAGCATGCAAATATACGTAACAAAATGTCAAACTTTTCATTTAAGTTTGTCCACTGGTTTAAGATTGACCCTGTAAAGTTTGCAAACAGATGAGATGTTATATCAGAAGCTTTGCACATGAAGAGAGAATCTTCCCCCTCTGTCCCATAAGACTCTTACATAAGAGCGCTGCAGTCCGTATAAAAAGTTCTGACCGCAGGGAACGAGAATGCGATACAGATTGAATCACAGTCCTGGAGTCTAAGAATAAACAGGCCAGAGCCCGGACACCCAGTTATGGATTTATGGAGCGATGTTTTATGGAAGTATCTGGAATAGGTTATCAGCACCTGCCTGACAACCTCTGACCCCCCCCCCCCCCCCCCAAGATCCAACAGTAAAATACAAAATAAGAAATGTTCAAGTTTGTAGTTGTATGTCGTCTGAACCTGATCTCTCTGCCGATCTGATTAAGTGAATGAGACTTGGTATTTTCAATAATAGCTCAGACAAAGTTATTTGATGCTATAAAAGCCTTTTTGTATCAGATATGTTCCCTAGTGTGTTTGTTTTTCTCAAAGCTTTCTCAAATCCTTCATTTTTAAGCTCTTTTTTACTTATACATTTGAATTGTCAACACTAGACATTTTTTCATTTGTCAAGCAATGATGCCTAACATTTACAACTTACAGCTTCTCAATTATAAGGAGGGGGATTTGTTTTGTTTAATATGATTTTAAATACATATCTATGAGTTTTGGAGTGTTGGTCAGACAAGACGGGCAGTGGGAAAACATATTATTGGGCTCATGAAAAAATGTATGTTTTATTGTTTCTTCTAACATGTTATAGACTAAGCTATTAGTCACTTCATTCATAAAATAATAATGCGATATAGGGAAGAAAACAGTTAGCAGCAGCCTTCAATGTATTTTATTTTTGTTGTGTTTATGTCGAGAGTGGTTCTTTGTGTTGTTGTATCGGTGGGAAGAGAAATATTTGGGTTGAGGGTTCCCACTTTAAATTTGTGTTGACAGAGATCGGCAGAGAGTCATTGGGACTGACCGGTCCTGTTACTGCCCTGTTGACTTTCAGGCAGGGTGTCATTTGTGCTGGGACGGCAGCTATCATTCACATGCCTGTCACTCCATGTAAACATAGTTGTTGGTGATAGCGATGCAGGGTTTTCCCTCTCTTGCACTTTTGCATGGAGGATGTCAATTTTCCTGACCTGCAACCTTTGACATGTGTCCACCATCTGAGTGCGATAGGACTGAAGTACGACAATGTGTTTTAAAATGGGTCAGCACTCAAACATGCCAGGATGAAATTCTTTCTTCTGGCTGTTGAAAAAAAAAGGGAGAGAGGGATGTGTTCAAGTCTTTGAAGCCTTGTCAAAATCGGCACATCTCCACTGGGGCCCGGCATCTGGTTTTTGGAGTACTAATTTTCACATATTTATTTCTGAAACTGGGTCTGAAGCCGGCCCTCTGAGAGTATGTTATAAGGTCCATTGCATGTCCTTCTCTTCAAAGACATGTGTAAAGTTTGAAAGCAGAGAGATGAGGACCCTCCATGTTTCTGCACCCAGCTTTTAAACTCTGTTACAGAAATGTTTAAATATGTGATCAAATTGTGCCAGACTGTGCTATATCTTACAGTCAATAATGAAGGATACATCAGTGGCTGTTCAAAGATTTGGTTTATGTTTTGCTATATTCATTGCTTCTCTGTATTGTCATAGTGAGACAGTCGAGATTGTGCGCCTGAAGATAACCTTAACCCTGGAGCAGCATGGACATGCAAAGTGGTTTAATGTAACCTTTCAGAAATGTAGTGGTCATGAGATCCCTGCTTTAAATCTTTATCTAAATGAATCAAACATGGACTTGCAGGTGCCTGCTGTCCTACTACCTTGCCTTGTGTTGAAAGGTGCTATATAAATAAACTTGCATTGCCTTGCCTTACCGTTTTTGCCGTGAGGTCAACAAATGTTAGAGACCCTGCAACAAAGACGGATACAAACAAAAGCACCTGTCCTGTTTCATCCTGCCAATCAGGTCTTTTTGTTGCCACAGCAAAGTGGCAGCAATGTTGCTCAACCAGCCAAGTGCTTCTTTAAAACTGTGAGCATTTCTGCTGCCATGACAACACTGGGGGGCCGCGGTCCTCATGAAACATGCAGTACACGACCTACTTATTGTGTGGAGTCCAACTGACCAGTAAAACCTTTGCAGATATGTTGATAGAAGTTTGAATCAGCACCATGTGGGCTAACTGCCAATTCACTGTCATGACGGAGGGTCAATGGTATTGCAAACAGGCTGTCTGGGAGTTTCGCAGCGTTTAGTCTCTGCTAGGGGAGACATGTGGAAGAGGGGAAAGCAAACAAGAGCGTAAATCAGACCAGTGGGGCACAGAGGGGAAATGAAGGAGAGGTAAGCAAGATCAGGAGTAAAATGAACCATTTAATTCCAGGACATCACTGTTTTATGTAAGAATCCTATTTTATTTTACTCAGTTTGCAGTTAGTTTTTATATGTATCATATATTTCCTTACAACACCACCTTCAATATGAACAATGTAACAGTATTACAATTTGTCCCTCAATGAAAATGTCTTTAATATCTAGCTTAGCATTTAAATATCCCTGTGTTGCTTTTCTTTTCACATTTTCAGACTGATAATTGGGGGTAGGAGGCAGCACATCAGCCTCTGTGCTAAAGCATGCACCTTTTCTTCTGTGGATTGCCTGTATTGACTTTGTCATTGTATCAGCAATTGCCCTATTGAAGATAGGGAGACATCCTCTGTGTGTGCCTCTTATGGTTGTTAAAGCCGAATAATGTGACCTGCTTTTTTCATCTTTCAGAGTGGAGCTATGTTCAAGTAGCCAATCAGTAGCCCCTTCTCAATATTACAGATACTGATAGTTTTGCATTTCTTTTGTGTTGCAGATGTTCAATAAGATGACCAATGCAGCAGGGGCAGGTAAGAAGTGATTTGTCTTTTTTTATAGCTTTTGATGCAATGTGCCTGAATGTTTCTATCGGAAAACAATTGTATATCTTTCCGTAAGCATGAGCCAGTTTTGATCTCTTGTCCGTAATTCAGATAAGGTGCTGATCCTTAAATGAAAGAAAAAAAGTTAGAATAAACTAGATTTTTTTAAATAATCCAACTGAAAAGAGAAACTGCCCAATGTTGCTAACTCTTATTTTCATTGCCAAATGAATTGATTGGACAATACAGCCATTACAGATACACATGCCAGATGTTTTTTGTCAGTGCATTTCATTTATTAATTACTGTCAGAATGTATAAGTATTTGAGCAAAAATATGTTTCTAAAATGCTATACCCTTTTTAGCTTTGGATTTTAAAAGAAGAGAGAAATCAATTTAGATGAGGCTTGGAAAATGGATTGAACCATTTTTTTTTTCTTGCTCGCCTTTATGGGCTTCTAGAGTCTGAGAGTTTAATCAGTATTGAGGCTTGATTATTTAGGGTAAACTCTACAGTCTCTGTCTGAATACATCTCTGTACTGAGGTTGAAACAGTGCTGCGCTGCTGTCTGGCACATCATGAAATGCTCCCTGTGAGTTGATCCTGCTCTGTGCATGTTGCATGGCCCTGCTCCCGCCTCAGACTCTGTGAACAGGACTGACAGCCACAGGTGTCTGCGAGCTGCCTCCCAGCCGGTGTCTCCAGAATGTTATTTGAAATGCCTTCTATATATTGGTCACTTGGCGGGATGTAGTTAAAATTAGGCAGAGTGCCAGATCATTGTTTCTGTTTTGCCGAGGGGAAATATTTGCCCTGTGTGATGTGGCCCATGGGGGGCAGCTGCGGGATTTGGGTAGATGCCACTTGAGGCTCAGGTTGCACTCTCACATAACCTCTGTTGTGCATGATGGTAACGCACAAGTGGACATTATGTTCTCGAAAAATTCCATGTATCTTTTATATGCGGCAGTTAACTAATGTGTGGTCTGTTTGGTGTGTATGTGTGATACGCACTGTGACTGATCGCTGGTCGCTCCTAGCTGTAATTCTTTGGAAACCTGAGTGTGAGACCACCGTGTATTACATCAACAAGTTTGTCAACAGGGCTCCGAGGTTCTCTACAAATACATTTATCATTAAAAACATTTTTTCACCATATTTCGTAACAAGCTGCGTACCAAGTCACGTGCTTTCTCTTTGAGGTAGATCTCATTGTCAAAATAAACCAGACCAGATTGTCAAATGTCTTTAGTTGTAAAGTTAATGAAATCAACATATGGATTTAACTTGAATGTAGTAATAAAATAAATGGGAGACTTATGAATGTTGTCAAGAAGGACCAAGCTGACTGGGTGTCATACACATTAGGTGTGATATTCCCTGTTTGCATTTTTCACAGCTGGGCTGAGGAGACCTGTTTTTATGACACTGATACATGGTGGCCAGATGGTTCTCAGTATCGTCCATAACACTGTCCACCTCATTACATTGTCCAGGAGAGGAAAGCACATTATTTTGGTCCTGATCCAAAATAGCATAGCAGCAGTGAAAAAAACGTTGGTATTCTGAGCTATAAATGTGCAGAGCAGACTTTTTATTTCTCTCATATGCACTTGCTCTACACATTCAGTGTGTTGCATAAACACACCTTTATTTAAACATTATGGTTAACAATAGTTAGTTTTAAAGAACCATGGAAATGCGGAGGGATTTCAAAACTCTTCCTTATAGTTTTTATTTATTTATTTAAGATCACGCAAGGAATTTATGGAAAAAACACTAGACCTTTTACCCCACTTGACTTGTTGTTTTGTTTTTCCCGAGGCATAAAAACAAAACCCAGAGCTTTATCCTAAAACCGCATATGGACACACTCAGAGAAGATTTAGTCTATGTGGTAAGAAATAAACCCTAATCCTTCTTCTCTCATGTTTATTTTTCTAATGGCTTACTTAAAGTTTATAGAGCATTTTCCAAGTCTTGAGTAGATGTTGGGCCAAGTGCCGTATTCCCTCTCACACAGTGTAATTTGCATGGAAATCTATTCCCTACTGTCTCTTTAATTGCAGTGTGGAAATTAATGGTTTCCTTTGGTGAGACAAGGCAGCTATGTTCATCCTCAAAACCCTAAACTGACATTAATCATAGACTTAATGAATCGCTGTGACACTGTAGTGCCGAGAGCCCCACATCCAGCTGCGTTTCTCTCAGAGATTCGGTAGATATAAGGTGGATGAAGCTCCATTTATCTGTCTGGCCTTAGACATGTATTTACATTCTGTAATGGTTCTGATTTTGTGCGCAGATAATGTGTATTTTGTAAATATAGTTGTATTAAACTGAAAAATAGTGGTAGCAGTGAACAGTTAAGAAAGACAGAACGATTGACAGGGTCCAAGGAGAAGCAGTAATGCAGAACTCAGTGACTTTCAAATTGCATAAATAAATGGTCATCTGCTTTGTTATGATAAACATCACCTTCCCAAACTCCAGGCTGAGGGGAAATGGGGCTTAAACTGCAGGCTGTGGCCCAGAACTGTCAGGCCGAAGTGTCCCACTATCCACTTTCAGACAGACAGACATTTACACAGATCCTCTGTCTGAATACATATGCTAATCTACTTTCAATGTGGAAATCTCTTGCTACTGATTATCAGAAAAGCAAAGAGGAAACTGTGAATCCCTTGGAGACTTCTTTCTATTAAGGAAAGTCATGTAAAGCCCTATGTCCTTCACACATCGGTGTGAATGACTCCCAGTGAAAGACTGTGGTAAAGGAAGGAAAGGGATGTTTTAAAACGTTTAAATGTAGCCATTTTTCCGTCACTGGCAGTGTTAAATGTCACCTGAAGAGGAATTTCACAATGCTGCTTTCATTGATTCTGATTTCAGAGTTGTGTAATCGGGACGCTCACTGTTTTCGCACAGTGAGAAGTGTCGGAAGTAAACACTGAATATGTGGGATGTAATGGGTCCGATTTTTATTGTTTGTTTTGGCAACATTTCTAAGGATGTGCGTATCCTCAATCAATTGAAAGGCATGACGTACCTTTCCTTCATCTGTCAATAAGGCCAGAGAATATTTAGCCAGTTTATTTCTTCATATCCCTATTAGATATTCCTGTCCAGTTTTGCTGCTTTCAGTAACTCAAAACATGTCACATCTTTAGACATTTTTAAGACTGGTGTTTGATCAGAAGGTGAAGCATAGGTGGATTTTCGGTTAATGTGTAGTTGTTTTGTGTCGCTATGTAGTCAATTGTTGTCGTTGTTTTGTGATTCTATTATTTTTCGCAGCATTTTTGCCTCTCATTGTGTCTCTGTAGTCATTCTATGTCTCTTTGTGGTCATGTTTGAGTCTCTTTCTAGTTGTTACTTTGAGTGACATTTTGTTTTCCGACAGGGAAGGACTTGACATTTTAGGCACCTGTGCCCAGTAAAGCCCAGTGTTCAGTAATCCATCCACGATGTGAACATTTTTATTTATTTGAACCTTCACCACATTTTTATTATCTTATCTTATTATCTTTATTTACCAGCCTTGTAGTTGTGATTCCCAGAGTTTGAGAGTGACAAAGTGAGCATCGGCGTTAGAGCGAAATGCCTCCTCTGTGGGACCTGAGTGAGTATACACTGCCATATAAATCACCAGTCCAGCTATTGATGAAGCCCCAGTGGGTATTATATAATGTCCATAGACACTAATGCATTGCAGCAGGGTTGTCTGCTGTGTTTCTGAGTGCTGCTGCTGCATGTTCCTCAGCTGTTCCCATGGAGCCCAGGCCTTCAGTCTCACCGGGGTCAGCGCCTGCTGCTGGAGGCCGACTGTGACCTCAGGCAGCTGCACTGTCTCTCCTTCTGTCTCTGGAGGGAGGCCTGTTGCAGACCATAATATACACATCACAAAAGCTTGTACAGCAAGATTAGAAGGCTGGTGGTGGAAAATGTAAGTCATATGTGACTTTGAATGTTTTGAGTTGTAAGCAGGATTATTAACTGTGTTTGTATTGACATGGTCTCTGATGAATACTGACCTCAGTATAATGGAATCATTGTTGTTTTGACATAAATGGTCCAAACTTAGCTAAGTGTCACATAGTTCCCAAGGGGAGGCCATTGTTTTTCAAGGAAGAGGTCATTTTAGAGGAATTGTATTATTTTCCGATGTGTCTTAAACCATGATTTGCTGTGTGAAGGCTGTATTATTTTTCATCCCAAAAATGTTGGACAGGTCAGGCTCTGTGTGGGCCAGTCAAATTCTTCCAATACAAACTTGGAAAACATTTCTTTATAGACCTTGATTTTTGAACTGTTGCCATAGAGAAAACACACTAAAATGTTATTGACTGCTGTAGCTTTTAGATTTTTCTGGATTTGAAGGTGGGCCTACATACTTTTGTTCATACACAGTAAAACACATTGTAATATTATATGCACATACAAAGGATATATTCTTGTTATGAGTAACAGACAAACTGTCCCAACCTCAAGGTTTTGAGTAATGTTTCCATACTCCTTGGCAAACCTGCTACTGTACATACATTCAGCAATTGACAAGAAGCCATTCTTTATTTCATCAAGCAGTGTACCTTCAGACTGTATGTATATATATATAAATATTATATATATATATAAAGAATACATTAACAGGTCTGTAACATTGTGGTTGAACAGGAAATAACAGATGGATACAATGTGTTTTCTTAAGTCCAAAGGGGAAAATGATACGTTTGAGTTTATGGATGGACGAGACCCTCATCTTTTTTGTGAAGGGACGCATGATGACATTTAAAAACCTGTTAAAAATAGGTATGTGTCTTTTCTCTGTGTCAATGTAAGGAATTGGAGTCATGCATTAAAAGTGGCTTCAGTATTGAAAAGAAAAGGCTAAGAAGCACTTATTTTCCATCACAAGTTTTGAATATGGCCAAGCATTTCCATCTGCTCTTTGACTATTTGAAACAGACCTGGACATTATGATTTAGAGCATGCAAATGCCAGCAGGAAAATCCATTTTTATGAGATTGTACCGTTATTTTAGCTCCCCGTCTGTCCGTTGTCTGACAGGTGCCAGATCAGTGACATCATGCGCTAAATATATAAGCAAGTCGTCATTTTTAGATCCAGCTCAGACTATAAAGGGTGCTGTTGGCATGACGAGTGCATGAAAAATTCCACACATGGAAATACGGAAAATGACTTGTGGTTTCCTGAGTGCAGAGGCCAGCTCGGCTGTTTGAAAGTGAAAAAGTGGAGGGAAAATGTCTGGACGTATTTCTGGACTTTTCTTTGTATATACAGTCATTTCTCAAGGTTGTGAAAACATTATAGAATATTTTTGGTTAACACGCTCTGAAATTACTGTAGTTATCATACATTAGATAGCACATCATGTCATGTAATAATGTCTTCAAGACTCTTTTGACTGAATGATATCATCATGTTTAACTATTCCTATCATGTTTGGGCATTATCTATTGCCAAGTATAAATCTTCGGGTTTGATCCTATCATTACATAGTGTGTGTACATAGTGCTGTTTGAACAGAAACCAAATGATCTGCCAGTTGTATGATCTCCAGTGAGAGGAAACTGGTGTATTGTTCTGATTCCCAATTATAGCCACACTGCCAATTACAAGAGAAGCAATAAATCCTTTGGGGAACAACAAGGTGAGGCTGCTTTGTGTGTGTGTGTGTGTGTGTGTGTGTGTGTGTGTGTGTGTGTGTGTGTGTGTGTGTGTGTGTGTGTGTGTGTGTGTGTGTGTGTGTGTGTGTGTGTGTGTGTGTGTGTGTGTGTGTGTGTGGTGTGTTTGTGTTGTGTGTGTGTGTGTGTGTGTGTGTTGTGTGTGGTGTGTGTGTGTGTTGTTGGGGTGTGTGTGTGACATAAGGAATTTAGGGGCCTGGGTTTTGAAAACTAAGTGAAGTGGACGTGGGCAAGCTGTGTCAGGATGCAGGCCAGTCACAAGAGGACATGCTGTGTGTGTTGTGTGTGTGTGTGTGTGTGTGTGTGTGGTGTGTGTGTGTGTGGTGTGAAGCAACCACATAGCTAACAGGTGGTCCAAGCACTCAACTGCCAACTGAGAAGAAAGTCAGAAACAAGATTTAGGAGTGTAATGAGGCAGGCACGGTAACTCACAACTTCAGGGCTGTGCACCAGGATGGCAGTGACTAAACGATCCTGTTATCTCCTTTTGTGTGTGTGTATGTACCATTCCCATGAATGTCCACCACTCTGAGGGATTGATTCCGAACAATACCTTCTTCTCATCCAAGGTCTTTATCAAGGCTGGTGTTTTACTTTGTAGTTCCTCCTTGCTCCTGCATTCTCACACACACACACACACACACACACACACACACACACACACACACACACACACACACAGTATCGAAAGCAATAACATTTCCGCAGGGTTGGTTTAGATACAGTAACCACATTGGCCTCCCAAATGTTCCCACATAATCCACAAAGATTCCAGATGTTGCAGGGAGGCAAAAAGTCTGCGCCTCCACTCTCTCTCGCTGCCTGCAGCCTCGCCTCCTCATCCCGGCTTGGAGGAGCACGTGGCACAGCTCATACCAAACACTGTGTCCTTCTGCACTGGAGCAAGGCTGCGGGTAACCATGCTACTGGAGATTTACATAGCTGTGCACTTCCACCTGTACCCAGATAACACAAAAAAACAGCACGCCATTGAGAGAGGCTCTGTCCAGGGGCAGTGTAGCACTGCAACTTTATTGTGGTTTCAGACCAGATTAAACAATTTGGCTCAGTAATCAAAGAGCAATAGCAGGCGGAGGCAGAGCAGACTTCCTGTATCCTCTCTGCTCTCTGGCTCAGCGCTGGCTTTAAGTTAAGGGCCAAGCAGGACCTGTTTGTGTCTCAGTTTGAAAACAATACCTCCACGGTACTTCCGGCTGATGAGTTCAGCAGAAGTGTTTCACAGTGAGTCCACAAATGGATCCTTAACAGGGAAAGCTTAAATCTTTTTTGTTATAATGGAGCCATACAAAATGGTTTTCTTCTGTTTTGTTAAGTGAGCTTGCAAACATGTGGCCTGACAATACTTAAAGTGTTCATATAGATGTTGATTAATGCAGTCTGGTTTTTTAAATGGAAATGTTTTCTTTGCTCTATTAGTATTTTGAGACTCATGTGTAGCAGTTTGTGATTTAAAAAAAAACTGTGTATGTGAGACATCTGTCATAGGAGGGAAAACTAAAACTGTAGCACTAATTTTAAGCAGCTGTAATTTTTCCTTTCTGGTCATCAAACTGTTTCTCCTTTGGGACGTCGCTCATCTTGAAATATAAACATCAACATCCTGTTTGAATTTGTTTCATGGAGGCTAACGTCATGCTAAAGTAAGCTGTAATTTATGAAGAGCCATCCTGCCAGCTGCATTTATTGGTGATTGCTGTGAAGATGCCTTACAGCAAAACTCCCCCAAATGGTATTTCACATCACCAGAAAGGTGATGGAGATTAGTCCCTGGTGAAAAAGAGACTTAAAACCAGATTGAAAATTACTTAAAAATCAATAAAACATGAGCATGTTTTCCATCTGCAAGCTCTGTGAGAAAAAGAGAGAAATGGAGGCAGTGAGTGTGATTGAGTGAGAAATGTACCTCTGTGATTAGATTCACATTGCTCTAATAGAAACCAGGTGCTGGACAGTAGTGTAAATGTTTTCCCATGCATTTTTGTGGGCAACGCAGCTTTAACAGTTTCAGTCCTGACAGCATTACATGCTTTGTCATTCAATGAAACAATAGCCACGTACGCTTGTCACACCAGTTTTAAATTCTTCGAGCCTCTTTATACAAACTCTGACCCATGCTAGCCCTCACTTCTACGTTTTTATGATATTTAAATACACTTTTCAGTTTTTTCTATTTTTACCTCACAGTTTTACACCAAATGTCAAGTTATGCACCTAAGTGCTGCTGCAGTAAGACTTGGATACACATGGATGAGTCATGTGAACATCTGCAGTTTTTTGAATCTCTATTTTTAAAACAGATTTGACGTAATTGATCATCTTCTTAGGAATGAATGATTCTATCAAGAACAACTTCCATTAGGGAAGAAACCATGACGTTAAAACACACGGCCCCATATAAGAAAACAGAATTAGTGGCCACTTTAATGGATTGGGACCAAAGTCGGCTTCTCCTTCCCCAACCCCATAATCTAAAGCCAGATATACACCACATGTGTGGCTCCTCTGGAAAAATGAACTCGACTTGGGAATATATGGTCAGGAAATGTATAGCACATGCCTGGAACGAGCCTTCAGGGGCCGGGGTGGAGGTGGAGGGGAGATCCCCCCCACTCCCAGCTCCCTGAGCCTTGTTTCCATTACGCTGGGAAGAGCAATCTCCCAGACTATTCGAGGGGGCCTGGTGTAAGACCTCCTGGCCGACAACATGACCCAATCACAGAGGAGAAATCCATTTCCTCACATCTGGGATTTTCCCACTGAAGCTTTGGGGCAGCATTCCACATCAGTCACCAGACTCAAATGCAGCACACACACACACACACACTTTGGAATTCAGATAACTTGTTGACAAATAAATGTGTGTGTGTTTCTCTGTATGTGGAGGACAGAGATTGTCAGAAAGAGGGCACAAAAATAGCCCAGCAAATGTGCCAGTTTTTCTAGGGAAGACGGGGAAAAGGAGCTTTTTTAAAAGCTGCCCGGCCAAAACAAACAAGAGGGTTAGTCAGCGAAGGGAAAACATTCACAAGCTGATTGATGTTTCCTCTCCTTGCATCTGCTATTACTTCCATTGCCAAGGCCTGCACCAGAGGCTAAGTCATCATCTCGCTACAATGAGCCTCGCAGCGATAACGCTCAACTTTAGTGTACGAGTTTTTAAAATGAATCTAGAGGAGAGGAGCAGCGCCGGGCTGTGTTTACCTCTCTGGTGATTCATGTGGAGAGAGGTCTGCACCTTGTTGCTGCGCTTCCTCCATCACTTTCACTGTCAGCGGCTGACAGGGATGCATTGTCCGTCTGTCCATTCCTGCCCTGTCAGTCAGCGGGCATTGAGATGGATACCTTGTTTACAACTTTGACATAGTCATTCATTAACCTGTCAAAAAGGCTTAGCAAAATGAAGGGCAGATGATGTTGTGAATATTCTTTAAGGGTTATTTTATGATAACACTCCTAATATCGCTTTTGTTATTAAATGTTTTCACTATTGTAAAAAATAGACAACATAGTTGCATTTATTATCAGTTTTGTGTACAATTGAAAACATGTTTGTGTTCACTTTTAGCTTTTCCTTTGTAAACTTCCTGGTTAACAATCCAACGGAAAACAAGGTACTTGACTCGGCCTAGCCCTGACCCTTCCTTAAAAGTCTCGGGTTCGAATGAAACAGGTTCTCTAGACAAGTGTGTGTGTAAGGCTTTGAGTGTTTTTTCTTTCCTCCAAGCTAGATTTTAGCCTGGGGTCTCACAGAGATGGGGTCGTTTCTAAAAAAAAAAGTAATATATTACATATTACTTTTTTAAAAAGTAATATATTACACTACTTCGTTACTCTCTACATAAAGTAACTCGTTACTTTACTCGTTACTTTACTCGCAGGGCCGGCCCGCCCCTCCCTGCAGGCAGATCACGCAGACTTCTAAAGTTTCAAATGTTCTCTTTAGTTCAGTTTCCATTGTCGCATAAGACTGATCCAGATCCTGCATGTTTTCCTATCTGACCGTGGCTGTCCTCTGTCTCCTGCTATCTGTATATTTTGCGCAGTCTATCTCTGCTCACGCTGTTGCGTCGGCGTGTTCTCCTGCGTGTTGGCCATGTGTTGCACTGGAACCAGACACCGCAAAGACTTCAGCCGAGCACGTACGAACTGAGCATGCGTGAGTGGCAATAACTCTCCTTACCAGCAGGCGGCGGTAGTGTGTATTCATCATTCAAAACAGGCAACAACCGGAAAACAGAGAAGAAGAACAGACTAGTGATATAAACAAACAACAAATAGCTGTGTGTTAGCTTCACCTTAGCATGTGTTCTTTGCAGGTGTTTGTTGAGGTTTGATTATGACTGATTTTAGTAAGTAACGAAGTAACGCGTGTCGGGGCAATGTTAGTAACTGTAGTGTGATTACTGAATTATAAAAGTAGCGCGTTACACTACTCCGTTACCGACAAAGTAATAGTATTACAGTAACGCGTTACTTTGTACGCGTTACACCTAGGGTTGACAACTTCCAGAAATGGAAAAACGGGACACGCATCCCCCGCGCGCGAAGATTTTCGGGTTTCTGGCGGATTTAGTTACTTTTTTTTGTTACCTTATTTCGGTTTTAGGGTTAGGGTTATGTTATTTAATTTTCCCATCAATCAGCTCAACACACACACACACACACACACACACACACACACACACACACACACACACACACACACACACACACACACACACACACACACACACACACACACACACACACACACACACACACACGCAGAAGACCCGAGACAGATCTCCACTCACGGGCTTTACCCAACTGTGTTTTTCTTCCACTGTTTGTTGTAAGACACAAGTCTTTTCTTTTTAGAAGGGCCCAGAACCACATCCTCTCTCTCTTCTCCTTTTTCATTATCACCTCCTCCACCGGCAGCGCTCATTTTCCCACACGACTGAACAGGCTGACATGCCACACAAACAATGATGCCGCGCCCGCTGCACACCGGAGAAAATCTCACACACACACGTGCGAGCATTGTGCCTGCCCTGTCAACTGAGCGGTCCTAGTGCCATCTCCGCATACAGCACACAAACACACAGGCACGCAGTCAGACACACTGCATTGCGCGCAAACAGAAACATATGTTTTATTTTTCCCTTTACACGGGAATCCGGGACAAACTAAGTCCCGTACGGGACACGCCCCTTTTGGCTCAAATACGGGACGTCCCGGCTAATACGGGACGGTTGGCAACCCTAGTTACACCCAACTCTGGGTCTCAACAAGTGTGGTTGAATATAGCAACATGCTGATTCCTGATAAAAAGTTACCTCTCTGACGAAAAGACATCCACATTTTATCGCACATCTTCATCCCTGTGACTTGCAAAACCTTGAAATAACAGTAACAAATTCAATTAGATTCAAATGCAGATGAAAAGCTGTCGCACTCTGAGAATTATTTAGTTCCTTTGCTGCAAATGACGAGAAAGTATTGATGTTTTGCTTCATAGGAAGGTACACCCTTTGATCTTTCTGTCTGTTTTCAGCAGAGAGCAGTCTTACCCTGATATATGTAAATGTTTTATGTCAAATCCAGTAAGATCTGAGCACTTACTTGCTCTCTCTTTTTCCTCTTGGCTGCACATCATTTCAGTTTTCGACCGTACAAATGGGAAACTGAGCCCTTCATTAATATTCTCCCCTCAGCTGCACACCCCTTAGCACTCAGATATCTCTCTGTGTGACCTTGTGATCATCTGTAAATTACCCTGTCCTGCTTGGTGGCAAATGGGGTCTGAGTCCTCATTGAAATGAAGTAATGTTAGCTCAGCTTCACATAGAGGCCAAACTGAGGGCAGCAGAGATTTGTCCATTTAAGAAACTGTCAATCTTCAGCCAGTCGCTGTGTGTTTATAATAGTATCAAACTTGTTATAACAGTAATCCCAGCTGCTAATGAAATAAATTAGTACAGACGATATCACCACTCCTCATGCTCCCTGAACGGGCACACAATAAAAGAAGGGAAAATAATTTGGGTATAATGATTACTCGAGCTGTTTAGCAGTTTTCTTAAATAACTTATGTTTATTTTTTGGATGTGAGCTGATGTTTTCTTTTCTTTTCGGTATCTGCAGTGCAAGATATTGTGACAACAATATAAATGATGCTGAAACCTAACCCATGTTGCTGTTGAAGGATTGACCTACTCTAACCTACCTGGGGAGAACTCGCTGAACTCTCGCTAAGCTTTAAAATAATATACACATCCTGATGGGGGAAATTTAGGTCAAAATCCTAAAGATAGTTGATAAATAAGTCAATGTCATTTAAATGTTTTAGACACATCCATAACAGATGGAATGCCTGCAGGATAGGGTGATTTTAAATCAAAACCAGGTTTTATTGTTGTAAAATAAATTAGTGTAGCATTCAAGTTATATCATGTATTATTTATAACCACAGACTCATGATTCTCTATAACTGAACTTAACTATAATGTTGCATTGTTATTTTTGACTCATATTATTGTAAAGTGAGAGAATAGACAGGAGAAGTTGATTGCTCAGTATTGAGTGGTGTCATCTGAGAGCTGCGGTTTGTTTGAGGTGGGGTGTTGAGCGGTTTGCAGCTTGTGATGCCTTCAGGTGCCCTACGTAGAGTTCTATACTGTTGGTCTTCTAGAAAGTGACTAAAAGGAGCTCTGTTTTTTTCTTCTCCAAAATGAATAAAAAGCCATACAACAAAACAACTTTCAAACAGTTTTCTATAAGAGACTTAGACATAGACTGATATTAAATATTCAACAAAGTCTGAAATGAAATAGCCCAAATACACATCATCAATACTTAATATTATCATGCAACAAAGCAATTCTAAAATTACATTACATTACATTGCATTTAGCTGACGCTTTTGTCCAAAGCGACTTACAATAAGTACATTCGACCAGGAAGACACAACCTTGAAGAAAACAGAATCATATAAAATAATGATGTTACTAACTCTTGTTACCATCAGTCCTCCAAGTTCTACATTCCTCTTTTCCAGCTGCAGCTGGGTGGATCATATAGCGCTCAGCTGGTAACTCTTATATTTCCCGCAGCATTTGAAGGTATCACGGTTGTGTAGCGCTGGCCGCGCGAGGATCCCTTCTCATACACACACACACAGACGCACACACATCTGGTGTGAAGTGTGAAAGTCTGTATTTGTGCTTTACAATCACTCTGTTGCTTTTCCTCGCTTTTTTTGATTACCGTTTCTAAGCGAAAGGAATATATTTATTTTTTTCATTCAAATATGTTGACAACTGCGTTTGAATACCGGGCACCAAAATCAAGTTTGCTGCTAGTGTAGTATAGAAACTTACATTTATAAACGGGAAAGCAAGGGTGATTTTTCTGTTTTACTTTAACATAACCTTGTCTGTGTTGGACGAAGAGGATTTTGTTATTATGACCAAGTGGAGGTTTTGCGATGACATCTAGAAGAAACTCAGCGAAACTGAAGCTCCGGCGGTCTTTCAGCGAGCAGCTGCGGAGCTCCAAGTCCAAAGCCTGGGATTTACTCTGGAGGAATGTCCGAGAGCGGAGGCTGGCAGGTCAGTAGCCCGCCGCACGGTGCAGGGCTGGGGGTCCCACCACCACAGAGAGAAAAGTTCCTCAAAGTAGTATTAATTTAGCAAAAATGGGAATGGGACCTTTCATAGTTTGCATTAAGGGTCGTTAAAGTGGTGCAACAGGGGTATTTGAGAGGGGGGACATGCAGAATATTGTCATAATTTGGCATAGGCATTGTGAAGTAGATTTTTCCTCTAAATAACCGGTGCTGTGCAAAACATTATTAATCCTAAAATAGATAGATATTAAATGTGCATTTAATGTTATGCAATACATAATATAATGTTAAACTCTAAGTATGCCTTTAGTGGACTCAAATCCCACCGTCCCTATTTTCTTTTATAAATATGTGGGGGGAAAGCTGGGCGACTTTTGGAAATAGATCTCAGGGGGGTGTTTAGCCAAATGTACGTGGTCACTTTTAAACTTTACCTTTAAATCCTGTCTCTTGTTAAGCTATATGATATAAAGTTGTATTTCATTCGATTAATTTCAATGGGTTAAAACTTAAATGTGATGCAAACTCATGAATACAGAAACAATATAATTAACTTATTAACATGTTTCCCACGTGCATTACATCCATGGCTGCATGGTTTTATTACAGTGTTAATTTGTCTCCAGTATCAATGAGCAGTGGGCTGCTGCTGCCGCAGAGTGGCGCTGCTGAGCAGGCTAATGTATGAACTGTGAAATGGAAAGTGTATGCACAAAGTGAGAGTAGAGAATATTTTATTATTTCCTCATTATTGGTTTAAAGTCATGACATGTTTTTAAAGCACCTTCAATTAACATGAATACGCATTTAAACAAATATTCTATCAATCTTCTAACAAATAACTGTAAAAAGTTTTATGATTATATTTAGTATTTAATGTTTGGCACATATTTCCCCTTTTAATTAGATTTCTGTTTCTGTAGTGTGTAATGTAATAATACTGCAGCTGCTTTCCCAGTCACTCTTCTTGAGAGTATAGGCTATTAACCTTCATAGTTTTAGAAATAGAAAGGCTATCGTAGATTTATTACAAGTTTATATTTCCCTAGACTGTTTGTTATTACGAATACCTGGCTGTGAATTAACTTGGACCAAGGCAGTTTTCCTAGCAATGCTGCTCCACTTTAAAAAAGCAACAGTGAAGTTTTATAGTTACATGCCTTGTGCAGTAATACTGTCAAAGTCCTTGAGAGTGGGGAAGAGTGTGAGAAGAGGGGAATAAATCACTTGTGCAGTAACCTAAGTCTACCACTAGGTGCTGTGAGTTGACCACATCAGTTTATCCCGAGGGAAAGCCATATGGTTTGGTAACAGCTCTGTCTTTATCAGGAGGATTTTCAGTGCTCAAATACAAATACAGACAACAAGTGTAATAGCTTTGTTTCACATGTTTAAAAAATGTTGTTCAAATGTAACGCATTGGTTGTATTTTCTGCAGGAAGCATGCTACTGCATTGTATGGATATTTGACACAATAACCGTATTCTTTAACACATACACTAAGTCATGTGCCTGGCATCCCTGAAAGCCTGAGCTGTTTTCATTGAACATGATACACATTATAGACTTGATGCAGCAGCTGACTGTCTTATACAAATATATATTATTATAAGTTGTTTGATCCCTGCCAGGAAGGTCCCTCATGTTTTTTTTGATAATTGTAACACAAATAGTTGATTATGATCATCACATCAGACCAGGGGCGGATCTAGGAAAAATATTCATGGGGTGGCAGGAGATTTTGAGGGGTGGCATCCCCTGGCAGAAGTAGCCTATATGCTGATTTAATCGCAGTCACATGTTGTCAATGTTGACTTGGAAAGCCACAATATTTCAACTCAATAACATCAGGATACATTATTGTGGCACATCAGTAAAGCCTTAAATAGAAATATATAAGGTGGCAGACATAATTTAATGAATTTTAACTGAACAATAACTGAATGAGTTAGTTTCACTCTTAGACCAGCAGGGGTACCAAATCGGTGCCCCACAACTTTACTGCAAACAGTTACAACCTTGACTTTACATCAGAAAGAACAAACATTAAAGAAGTGAGTAACTGCATCAGCTAAAACATACATCGCTGCAGTTATTATCCAGTGGAAGGTCCTTACCTACTGGCGTAGTTAAATCAAAGTGGTTACCTTTTTTTGGCTGGGCAGTGTAGTTTTACACACCGTCTTATTTGACTTTCCCAGGACTTAAAACTGTTTTTTGGGGGCAGACCCCCACAAAGAAAAAAAATATATACACACGTAAGGTCATCATCTTAACAGTTTGTTATGCTCATCAATCAATCAATGTTTATTTATATAGCCCAATATCACAAATGTTACATTTGTCTCAGTGGACTTCACAGTTTGTACAGAATATCAGTATGACAATACGACACCCTCTGTCCTTAGACCCTTACATCGTACAAGGAAAAACTTCCGGAGAAAACCCACAGTTTAAAGGGAAAAATGGGAGAAACCTCAGGGAGAGCAACAGAGGAGGGATCCCTCTCCCAGGACGGACAGACATGCAATAGATTCCGTGTGTAAATTGAACAGATAATACATTTGCAACATAGGTAGTCCAAATGTTTGGAAATGCATGTGTGTATAATAGGAAGATGAATCCACGAGGATATCCATCCAGGACCTATGATCCAGGACCACAGCCACGACTCAAGATCCAGGGCTCGCGACTCCGGATCCCGGCGTATATAGACACCAAAAAGAAAGACATTTGGGGAAGCTGGGTTAATCGGAACATGAGTACACAGGTATAGACAGAGAGAAGGAAGAAGTAAGATGTCCCCCGACAAACTAAGCCTATATCAGCGAAACTAGGGGCTGAATCTAATCAGCCCTAACTATAGCTTTATCAAAAAGGAAGGTCTTAAGCGCACTCTTAAAAACGGATAGGCTGTCTGCCGCCCGAACACAAACTGGAAGCTGATTCCACAAATGTGGAGCTTGATAAGAAAAAGCTCTGGCTCCCATTGTACTTTTAGAGACTCTAGGAACAACCAACAACCCTGCATTCTTGTAACGCAATGCCCTAGTAGGACAGTAGGGTATAATGAGTTCTTTAAGGTAAGATGGTGCCTGCCCATTAAGGGCTTTGTAGGCGAAAAGAAGAATTTTAAATCGAGTCATCCGTGAGCAGAGCATCAAGTTGGCATGCCTATAACAGCTGAATGCGGCGATTACCATGTTGTTCAGCAAAACGCCTCACAAACTTATTAAGATCCAAAGCTTTAGTGCGTTTTGATTCAATGCTGAGTACAGCCAAACTTGACCGTCTCTTCTCTGTCATTATAGACCGCAAATATCTCATTCCTTCCGTCTACTTGGGTCTGAATGCTTCTCGTTTGGCACCTTCCCGTTCAAATTAAATCGCCGCCAATCATATTTCCATGCTTGCGCCACGGCCGGGGGAGGGGTTATAAGACTCGCGTCTTGTGCTGCATTCACTTGCACTCGGACATTAGGAATTTTCTCTGATAAATGTCCGATGAGCCACAACTTTTCTTTCAAAACAAAGCTGCCAACGGGGGTGGCAAGGCTATTTTTTAGGGTGGCAGTTGCCACCCCGGTAGATCCGCCCCTGCATCAGGCTGATATTTTGGGCAGAGAGGAAAAAACTCTCTATTTTGAAAAACAGATTCCAGTATGAGAGGGAGGAAGCTTGAATTAAATTGAGGTCAGGTATTTGAGGCCCGAAACAGCTAATTTCTTGCTCATCAGCAATGATATGGCCAATCTCTGGGGAAATCAGCATGTGTCAAATCAATGATAGTGGTCTTTTTATACAACCTTTTTGAACATTAGTCCAAACTGATAGACTTGTCATTTTCTACGTATGTTCCTCTGCTAAGTGTGTAGCTTATGCATGAAACATTATTGTTTGAGAGTGATACTCTATCTGTTCTCTGCTGCTGTGCTGAAGGTTACTCAGCAGTAGGCAAATATTTGGAAAGACACGGAGGGCTTCCTCTGCTCTTGTGTGATTAATTAACAGGTGTTGACTTTCACAGCTTAACTGGAAAGCAGAAGCAAAATACAGATACATGTGAGCTGTCACTTTATATAGACACATTATTATCACAAAGCTTTTTCTAGTTACACCAATATATTCAGGACATTATTTTACACTGTAGGTGGATTTGACTAAGTAAATACACAATGTTTTATAGGCACTAGTCCAGAAATATTATTCCATCTTGAGCTGAACTCCTGCTCTAAGTAAGTAAGTTTGGAAAAGCTCCTTTCTGCCTGCTTCGTAAAGATATTTTCATACATATATGTTTAAACTTTGTAGAAATATGCAAAACAGTAAATTAAACATAACACCATGAATTACACAACAATATAAAAACCTGAACTTTTAAAGGTCACTGCTCAATTGTGAGGAAATAAGAGGAGATAATGAGAAAATGGTTTGGATATTTAAAGTGCAAACGGCCAATTATTGTGTTTCATAATAGATCGTAAATTCTTTTTTTGGAATTATAATCAGCCCTATTATTTAAAGTGCTGAGCCATAACAATCCCTTACATCATTTGAAAAAATAACCCGCCCCCATATCTTATTTATTTCCATTTAAAATATAAATATTTTATATTTTATACATTACTAGCAGATATGATTTGAGCAGACGTGTGATTTTATTCCAGACTGAGCGTTCAATTCAGACATTTGGTGGCTCGTGTGTTGGATATCTTAAGTCACACTGCGTCTATTCTTAAGCCTTAACCACAGGAAACACAGCCACGCAGAGCCAGAACTGCCCAGTGCAGATTACATGTGTCTGCTGCTGAATCACGCCACATCAGAGCAGTGTCTAAACCCTCTGCTCCTCCATACTCATCATCTGTGGGGCCATGATTCAGGATATACTGTAACAGGGCTCGGCAGAAAGGGTTGCCAGGTTGTCATTGCCAACTATTTTGAGAAATTGTCAACCAATTCTGTGACATCAGTGGAAACTATTTTTGGATAGGGATCAAAACAGCAAAATGTGCTCTCTTACTTGAACTATTATTGTTATGGTCATTATTATTATTATTATAATCAAGACAGATTTGAGGTCACCCCTGAAAGTACAGATGATGGACAGGCTTACGTTGGTTTCACTTTAGGGACCCAAAATCCAGGTCCAAAAGAAAGGTCAGAAAAGCAAAATGTGAAAGGGAGAGAACAGTTGGCAATGAAGTGACCTGCCGAATTCATTTTCACCGATCTCTGAAAAACAGGACAGCTGCAGCTGCACTACTGGTATTCAGTACATTAGTCATTTAGGTAGGACATATGACCTGATGACAGTTAAGATTCAAATTCTGTAAAGTACAAGGAATGTTGTACTTTAGCTTTTAAATGTATCTCACATTTTCATTATTAAGCTCACATACAGTAGCTGCATCATTTCTAAATTACTGAAAGTAAAGGGTGACTAAAAATGGCAATCATATTTCAGTTTGGGGATCCTAAAGCTGATTTTGAGTTTTTTTTTAACCAAAGTTAGTGTTGAGCTCATTGTAAATATAGTTCTGGGGCAGAGAATGAATATAAGCAAGCATTACATGCCTGTATTACTGTTGTATTTTAACATGGCTTAATTTGTCTTCACACAGTAATACAAACTGCCTTTTTATTGTGAGGAACAATACAATACACGCTTTAAGCTGGCTGGCATCTTAAATGGCCTCAATATGTGTGTGTGTATGTAACTTGAGTCTGGATTCCTGTTGCCATGCTGTATAGTAGTTGAGCTCTGAAACCTAGACAGAGGCGTGTTGGAACACGTTTGATAAGGGCTGGAGTCACTGTGCCTGACACACAATACTCCCACTAAGGACACACCACAGCCATTTCTTCATGGCATGCGGCACAAAGTTAAACACAGGGACATCCAAAGGCAACACTGCAGATCGCGTCGCTCTTAAACAATCCCCGCTGAGGTATTTAAAGGGCAGGCAGACACGAAAACACAACATTAATCTCATTCATTATGATGTTGCATAGCATTGGGTGATTGATTCCGTAACGTGATATGTATGATGCACTTAGTGAATATGTCGGTCTAGACGTAGAGAGGACAAGAAAACACAGACATGGGTTCAGCGAGATCTAAATGTTGCCAACATGCTGCCACTCTTTTTTAGCATCCGACACCTGAAGCGATCCTTTACAGTATGAATGAACACAGGTGTATGTGTTGGTAAAAAAATGTGTCACTGCCAAATGAAATCATCTGAATAGTGTCACACCATCACCTAGTCCCTTAAAAAAGCAACAATCACGTATTTCAATTGCTCCACCTGAGGGTGTGGAGAGGGCTATTAAACACAGAAGTTTATGAAAACTTGCAGCGCCTGAAGTGTGCTGCTGAATTGTGGTCTTTGTGAGCTTAAGCTAGGGTAGAATTTGCCAGCCATGGAGTGAAACAGACAGGGGCTGTGTTTGATTTGGTCGCTTGCCCATTCGTGCTCTATTCACATGTATGGCGCCTGCTTACACTACACAGGCCAGCTTGTGGGGCAGGGGCCCTGACTGGTGCTGGGTGGGTCTGCTTGTGCGGATGTGGACTTTACCTCAGGTGTGAGGAGATTGTTGTTCCATGTTGTAAACTGGCCGATACAAGCAGACTTGATATCATGTGAGCATTAGTTTTAGTTTTGATTTTCTTTAAAAGTTATTGGCCCAAATAGTGTTGTCACAATACAAACACTAGGACTTCGATACAGATACTGTACCTGCCAAGATACTGTATTTGCATGCAGATACTGAAACCACGCCAACAACCTAAAACAGTAGTACAATTAATTGAATAATAGATGAGAACATGAATCTTAAAATTCTTAAACACAGGAAATATGTTGACAATGTTAATGCAGTGTTGTAACACAGTGTGTTCATACAATAAAAAAATAAACCTGGAGACCCTTAAGATCAGCTCTTCAGGTTCACATTCCCATTTTACAATGCTGCTTATAAAAACTTCAATCCTTGTAGAGATAAATGTCAACAGTACAAATGGTGTACATTTTTAAATCAGGATTCAAACATTTATTCAGATTTCTTTTGTAATTCCTCCAGTTTTTTTCAACTTTCTTCAATTGAAGTCTGATCGATAAAGCTCACATCTCATATCACTTCGTGCCAGTACAACATTTAAGAGTGAATTTCCTTCTCAAAACATATTATAAACATTGCTATATGCCAAATACTATGTGTTAGTATATGATGGGACCAGGGACACAGTGACACAAGGGCCCTTGATGCCTGTCATTGAACAGCCATCAAAACTGAACAGATGAGTGGCCGGAGCTTGAGCTTTCTTTTTGTGTTGGGTGAAGAGGATATAGGTCACTCATATGTATTCAGGCTAAAATGTATTTTTCCCCTGAGGAGGTGACACTTGGAGGAGACCTGCTGAGAGGCCTTCCTGTGGCTGGAGCTAGGGGTTACGTGGTGGGGGTGGGGGTGGGGGAGCTGAAATTAGCATTCTCCAACCAAGAAAACAACTTCTCCCTGTCTTTTTTTTTCCTCTGTAGTTTTCTCTAATATGGTACAGTCTCACTCTTGCCCAGTAAACTTGGCACCTGTGTGACCGGCAACAGCAGAAGAGTTGTTCTAGTGCAGGGCGGCACCAAAAAACACTATTTTTGTAAGCCCTCCCACACCCCTCTTTCTTCCACTCCTGCTCTCCTCTCAGTTCATAGGCATTCCAACGGTATTTATATTTCCCTCCAGAGCAGGGGGAAGTTGACAAGCATTCACACAGACATTGGATTCAGCTCTGCAAGGTGGGCTGTACTCCCACAGCTGCTTTGCCATTGGCCTCCATGTGGTCACATGGCCTGAAGAGATAGACTGAAGTGTTGGCACTCCTCCCCTAGGCTCTGCTGTGCTTTCCTTCTCAGCTCACTTTTGGCTTTTTGCTCCTATGTGAAGTTTTCTGTTAGTGGGAGAGTGTGTGGCTGAGTGTGTATCAGCCAGTGGTCAGGGGCTGGTTTGGGGTACAGTGTTTCAGTTATGTTTCGGGAGCTCCCAGAGTCCACAGGCAGCGAGTGTCTTGGGAGTATGACCCCAGAGACTCAGGATTTCTACCTGAGAATGGACCATCACCACAGACGCTCCGGGTACAGGCTGGGCAGGATCATTGCCAGGCAGCAACTCCTCAAGAAGATCGCTGGAGGTAGGAAAGCTGTTTGGGAAGGAGTGACAGTTCAGTCTTGGTCTTGGTTGGAAAACAACCAGGTTTTTGAGCCTTGGCTGAAGAGAGAGCTGTTAGTTATTAAGAGTTTAAAATAATCATTCTATGTCATACCTCCAGGAATGCTGGGGGTAAGAGGAGCTGGTAGTCAAAACATGCAGTGAATAAGATATGACGCATGTGTATGAATATAACAGTATGAATGCTGGACAACCTGGTGTCAAGTGAGCAAGGGCATCAATGTGTTTGTCTGGGATCAGCTGATTGTCTGTGAAATGTCAGTTCATATCTGTAACTTTCTTTCCTTGGGCACTTCAATACAAAATCTCTTTGAAAGACAAATAGAGTGATAACTTCGTAAGTTTGTAGGTGTGTGTGTGTGTGTGTGCCTCTGCAGACAAAGACAATCTTGACCTTCAGCCAATATGTATTCAAGGGAGCAGGAGTGGTGACTAGTTAATATTGACTGATTATAGTGAACACTGATAGGTGATAACCTCTGGGATCAGTTACATAACAAGAGGAAAGCCTAAACTGTAAACAAGAGGTATCAATGCATGTCAGTCCTGACAGTTTAACAAGCCCTCAACACATTTGTGGACTGCTGTATGAAGCCAGGAGAGCAACAGCGCAGCCTGACCCCCCATTCATCTTTCTCAAAGGTCTGTAACCTCTCGCCTTTGCTTTTACCTGGAGATGTAAGGTCCGGGGAGGGGGCAGGGCAGCATAACAATGGAGAGGACAAAGTACTCCTGCTCCCTCCTGCAGATGTGAGCACACTGACACCGGATCAAAGAGAGGCTAGATTTCATAACAGATTAAGCCTCATCATCTTCAGCCATCAGATTTAAACACACAGCATAGTTCTCCTCTCAGTCACAGGAGAGCATGAGTCAGATAATGCAGCCTCTTGTGTGGGCAGGATTACTGAATCACCACAGAGAGCTGAGGCAGCGCATGAGGCATTTTCTGTGATTATGACGACGAGAAGGATACACAGAGCTTTGTGTTGGATTGATGTGTGAAGATTTCCCAGAGTCATGTGTATGAACGAATGTTTTCCAGATACATCTTCATGATCTGATGTTCGCAGGCGTGTGCAGTCATGTAGCCTGCCATGTGTTTTCAGATTACATGTCTGCAAACCAACAATTTAGTTGATATGTGACAAAGACAGAAAATATGTACATGTTTGAAGTTGGGATCAAGTAATTTTAACAGCATATACTTCCATGTTTTATACTTTTAAGTATAATGTACTAACTTAACTTTTGACTCACTCAAGATGGCACAGGTTGGCCTTTTCTTCTGGGTTTTAATACTGCTGTTAAAGTGACAAAAGATACATTAACTGCATTTTCTCAATCTCAGTCGGAGTTGTGAAGGTCCCCCTAATGTATACAATATTGATCCTTCTCTTCCTTTTTAAAGGCAACTGGTTTAGCTTAAAATATGTAGAAAATGTTTACCACATTACCTAAAAACCAAGCTCATGCAACCACATTAAATTATTGTCTTAAAGGTGTCTTTTTCTTGGAAGATAAAGACAAAAATGAAATATACTCTTGGGAGAGAGACAACTCCTCTTGTCCAACTATTTTAACAGGCTGTCTTAAATTCTGTAATTTTGTAATCTTGAGCAATCTTCTCGCCTAATTTTGGTAATTGCAGTAGTTTCATTTGATTGGCCTTAATTGAGCAATGTTCTTCTTCATCAGTTTTTCTTCCTTTTTCTCAGGAGAGCAGTGTCTCTAGGCCTACTTGTGTGATGCCCACATGTTTGAAATGCGAGGGAAGGTAGTATTTTAAGGGACTGTCTGCAGAGGCACTCGATTGATCTCCATGTGTCACAGTGGCTCCTGCATTCCAGCTGGACAGCCCTGTTGACATAGCAGGTTGAAAGTGAGAGGGGGCCATGGTGATGGGCAGTTACTCATGTATTGTTTCACCCCAAATTCCAGGGAAGCCTTTGGGGTCTTAGTCATGTTTCGGATTTGATGGCGTTTTAAAGCCACCAGAGCTATATGTGTGTGTTTGTGTCCGGTCCACTATATACCTACTGCTAAAGAACCAAACAAGTCCTTTTTTTCTGACCAGTACATGTCGTCTGCTCGGAGACTTGATGGATAGAAATGCACAGCTGTGTGGAGTAAGAAACAGGCGTTTGAGTGCTGCACAGTGGGATTGTTGTGCAAGGGAATGTGCATGTTTTCATTGAGGAGGAATGTGTCTCCTTTCCTGAAAATACTTCTCAGATTTTAGAGGAGTATTCCATACCCCATAACTCTGGTAGGGCTACTGTGTTTATGAAGTTTTCTGCTCTGTCTGCATCGAGTCAACAGACTGAAGAATCTCAGGATTTCAATATGTTTTTAATGTTATGCCGAAATCCCTTTTAATACTTAAATGTGTATAGTGAATGCTTGTGCATATGACTTTTATGAATAATATATATGTATATTATTTAGGGCTCATTATTCGTACTTCTGTGGATTGTGATATTGAGGATGCAATGTATACAATATCACGGAATGGTGAGATGTACAATCAGGTGTGCTTCATATACAAAATTAGACTAATTCAACACAGATTTGATCAAATGCCAGGGTATGACTGAATCCCCTGATAGTCATTTGTCCATAATAGTTCAGAACTCACATATTTATTGCATTAGATGATGGCTCCAGCGGTTTTCCTTGTGGACTGTGGTTTAAAAGTGTTCCTGTTTAGCCACGGAAAAGTCCTGTAAACTTCATCTGGTGGAAAGTGGAAACGCTGAGCAGCTGAAAGCTTCACCGTGACTAAACCTTCATCGCTGACTGTGGCTGTTTGGTTCTTTTTCTCGTTGAGGAGCTGCTGTGTTTCAGACAAGAAGCTCTGTCCGGTGTGACCCCTCTGTGACCCTTCTTCATGGCTTGTTGACCTTGGTACAGCCAGCGGCTCCGATCTCTGCCCTGGGAAGGCCATTTGTGCATTCTGCCCCGGTTGAGGATGTTGTGCGTCTTGTGTCAAATGCCACAAGTTATAGCGTGACAGCTGCCTGCTTATCATTAATCTGTCTGTGTCCTGGAGTTACAAAGCGTGCCTTTTGTCTGGCTGTCATGGTTGAAAGGCTTTTGTCTGTTAGGGTATCGTGCTATCAGCCACATGTTTTCTCCTGCTGCTATGTTTTTAATCATATTGCTATTTGCTCAGTTCTACAGAAAATATGCACACACTGTGTCTTTTTATGTTTACTCTTTACTTTAGTAACTTTACATTACTGACAATGTTTATCTTATCAGCACTAACTGTTTTATGTCATGGTTAAAAGAAGTTCAATGACAAACCTTTTCTGCCAGTTCTAGAGGCATTTATTTAAAAGAAAGCTCTACAAGAGGTAAGCAGGATAATAGTGTACCTCCTCTTGAAAATGTTTCTCTACGTAGCATAGAGAGGACGGGAACACTTCAATTTTTGAAGAGGACAAGCTGTACCCTCCTTCCTCTGTTCTTCCTCTGACTAGCAGATGGATACTTGTTGGAAACCTGCTATGAAAAGGGGTAGACTCTGTCCTCTCCCACTTAATACTCCTCTCTCAAAGGAACTGAATTATTCATTTAATTATTCAAAGGTCTGCTTCACCATGTGGCACGTTTGATCATCTGTGTGAGAAGCAAATATAACTGCTCCTTCATTCAAATGGAGGTTTGATGATAAGTGAAGATGTAGCCATATGCATTGTTTACTTAGTACACACAAGGTCAGTTTATCTTTTATTCATGGCGGACCTCTCTGTGGAGGGGATTTCTATGCAGATTAAGTTTGCTACCTTCAGGGGTCAGTAAATAATACTGGCTGGGAGCGAAAAGTTATTTTGACAATGTGATTAGCTGGTGTTCTACCTTTAGCACTACCATGCTTGTCGTGGCACTTCAAAGCAGTTGAACATCTTTTTGAATTCTGAAATGCTTGAGGATACCTGTATAAACTGCATAAACCTTAGCAGATACTGTATTATGATTCTATTATGTTGTAAAAAATTGTTTGGGTTATTTTAAAATGTTTTCATACCTCCTATGCCTGCAGCAGTCAAAGGAACGCTGACAATTGGTTTATAGCCGTTGGTATTTTCCCGCCCTGCTGATAAAGAATGAGGAAACGATTAAAGAATGTTGTAACGGTCAGGAACCAACTGACTCAATCCAACCAACCTTTATTAAATAAAGGTCACATTCACAAAACTCTTATGTAGATTCCAATTGTTTGCCTGTAGGTGGCAGACTGAGCTCATATCCTTCCTGTAAATCTCCCTCAGTAGTTCCAAACTGCCAGAGTAGCTGACAGCTGCCACATGTGCATGGCTAATCATTTACTAAGAAGAGATTTGAGAAATGCCTCGGCTGCACTGTAACAGGAACGGAAAGTCACATATTAACAGAGCCACAATGGAAAACCTCCCCTGTTCACACGTCTTTCCATTCCACTGAGAGAACATTGCTGGGGGGAAAGTCTCATTAACCTACATCCAGCCAAAAGTACGCTAAATATGTTGTCACCTAAAGAATCACCTCGTAGTTATGACACTGCAAAACATTTTCTTGGGATAATGAAGCATGTATGTATATATAAAACATTTGGTATGTTGTTATCCAAACGAGTTTTGCACAGGTATCAAAAGATAGTGATAACAGCCAGGTGATGTTAATGGTATTCATTTGTATTAAATAAACGACTGCTTCTCAGGCTTCACCTACAAGCACATTATCCTTAGTTAGTGGTTAAGCCTCACCTAATGGACAGTCTGACCTGACAGTTAAGTAACCCCCCCCATCTGCCAGAATTCAGTACTTGGCTGCCCTCCTGTGGTAGTTATTTACATTGCATGTCAAGAGGTGGAAAAACTGAGGGATGCAGCATGCATGCAGACCACATTCAGCCTCTGTCTCTTCATTTAATAGGCTTTTCAGCAAGGGAGTGACTGTCTGAACACAGCCTGTCATTGATGGCCCGCATGTCAAATAGTCCCACATTTTCTATTAGTGCTCTGTGCATTAGGGAGAGACTGGCTCTGATAAAGCCGAACAATATGTCTCTTTCATAGGGTAGCATTCTTGGTACGCAGCAGCTCATCATACACAACGACACGCGCTAACAGTGTCATCCTCTCTGTTTTATGAGTGCCGCGAAGCTCCTGAGGCAGTCTTGTCACTTTGATGTCGTTAATTAGGACCAGCGTCCCCAGAGATGGCTCCATGCTTTTATGGTGGAGGTCCTGAGAGGGCTTTCTCACGGTAGGGGCCCTTGTTCTGACATTGGCCCTCTTTCTACCCTCTGACTCTTCTGAGGCTATTCCCAAGGAAGGAGGGAAGCCTACGTAGTCCCCCCTGGGATCCAGTTCAACTGAGAGGGAGGTGGTCTTTGGAGCGTTTCCTTTTCCTCGTCCCTGTCCTGTTCTTCACAGAGCCAGGGTCATACATGTAACCTCATTTGTTAGTTGACAGTTTATTTTTACTTATTTGCATCTGTTATTAGCGTCATTTTGTTTGTTTGGGTGCCAGGACCTACAGAACATGTGTTGATAACTTTCCAGCCCGCTTTTTCCATGTAAGAGTCAAGATTTTAGGTTAGCTGGCTGAATGTTTGTCAGTAATTCATAGTCATCTCCTTTTAGTTGTGTTATATGGCGCTCACAGAAAAACCAAATTACAGTGTTTATATAAGCTATCAAAGGGACGGAAGAATTACAGCCACACAACCATATATTAAGAGTGGGAAAACAGCATGACATGGCAAGGCATGCAGTCTACTGTACATACAACAAGACATGTATGGACTTCAAATCAGGATGCACAGAAACACACACACCACTAAGAACCAGAGGTTTATCTTGTCAGGAGATACAGTTAACTGAAAGATGGGACACTGTAGGAGGAGCTGCATGCAGGGACCAGGAAGGGAGACAACTAAAAGCTCAGAACAGAGTCTAGCTGAGAGGGGGAAAAGACAGAAAAGCAGAAAGGGAAGGAGGGAAAAGAGGGAAGTGGGGAGCTTCAAGGGGATAGAAAGAGAAGCTGGGGAAAAGTCAGGCAGGCCCAGTGTTTGACTTCCCCATTTTGAAGTCTTACATGTGCAAAGGGGAGCACAGATGCCCACAGATACAGAAGCTATCTGTTACATCTTACTGCTTATATGCTTCACTGAAAGATTGGTTATACTATTAATAATTCTGAGCAGAATTTTTTTTTTGAAAGTGGACCAAAAACAACAGAGATAAGAATGGCTAAGATGACCATTTCTGAGACAAGAAAGCTGTAGAATATCATACTAGATATAGCTCGCCCTTGATGTGTGTTATCACTGACAAGCCTGCATTAGTCTTCCAGTGCTGTTGTCTCTCTATCTGGTAATAGACTGAATAACCCCAACTGACCAACTATAGCACAATGATCACTCTGCAAAGATCAACAATGGGTTGAAGGAAAAGCCCAGGTTTCAGGGAGGTATGCCTGGATGAAATGAAAAAGGAAATCTCCAAAAGCCAAAGTTGATGTTTTTATCACCAAAGAAAGCAAATCCTTCATACAGGCCTCCAAGTTGGTTCTCAAAACACTTAAACATGCGTGGGAACATGGCTGCACTCCAGTGTCTGGAAGTGTTTAGCTTTTGCATTGTGCCTTTGGATTGGAAGTCACTTTAGTACCCTATGTATTTCACAGAAAGCTCTCCGGATAGATTTCTGCCTAGTTCAGCTATTGCTGGTAGTAAAGCGTAGGTATTTGGGGATCTGGAAATGTCTCCTCCTTCCTTGAGGTGTGGGGTCAGAGGCCCCTTACCTAGTAAAAGGACCTTCTTGGAGTTTCTGTTGGAAATCATGTGTCTAGTGTCCCGTAGTGTGATAAAAGGGGGAAGAAGAAGAACACCTGTCTGTGAAGCTGAAGTACACTCAACACTTTCGTCGCATGTTGCTGTTTACTGAGCGACCCTGAGGAATCAACATGTGGTTGTAAGAACATTTTCTCAAAACTGGGTGAATGTGAGACGCTACAGCGAGACGGATAAAAGAGTGCTTGAACTTTGAATCCTTAACTTGTTCAGATACCACACAGCACACAGCCCATTGTTTGTCTTCTGTGACACCCAACCAGATCTAGTGGGCTATCATTTTGCAGTTTGGGTCTGGGATCATTTGTAAATCCTTCGCTGACAGGCTATTTGTGGTTGGAAGAGGCAGTGACTCTCTGGTAATCTCTCCAATTTCTCTCCCAGGCTGTTGTTTGGTGACTTTGAACACATACATGTCTGCTTTTGCTGTCTACTTGAAGTGATTTTCCATAGTTTCAAAATGTTTACAACATGATGCTCACCCCCCATGGTTTTAAGTATATAACCCTCCTTCAAGCAGTGATCCATCTTGATGTTGTGTTCTCGGGCAGGATTGTGTGAATGTAATAAATCAGCTTCGGCTTTTATTATGAGTCCACTGGTAACTGATACTTCTCAGGAAAAAGGCAAATAAATGTATTTAAGTGTTGCCACTGTTCATTATCAGAATGTAAAGGCTGAAAGAGCTGTGCCTCGTATTTGCAGACTCAAGAGAGAGACAAAAAGAGAGACAGACAGACTGAGAAAGAGAGAGAGTTGACGGGTTGTTACCCCTAAAGATGAGAGAAGCCTCTCTCTGGGTGTCCTTCAGAGGTGAAGGAGAGTGTTACCACAGCTGTGCTGCTCTTGTTTAAATTCAATACAGGACCTCAAGAGAAAAACACAGCTCAGATGACTTTTGACCCGGCAGGCTTTGGCAATGGTCAACAACAGCAGCTCACGTGGTCTTTTTATTTACACTCAGAATCAATAAGTTCGTGCTGTGAGTGTGTGTCTACTACTGTGAAGTGAAAGGTGGACAGACAGCTTTTCACCAGTGGAGTGAATAAAACATATGAAGATTCTTAAAGCAGACTGTATTTTAAATTGAATGTATCTGCAATCAGCCTATTAACAAATGAGCAAAAACGTATATGATAAGCTCTATAATTAAAAGGGCTGATGTATGAAGAGGTTCTTTAATGAATCCTTGATGTCTGTGAAACCCTGACTTACGCAGGTTCAGAATGCTAATGCCTCCCTGGCACTGGCTTTTCCTGGGCTGGCACTGCGTTTGTCCTCAAGTCCCCGGCCTGCAGGAGGCATGGATATCTGCTTTGTTTAGACACTAGTTACTGGAGACCTGTGGTCCACTGAAAAGATCTCTCCACAGGTCTCTGTGGACCACAGGGCATAAGCAGACCCAGGATTTGCTAGCTCATTTGTATTTGAGGAAGTTTTGCTTGGGTGTCTTAGCAACGTAGCCTTGTGTCGGTCATTTTAAACCTGCGTCCCATGTCGGCTACAGGATAACAGGTCCCTTGTGTGCCCCATGGGATCAAATGAGGGGGCTGGAAGTCCGTGGCTGATTCAACACCGGCGCTCTGTAATTACTTCTAATACTCATGTGCCAATCACCGCGTCAAAAAATAAAGTGACTTCCACAAAGGCTGTCTTGTTACTCACCTTTGTAGATAAATCTCTTAGATTTGGCTATTGTCCTTTGTCTCAACACCTTGCCGTGGATGAGTAGCTGTAAAGTGAAGACGTGTTTTGATGTGAGCGGGTGGCACCTCCTGTTACGCTGATGATTGTGGCATATTGTGCCGAGGATGTTGGAGTCTGAGGGAAACACAGAGCTTATTAAAAAATACTCTTGAAATCAGCCAGGCTTTATTCCCTCGACATTAGATTAACAAGGGGCACTGTGGTAGTAATCCACCTTGTGCATTGCCAGCATTCCCTTCAGAGGACCTGAACTCTCACACATAGAGATCTCCTATGCCCCCTCTATCCACACGCATGTCATCACGTCCGTATTTCTGCTATAGTCATTTGTGCTTCCTGTTTGCTCCCCTATGCCCATTTAAAAATTGTGAGACAGAAGGAAATGTTAGGCTATTTTGGGCATGAGACATCAGATGCTGTGGTTTTTGGGCAGACTGGAGAGGGGGCAGTGTGTTTCCCCTGGCTGTCTAGTCTTACTTTTACAGTAAGGCTGACTGCTCACTGTGAGTGGGTGTCTGTAAGCAATTAGCATCATAAAGAGGAAGAGAGGCCTCTCCCCCATGCCTCCCAGCGTGACGACACCTCTCCGCCAGCCAACCCACTGTTACATTTTTTTTCTTTCTCTTTCCATATCACTTGCTCTCTTTCTCCAGGTGTTTTTGATACAGACAATCTCAACCGTCCCAGTGTTCGCTGATACTCTGTGTTTTCTGACTTGTATATTTGTCTGGCCTGTCTGGCTGATTCATGTAGATGTCTCTGCGGCAGTGCAGAGTGGGGGAGGAATGGATAGACACATTTGTAAGGGTCTACTCTGTTAGTACTTTAAGCAGTTTGTTTTAGAGTGCTTTTAAAGCTCGGAGTTTATTTATTGTTAAATGGTTTGTAAAGGTGACTAAAGTGGACCGCCTGCGTCATTCTGTCTGTGCTTGCAGCCTGGCACCCAGCCCCGGCCCCAGTGGGTCAGGGGAGCTGTGTTTTACAACAGGAAATGGCATAAACGTCACAAAGCGACGGGCGCAGTAGAGCCAGGCTACATATGGAATAGTATTTACGTTATAGGAAATTATGGATGGAAGTGGTGTCCTTGGGTAATCATAGCGCCATGGCAATTCCCTGGTATTTAAAGTGATCTATGATCTAATCTTTTATAATATATTTAGCTGATCATCAGGAAAACGTTGTCTTTTGCAGGGTGAATGCTTTTATCCTTCTTTCTTACTTTCTTTTTCTTGATTCCGTTTTAGACGCTTAACATAAGAAATAAAACTCATAGAATACAATAATATAATGTATTAATTTGAACTAAGTTTATATAATTCATTATCAGAATCAGGAATCCTTTATTAGTCCCACGTGGAAATGTATAGTGTTACAGCAAAAAGGGGCATAGCAGGTAAAAAAGGCATGCAATAATAAAGAATAAGCGAAGTTATTAAATATATATTTAAATAACTTCTTTGTTTTGAATCAAGTGACACAGCAGCGCTGTTGCTGTCTCAGATGACACAGATCAAACAGTTCCTCTCTCATTGATTAAGCCTCAGACAAAGAGTCTGTAACAGACGAATATATCACTGATGATGTTAGCGCGGAGTCTTGTGAGCCAAATGCCAGAGAATGATTCACTGCTGCTGATTGCTGACAGTTTATGTCATGGTTTCCCCCGGTTCAGCTGCCTACGATTTTTCCATTTCATTGACCTGCTTAAACAACATCTGGACTTTTCTAAACCATGCTTCCCTTTTTGTTTTTTTTAATTAAACATTTCCCACGTTAGAGCTGACATTTCTTGGATGAAATGTCCCTCCATTCCAGATTGTAAAAGCTGACATCATTCAAACTTGCCAAAATGACATCAGGAAACAGTGGTATTTATCAAGTTTAAAGAAAACAGGGTCTTGAATCTCCAGACAAGTTCAAATATTCAGAGGAAGCTTAGATCTTTGCCAAAAATGTGCTGAGTGGGGTATAAAAGAGTTGTCGTGGGCAAAGCTGGGTAGGAGGGTCGGGCACACGAAGCTGGAGGAGGAGGGAGAGGGGGTGAGCTTTAGGGAGCCTGCCACAGAAAAGGGGTGGATTGAAGGAGAGATTTAGTGTTGGGACAGGCACATGGTCGTTGGGGGTGGATAGAAGGAGAAAGGGGAAAGAAGGAGCCGTGGATCTGAGTTCAAACTGCAAGCTGTGTTCAGAGAGAGAGCAGGAATGTGGCTCAGCGTGGGAATGAAGATGCTCTGACATGTTGAGAGACACTCGTAAGTTTTGAAGGATATAGGAAGCGCTCTGGCTGTATCATGAAAATATCCCGTAAGTACACAATAATTAGTTACCGGAAATTAACCATAGTGTAGGCTGATTGAAGGATTTTAGAGAGTAGACATATTAAGACCTTTGCTTCAGGGATGATGGCTTGTTTTAAACCCAAAAGAATGAATCTTGAATTTGTTTTGTTTAGCTAAAGAGTATTAAAGGAAGAGGATTATTGTTTGTCATGAAGCATTGCTGTCAGATTCAGTACAAAACAACAACAAAGCATATCAAATCCTTGAAAGTTTTACCGATATTGTTGTTAAATATTTTGTGAAAGAGTGGAATGTGAACAAGCCTTTAAAGCTGTCAGAATTCTGGCATTGCCCAGCCCGAGCACTATCCAAGTGTGCCATATCTTTTCCTGCGGCACTTTGCAACATGTCATATCTCGGCAATGAATTACATAACCAATGTTGTTCTTGATAGTGAACATAACATAAAGTGAATTCTAAAAGAAGGAGTTGCCCTTGCCTCAGATATTTTAGTCGTACACAGCTTTGACATTGTGGGCCATTGTGTGTCACGGCCAAACTGGGTTTCACCTCTTTGCGCAACTGTAATTTTATACTGTACACAGTTTTAAAGCTGTGTGTTGTGGAGAGCAAACACAAGTTCTCATTCTCTGGCATTATGCCCACCCAGCCTTTTATCCACAAGAGATTTCCTTAGAGAGAGGATGAGAGGACAGAATGTCTCGGTATCGTGTTACAGAATGCCAAACAGAGAGGAATTCCCAGATCATGTTACTTCTAGTGGTCCAACCTGAGGCTGTGGGACACAAGAGGACCTGGCAGCGCCCTCACTGTGGGCTGCAGATGAAAAACACAGGCCCGATATCATCCACCTGGGAGGGAAGCATAGTTGCTTCTGGTGATACAGGTGGGAACAGAGCAGAGTGGCTCCTGGCTGCCTACACATGTTTACTTAACTGCTGGATAACGGGGTAAACAGTGGACCTTTTCTGTAATCCAAGGACACAGGGAACTGTTAATATTTATTCAGTTGCTGGTGAAGACCAAAGTCACTTTTCATTGATTTCTCTGGGACACAGATGTGAAGCAGCACAGGTGAGTCTGCCTGGTTCAACAGTTTTTGTAAAACGGGTGATAGCAGTATCTTCATTGCAAAGGTTACGGTCGCTGTAATTACGCAGTATTGTGTGATGAATGGCCGCGGTTCATGTTTCTGTAGTGTGACAGGCACAGACACGGAGTGGAACTGAGACCTCAGATGTGTGATGGGAGAGCAGTTTGTTATCTAGAGATGCAGCTTGAAGAAGCTTTCCTTGGACGGGATGTTTTTGTGGATTCTCTTTAAAAAAAAGAAACGTAAACACAGGTGTGTGTGTGAAACGGGAACATTATAAACTTTGTGGACTTTTAAAGAACTACTGGAACTGGTAGGAGCTTTTTAACGTTGCATTTAATGCCTCTGCATTTTATTTTTTACATTTATTGATTTATGCTGATGGAAATAATTGCTTGTCTATGTATCCCCTCTTGCCTGTTTTCAGATTTAGTTTTTGTACAGAGCAAGATCTTATTTTATCATCAAATTAAATATCAGTGTATTTTCCAACTCATTCATTTATTGTTTAGAACATCACGACTAAGTAAAAAAAGACAGGGGTTACTATCTCTTTTATTATTGTAGAGAAATGTGGAAAGCAAAATATATTTATTTACACCTTCTTTTGTCAGTAATGGGAAACCCTCTCCAGATATAATTTTTAAAGTACATTTGGGAGAATGTGAACGTTTGCTTCTTCCTTCGTTTTGTATTTCTTTCTTGCTGTTGCTGTTTATGAAACATAATTATATATGTTGTTTCTTAAAGTGAAGCAGATTGTGTACTGTAGCACCAGTGTGTCAGACTTCATGTCTCACAGAGACGATAAATGGCACCCGTCTTTATTAGCATTAATGGAAAGGTGCCAAACGGTCTGTTTCCTCTGCTTGTCATCGGCGGCTCTGAAGCCTGCAGACGAATCTGTAGGTCAGAGACTGACCGATCGGAGCTTTGTTTGCCAGAAAGTCAACGCGATATCTTGCTTAGACTAAAAAGGAAAAAAACAACTCAAAATACATTTAAACCTGATATCCAGTTGTTATATTTCTTTAATTGTATTGTTGTGTCAAAATTACTTTCCTCCTTTTAAACATGCATTTTTGAATATGGTTTTGTTTCTAGCGCTGTGTTGTGATGTCGCTGTTTCATTACGTATTATACCCCTTAAAGGTTTCAATATCTTGTTGTATCGTTCACATTGCTTTAATAGTAAATGGTCTGTAGACGGAAGTTCCCATGTTTCTTCATGTGAGTGAGCTTGGAAACATCCTCTCTGACTGACTGGTCGTCATCTCATCCGTGCTATCTCAGGAAAATCAGATGGGGTTGGGGGGGGGGGGGGGGGTCCAGTTAGAGAATTCAGATCTGTCCATCCCAAGTCTGTGTTTGTAGGATTCCAGGTGCAGAGGCTTTCTTGTACTGCTTTGGTTAATGCTCCAATGTTTTTTGTTAAAATGGAAATTGCCTAATGTGGTTGGGTTTCACTTTTTTATCCTTGTATTAACACATACATTTTCTTGTGTTTCAGAAATCGAGGCGAAAGAGGCGTGTGACTGGCTGCGTGCGGCAGGATTTCCCCAGTATGCTCAGCTCTTTGAAGGTAATAAAAGCACTCAGGGCACTCCCACCACACGCATTCATCACAAAGGTGGCGGGGTGTTGTTTGGTAAAAAGATAGAGATTAATGAACTAGCACACCAATAAAAAGGTCTCTGTAATAAACCAAAAACATCTTTCTTTGTTTTATTGCAGCTTTATTTATATCTGTTTTATATCAGACAAAACACTATTCGAGCTTGAATGGGAGCTTTTTAAAAGGATGACTGAATAATGGTACACTGCCATCTGGTTTGTCACCCTAGTTTCCAACACAGTTCACAAAGCTATGTTTTCATGGGCTGCATACTGAGCCTTTTTTATCAACTGTCCTCAGGATGCCTCGGAGCTAGGGCTCCAGTCAGATCCCCAGACACCAGAACACAGGCGAATATTGGCTGTCTAATCTTTTCCAGGCTACAACATAAACATGTCTTCTGTGCTTAAATACTGAAGTCATGGCAATAAATTGGTTTTGTCTGAGCTTAAAATAGCTTTCCTCCCTCAGATCTTTGTCAAGGTCAGACTTTTCATGTGCTTAGGGGCTATATATTTGTTTGCTGACGGTTTGTTGGTAGTGATAACATACTGTAGCTCAAGCAATGTTCGCTGATAATGAATGATAAAAGACTGAAAAGCAGAAAACATGAGCTTCATTCCTGATGATTGGGATCATGTATTAGGAAACTTCATTATGGGGAAATCTGTTATCAGGACGTATTAGCGTTTCAAAGCCTACAGTATATGTGAATGTCTGCCCCCCTAAAGAACAGGCAAAGCCTTGTTGAGGTCTAAGCATTCGCTGCTGCTTCTGCTTTTCATAAAAAGTTAACAACTTCACATGAATGCTGTGGAATGCTAGATTCAGAGGGTCTGGATTCAGTCTCTTAAGTTATGTAAGAGGAGGCCCATACTCAGAGGAAGACGTAATGCCTGCACAAGCCCGAGCGCTGTTATCTGAGCAAATTCTGTCTTTTCTCATTAGCATCACATACAAAAGTTTGATGGTCTCCCAGCCTTCAATGTGCTTCTGGAAAGAATGTGGTTTCCACATCTTTTTATTCATTAATTCTGTGGACACTGTCTGTAGGAGAACTACTGAAAAACCAAATCAAATGTCAGCTCTGACAATTGTTATGCTTCTTTTTCTTCAGATTCCCAATTCCCCATTGACATAACCCCTGTGAAAAGAGATCATGACTTTCTGGACAAAGATCTCGTGGAACCTCTGTGCAGGTAACGACACGTTTGACTCACACTGAGAAGACGGTGGCTCATACATGAGTCAATGCTACAAATAATTTCCTTGCCGTAGGGAAACTGAGATATATATATATAGTGTACAGCACTTTGGCTCGACCAAAAATCGTTTAAAAATGTGCTATATAAATAAAACTTGATTTGATTTGATATGGAAATCCATGTCAGTGGTTTTGTGTAAACATTTAGGCATCTGGAGTGCCTAACTGTTAATTAAGACTCATTCAGATGTGGCTAAAACGTAGACTAGTGTCTAGATATTCTCTAGTCTAGTAATAACCCAAAAAACAAGTGTGTCGAAACTAAATGGTAAGCCTGATATTGATTTAATAAACTCATTAACTGAACTAACAGAATTTGGAGGAACTTTCTTTTCTTTAAGATTTTGAGATTCACTAATAATAAGACTATGCATATTTTTCACACCTATAAAAGAACTGCACTTAGCCTACAACTGGTGGCTTCACATCTTTCCCTTGAAGGACAAGATGGCTCATGTAGTTTTTTAAATCGAGATGAAAACAGCACTTCAGTTACCATAGTAACCATAGCAACCATCCCAAGAGCGAGGGAGGGGGGGGAGCATGAGGCATGCCTCACACAGCTCAATATACTGTGACTCTAAACAACCCTAAAGCATCCCATCTAAATTCCAAACTAGCCACGGGATAAATTGGAGACAATTGGAAACAGTTCCACCTCCAATGTGATTTTGCCCATGACTTCCGAGCATCTCTATGGTAACATAAGGATGGCTTTGTTGTCAGTTACGACACCAAAGTCTAGTGTTCAAAAATAAATACCTTATGGGTGTCTGAATGGAAACTGATAGATATTTCATGTATGTGAGTGCTCTCTCTGATCCCTGGCTAAGCAGCCTCCCATTTTAGCCACCACATTCAAAGCTCTTTAGGCCCTTGGAATAAAGGGGCCCCAACTTAAAAATCCTCTCTTCAGCTGGGTCCCACTATCTCCGGTAACAATCATGAGAACTTCGTGTTTGGCTAACCCCTGTCGTCTGCAGCACGAGGGTATAGTTAAGGCCTCCATCTGAGGTCATTTACTGTCTCAGAACAATACTGTCAATCTGTGTTGTAGATAGTAATATATGGAGCTTGTGATTATCATACCACAAAGGAGTTCCTTTTGGTTTAAAGCCAAGGCACAGTGAGCTAATTGTACTCCGTCATGCCGTCATCTTTCCCCCCTGTTCTATTATTGGTCCTGTAGCGTTTTTAGATATTACATTATATATCCCAGTTTGTACACCCACAAAACCTCTAACCACAAAGAATATGCTCCAAGACGTAGACTGTATGTTTTTATCCAAATATCGAAAACATTTCATTGCTTCTCTGACAACCAAGTTTAGGGCATCTGCATTTAAGGCAAATATGCAATGTTATTGTTTTTTAACGCAGCAGAAAGCTATTACAGACTGCAGTTTTGTTTAGCTTGTGTGAAACACGATTGATGTAGTAACCCCTCGTAATTCCCCCCAAAAACGAGTCGACTGCAAAATGTTATTAAAGACTGGTGCAGGTGCAGGGCTGTGATTGAAACATAAATCTCACTAATTCATTGGTTTGCCTCAAATTCATCCTTCTGAACTACAGCACACCACCTTTGAAGCCACAATCACTTAGATCCAATGCTGAGAGAGATAACAGAGCAACCGTCAATTACCGGTGTTCATTAGGTTAAGGATATTCAGGCACTGACTAACTGAATTTCCCTCTGAGTCTGTCTGTACATCCAGACCTGCCGCTGATCTGGTTAAGATATAAATAGCAAATAGAATGGGATTTATTTCTGACGTGGTCATTAGGAAGCTATTCTAGGTTTTTCTCTTGTTGGTCCAGAACTGTTTTCATCATTGGGCCATTTTTAAGCTTGTACAAAGTGCAGATGCCCAGCATTTAAGGAACACTAAAAGACAAGAACACACCAGTCCTGTTTACCGGTTACTAGTGGGTTTTAGAGTTTATTTTAAAACGTTACTCATTACTTTTACAATACACTTTTGTGTATTTCATTTCCAGGTTAAAGTTTTTTGCTCTTGTTTTAATAATGTAAAGCACTTTATCACTTTAAAAGGTTCTGTGTTTATAACATTTCTAATTATTTCTTTCAGGCGACTCAACACCTTGAACAAGTGTGCTTCTATGAAACTTGACGTGAACCTTCCTAAGAAGAAAGTAAGTGTGGATTCTACATTTCACGCTTTTTCATCAAAAGGATGCTTCTGTAGTCTATTGCTTTTAAGGTGGATTGTTATATGAAGTGTGTGTGTGTGTGTGTGTGTGTGTGTGTGTGTGTGTGTGTGTGTGTGTGTGTGTGTGTGTGTGTGTGTGTGTGTGTGTGTGTGTGTGTGTGTGTGTGTGTGTGTGTGTGTGTGTGTGTGTGTGTGTGTGTGTGTGTGTGTGTGTGTGTGTGTGTTCACCTCTGAGGGTTTTTTTACACCTTGGAAAGCTTTTTTCCTTGACTCAAATATCACAATTGTCATGTCAAATTTGTAAGAAATAGAATACAAATTCCAATGCCTTCATAACAAAATTGTTTTTTCTTAAGTTATGAATATACTTCACCACACAAATGGAATCTGGTTTCAGCTTTTCCTCCAACACTGATATTCGAGATTGTACCATTGTTGTGTTCATACCTTTTGAGAGGGATTTGTATCTCTCCCCACTTTGGATTGCAGCCTGCTGGCATATATTAATGATATTTTTCTTGCCTTGGTCTATTAATGGAAAAGTCTTTAAGTAAAGGGAATCATTTGTCTGGTGCTTTATCACTGTTGGTTGATTGTATAATGTTATTACTTCATAGCAGATACATCCTCCAGCCATTTCCTGCATTTCCTATTTAGCTGTTCATTGTGGATCAGATGATCTGTGTTATGTTTCACTGTATACATTATTCATTACCTTGCATACTGTAGTCAGCTGATGTTGTGAACAATACATTCATACTCAACCTTAACCCTTTTTAAAAGTGTTAAAAAATACAAGTTAATATTATTTTAATTATTTTGTGCGCATGTTCTCTTTAATTCATTTGTTTTTGTTTTTATTTAATTGGGTAACTACCTAAAAAGAAACACAACTACAAAGAAGTGTAAAATACCAAATTAAATCATGTAGGTCAGAGTAATTAATGCTATGTCTCTCCTCAGAGTGAAGACTCTGATGAAGAAGACCTGTTTGCTATCAGTGACAAATGGACCTTTGAGTGGAGCAGCCGGCGTTGGTCCAGGCTACAGGACACTGATTGTCTGCTGGGAGAAGGTCAGCCCTCCAGCGACGGCCTGCCTCTGAGAACCACCACCAGCAGCGAGAGTGTTCTGACTGACCTCAGCGAGCCAGAGATTTCCTCCCTGCACAGTGAGAGCAGCGGTGGCAGCGGCCACAGAGGCCTCAGCACAGAGGACTCTGACTGCTCCAACCGCACCGGCTCCGATTCTGCAGCAATGCCAGACTCTACTTCTCTCACAATGCCTCACATCCCCAAAGAAATTGCCCACTACGGCTCACTACCTAATAAGCATGGCAAGATAAGCCACACCCGTGCCAAAGACTTCTTGAAGCGCATGGAGACACTGCGATCCAAAGGAACACTGGGAAGGGGTCGTAAGTCATTGGTAATCGGCTCTCCGGTGCTGCAGCAGGAGGCCCAGGCACTGAAGACCCTGCAGTGTGTCGAGATCATTAATGGACATGCTGAAGCTCCAGAATTACCGCCCAACAAAGTTCAGCCGTCCCAGTCCAGTAGTGAGGGTAGCAGCCACTCTAGTGGCAGCGCTGTCAGCACACCCAGCCTAAAAGAGCGTAAACCTCACCGGGCTGACCACAAGCGGAGTGGCATGTATTTAGAGGACTTAGACATCTTCTCAGGCACCCAAGTGAATAAAGTTGCTGAACAAAACCGCAGGAATGAGTTCTGCTCTTATGAGGACCTGGTTGTCCACATTCCCAAAGACCACAAGCCAGGTACCTTCCCCAAAGCACTGTCCATAGAGAGCCTGTCCCCAACCAATGGGGCGTCTATCAACTGGCACAGAGGCAGCATGCACCTGGACTCCCCACTGATCTCATGCAGGAAGGAATCCAGACCTGTCACACAGTGCTGCTCCAGAGGCAGCCGCATCAGTGTGTATGATAATGTTCCTGGCTCACATCTGTACGCCAGCACTGGAGACCTGATAGACCTGGAGAAGGAAGACCTGTTTCCTCATCTAGACGACATCTTGCTGCACGTCAACGGTCTACAGCAGATAGTGGACCACTGGTCCAAAAATGTGTTGCCTGTGGGAGAAGGACTGTCACAGGCGGACAGCAAGAAGGAACATGAAGCAGGTCAACAGTCCTCCAGTCAGATCACATTGGACTTTGAGGGAAATTCAGTCGCAGAAAGCCAGACTACACCTAGTTACGGTGACAGAGACAGAGTATCACTTGCTGAAACCGAATCAACTGTCCTCAGGGAGAGGAGGGACTCAGGAGTAGGGGCTTCACTCACAAGACCTAATCGGTAAGACTAATGGTGTTAACAGTATTGAAATATTTGAAACAATACTAAGATTGTATTGAAATCTTATCTTAAATATTTCCTTTGCTGTTGAATTTTTCCTGGCATCAGGTTACGGTGGCCCAGCTTTCAGATATCTAATCGCCTAAGTCACTCAGTGGCGTCCCTGCAGATCACCAACCAGTCAGCAGGCCAGCTCAGTTTGTTGCAGAAGTTTTCTCTGCTGCGCCTTACTGCAATCATGGAGAAGTACTCCATGTCCAACAAGCACGGCTGGACCTGGTAAGTCTAATTCTAACATCCAACATCCACTTTTTAAGGATTGATTACATTTTTCTTTATCAGTGAAAGCACATTTTACATCATTTACCTCATTTTGTATGTAGGTTTTTTCTCTAATTATTTGATTAGTACAGTACACATCTTTCTTTGTGTACTATGGTATGAGCAGGCCTTAATGAATTACTAGAACCATATTCCCTTTTGGTATACACGCTCTTAATACTATTTTATTTTAAGTAAATGTGTTTTTCTTCATATCTTTTCTAGGTCCGTGCCAAAGTTTATGAAGAGAATGAAGGTACCAGACTATAAGGATAAGAATGTGTTCGGCGTGCCTCTCATAGTGCATGTGCAGCGTTCTGGGCAGCCGCTGCCCCTCGGCCTGCAGCAGGCCCTGCGGTACCTGAGGAGCCAGTGTCTTGACCAGGTATGACAAAGTACTTGAATTTTCACATGTGAAGTAACAAATGATTGACTTTATCTACTGTGTATAATGTGGTGGACGTTTTCCAAAAGATTATTACACAAATTGTAAGCAGACAGATACAATTGTCAGTGAGCGAATACTGCTGCCAGCTGTCAAGTTAACACGTCTGTTTTGCTTCCAGGTGGGTCTGTTCCGTAAATCAGGGGTGAAGTCTCGAATTCAAGCGCTCAGGCAGATGAATGAGAATTCTCCAGACAATGTGAACTATGAGGATCAGTCTGCCTACGATGTGGCTGACATGGTGAAGCAGTTCTTCAGGGATCTACCTGAGCCTTTGCTCACCAGCAAGCTGGGGGAGACCTTTCTCCATATCTACCAATGTAAGGACATGAATCTGTCCGTGCTCTCGTCATGTGTCAGATTTAAAAGTTAGTGTCTGACTTGGTTTTCTTTAAATCCGGAGAGCAGTGTGGATTTGCACCTATTCCCTCTTGTATTACTTAAGATATAGGATATATACTGTATAAGAGATAATATAAATCAATTTTCTCATATGTGCAGATGTACCGAAGGACCAAAGGCTGCAAGCTGTCCAGGCAGCCATCATGTTGATGTCAGATGAAAACCGGGAGGTGCTGCAGACACTGCTCTGTTTCCTCAGCGATGTGACATCCTCTGTGGAGGAGAACCAGATGACACCCATGAACATTGCTGTGTGTCTGGCCCCCTCCCTCTTCCATCTCAATATACTCAAGAAAGATAATCTCTCACCAAGGTAATTTTTCTTGTATTTTGTATGGGGAGCATTGCATGCCATTCTGTTCCTTAAAAAACTAGTAAACAAGACATGCATGCTTTCTATTAATTCCTGCATGATTATCTTCACCTATTACTCCATAAAGATACACATACAAATGGGTTACAGAGTCTGCTCAACCCTCAGGGGCGCAGTAGATTGCTCTCTTTCTGGGAAGATTTTTAAAAGGCCATGGCACTTTTTTGAAACCCCATGTTTTATGAGACCATGCTGTGTACAAACAAAGCAAAGCTCTCTCATTTATCATGTTGAAATTGTTGTTAAAAGGATCAAAGGGGTTTCCTGCAGAGCGGAGGAAGAGTTTATATACTGCATTTGGTGGGGACTTTGACCCGTGGACTCTACTGGCCTAATAAGCATTCTGTCTCCCCAAAATCCCCAGGGCCATGCGGAAGAAGTATGCCACTGGCAGACCAGACCAGAAGGATCTGAATGAAAACCTAGCAGCAACACAGGGCCTCGCTCATATGATAGTAGAGTGCAACCGTCTCTTTGAGGTACAAGAACCTGTAGTTGTAATAATACAAGAATTTCAAGCCTGGATGCAATATCCCCAGGCCTCCTTCTATATTTGCTGTGAATCTTACCGCATGCTTTTATACACCCATTAGATCCCTCATGAGATGGTTACTCAGTCACGTAATTCATATGTGGAGGCTGACTTACATGCACCAACAATTGAGGAGCTGTGCAAGCATCTGGAGGATCAGGATGGAACGTACCACACTCACATGGAGGGGAGGCTTCAGAACCAGATCAAAGAGGCCCGGGAAAAGTCCAAATACTGGGTGTCCTGCAGTAGCTCTGATAACACAGAGCTCTCCTATAAGAAGGTTGGTGCTCTACCCATTGTAGAGTTCATGATGTTTATTAAACCTCAAATAAATATTGATATCTCTTTTTACAAGTAACAAGTTAATAATTATCATAAATAATGCAAACACATATTTTCAAGTTATTAAAAACTCTATGACCTTATACATTTTTTATTATTAATTTATCATCAGATTTATATTAAGTTTAATGAATCAGTCATTATTTGTATTATTCGTTTTTACTTCTTGTTTACATTTCTTACATTACATTCTTGTTGTCATTTAGCGTTTGTTTTATTTTTCTAAATGATGCTAGCTTAGTCGGTTGAGGGGGGGACTGTTTTGTAAGCCTGTGTCTTCATGACCTCTCCTGTTATTTTCTTTCATATTTCATGCATATATGTGTGCAAATAAAGGTTTTCTCGTGTTTCTCCAGGTGGGAGATGGGAACCCTTTGAGACGCTGGCGAGTGTCTGTGGAGGTGGAAGCCCCACCATCTGTAGTCTTGAACCGTGTGCTACGAGAGCGCCACCTATGGGATGTGGATCTGCTGCAGTGGAAAGTGTGTGAGACACTGGACAAGCAGACAGAAGTGTTTCAGTATGTCCTCAACCGCATGCCCCCTCATCCCAGCAGGGACTTCGTAGTACTTAGGTGAGTGGTAAATAAAAAAAGAGACTCAAAGCAAAATATATATTTTCTTTAGTGAAATGCTATAATGTGTTTTTCTCTTAGGCCACATACTCAATCTCTTTCTGTTTATTCAAGGTCTTGGAGGACAGACTTGCCCAAAGGTGCCTGCTCCCTGGTTTCTGTGTCTATAGAGCATGAGGATTGTCCGCCTGTGGGAGGGGTACGCGCTATAGTACTGGAGTCCAACTACTTGCTGGAGCCCTGCGGCTCAGGAAAGTCGAGGCTCACTCACATCTGCAGAGTGGACTTGAAGTGAGTCCCACAAAAATCTTAATGAGATATAAAATCTCAATAACTTCAAGGTTTTTAGCTTTTAAAGAGGACAAATTACGCTCATTTTCAGATTTATATTTATATTTTTTGCTTCTACTGTGACATGTTTACATGCTTTATTGTTCAAAAAGTGCTTTATTTGTCTAATACTGCCTGTGCTACAGCACCTCTTTTCACCCTCTGTCTGAAACCAGAGGCAGCCTAACTGATGGTTAGCTGATCAACCACTTAGAGATGTGTCAGAAATGTCCTGACCCTTAGCAAATCAAGTGCAATGTGTTGGAGCGCTAGCCGATAGAAGTGCTAGTGTTACATAGTGTAAAGTAAACCAAGAACTCCAATCAATTTGATTCGGGACAAACTACAGGAAAGAGAAAACCCAAGCAAATGGGGCCTCTTTGATACTTGAAAAGTACACCTATACATTTCTACGTGTGATATTTGCATTTTTAAGATAATAATTTAATGAATTATTACCATTGAAGCTCCTTTCAAAGTATATTATATTAAATGTACTGTTTTTTTGTTTCAGAGGAAGGACTCCAGACTGGTACAACAAAGCCTTTGGTCACCTTTGTGCCGCAGAAGCTGCCCGGATACGCAACTCCTTTCAGCCGCTAATCGCAGACGGCCCGGAGACCAAAATCTGAAACTCTTTGCCAAGTGTGTCTGCTCAGCCTTGAGATCAAGATTGAGCCTTTGAGTCATTGCTTACATGCAGACACAAAGCATAGACAGGACCCCAGAACTAAAGCACAGTTTATTCTTTTATTTCCAGAGTAAAAACGCTCTGAAAATAAATTTGAGCTCCTCTGTACTTGCACAATGACAAAAGAGGACATCTTATAGGTGCTGAGCATAATTACTCAATGGGAAAATAATCATCCTGCCAATGTCCTTAGCTTTAGGATTTTATTTACATTAATGTTGCTTAACCTGTTTATTATGATAATTATTATCTTTAATAATATTGTATTACTGCTACTTTAATCTACAATGTCTAGGACATTCAAGCTCCTTAAACGCTTCTGGGAAGCATGTATATGTTATTCTTTTCAGATTTAAAGCTATAATTATTATGATGTAGACTCCAGCGACTGTAAATATGTGTGTGAATATACTGTACATGCAAGGTAGATGTATATATTGTATATATGTGAAGGGATAAATAGTATATATGTTAATATCCTATATATTGATTTTTTCACTGTGTCAAGCTTTCTGTAGTACACATGGTACAAATTGTAAGCTGGTTTTACTTTGCCTCAGTATTGCCATTTTGGAATGGGTCTAATTTTATTGAACTCTGACCCCCAGGTGGTTGTAAAAAGAATGACTTAAGGTTTGACTTGTTCATACCTGCTTAAGGGTACTGAATTGTGCAGTCAAGTACAAAAGACATCCTTTTATAATAAAACTATCAAAATTATAAAATGTTTTTATGCACTGATTCTTCCTCTCTCTTTCACTTTGAAAAGACAACACAACACAAAATAAAATAAAACAAATACCTAGCATGGTCAATTGACACACACGGTGTCAGTCAGGCTGAGAGTATTACTCTACCATTGACTTGTCCTCCACAAACAACATTCTTGTTCATGTGGGATGAGAGCGACCTCTACCGGACATTTGAAGGATTTACACGGACATGGTTTAATGAATTTACATTGACACCTTATTGGAGCTTACAATTCATTTGTATGTTAACATATCAGTTATTCAAAAGCTAAACCAAATTAAGTCTGCAGTTAATTTGTCTCACCTTACCTTACAAGACCATGGGCTAAACACATTTGGTTGATTGACTTTTGTGTCCACTAGGTGGTGGTTTTTGATCAGCAGAATATTTGACATCATTGTGACCATGTTTTTTTATGTATGTTGCCGTAAATTCGATCTAGCTTTAAACTGGAAAAAAACAAAACATGATCGGTACAACTGTATGCAGCCAAACATTATACCTTGGCTTGAGACATATTGAAGACATGCTGACACACATCAGCTTAATGAGGTCATGAAATGCAAGCTCAGCTTCTGGCTGTCAGTCAGGACGATGGACAGGATTGTTGCCAAGCTGTCAGTGTGTCTTTTATATAACCACTGGAACCTGGTGGCTTTTTGTCATGTATTATTATGGACTGTAAATATGTGTCCATATCAATTTGGCAAAGCAAAATGAGACATTGCCTACTTTATCTAATTATAAACATTTAAAACATTGAGTCAAAGGGCAGTCAAATGCATACTTTTTACTATAAAACACCATATAGGCAATGCATCTATGTTTTTGGCAGCACATTATTCAGCTGAATAAATAACTTGAAACATTTAATTAATATAACATATCTGTACATGGAAGCATGAATGGTCACAAGTGATTCTTGCTAACATAGATACAACAAATAATATTATTATACCTGTCTATGATTAAACACTCGTTAAAAACCAGTTCAATGTGATGTGTAGCAGACACTACTATTAACTCACCAGGACCCTGAAAGAAGAATTGACCAAGGGAATTAATCTCATTGTAATAGGATTTGTTGTATTGCTTTGCATATGACTATCCAGGGTCACCTTTGTGCCTCATAGTCTAATCCAGGAAATGGACCTGAATCCAAAACTGAAAATGAAACCAAACCAGCACACCCTGTAAAATAAAAATAATTTGTAGGATGATAATGATAATTCAGGTCAGATGTTTCCATGTGTGCATTCATGCATTTCAAAAAGATTGCCTGAAAGTCTTGGTGTTCATATCCGCGTTATATTGACTTGGACGTACAACACAGATCTAATCTTAACCTTTAGCAAGGCTAGTATAGGCTATTTCTAACACCGAACATGGTCGTCTTACGGTTGTATCCTACGACGGCATAATGACACATATTTATAAAATATATTTTGATAATTTCTGTTTTGATTTGAGGTTTACATTCATTTGCATTTTGGAGACCTTGGAGCCTTTGGAGACTCTCGAGCTTTAAAGCACCGTTAGTATAAATAGTCTTTGCATTTATGTATGCCAGCTCACTTAATGAAAAAAGGGCGCAATTAATTGTATGAGGTAGGCTACACCTCTGAGTTTCCTGTAGCGATAAATTAAAATTTAGGAAATATATCTTTATTTATCCAGAACATGTTTGTTATGCTTTTATGCACATCATTGGCTTTTTTTTTGTTGCGTTCAGGCCAGAAATACAAGTCAGGTAACTTCCGATTTTCATCTTTGTTTGGGAATGTTTTAAAGGAAGCTACATGATGAAGCGACCAGCGTGACTTTTACAAATATGGACTGTTTTACGTTTAACTTTCACTTAACCGCACTGGTTAAACCAACGGACAATATAACTTTATAAAATGGATGGAAGACAATTTACACCCACTGTTTTCTTTTGGCTTGGCAAACTTTTACTAAATTGCCATGCTATTAGCTCCGGGTAGCACTCCGCACTCTGCCGGTCCCGCCTGTTCGGTGCAGGGGAACGGCTGTCCTGCTCGGCTCTCAAGCTCCATCATCTCAGCGCAGGCGTGTTGAACCGCAGGCAGGGGGCGGCAACATGGCGGTGACAGCAGCACAGAGAGGCGCATTGAGAGAGCGGCACTCTCACATACACAGCGCGGGGCAGTCTGCTCAGTTTACCGGCTGGTACCTACAACACAGCGGACTCTCTTACCGGGACTCTCCGGATTGGATTTAACTGACAGAGTGATTTATTGCTTCTGTTTTGTTGTTGTTTTTCGCGGTTTCGCGAGTGTTCCTCTCTTTCATTTATTTTGGATCTCCAGAGCAGTGATTGGATTTATTGCAAGGAGATAGCGTGTGACCGGTTTATAACCACCCGGCTTGGGTGGACATGACAAGCGAGAGACCGGTGACAATGCCCGGCTCTATGTCTCTCTCGGACCGACAACCTCCTCCAGGTCACAGGCAGCACGCAGCTGCAGTCTCCGCTGCCGCCGGGGAGACAACGATGATGTCCGGCTCAGGTTCAGTGGTGTTTCCGGCTGGGGTTATCAATCCATCGGTTCCAATCCGGAATATCAAAATGAAATTTGCTGTTGTCATCGGACTGATCCAGGTTGGAGAGGTTAACAACAGGGATATTGTTGAAACGGTGCTGAATTTGGTAAGCCCCCCCCTTTTTTTGTAAAGAGAATACTGTTCAGTGGCAACAATTGAATGTAATGTTGGCAAACACTATTTTAACCTCAAAACTGTGCAAACGAGTATTATATTATGCAGTGCTAATATAAGTAGGCCCACTCCTGGATATGTGAGAGTAAACACAATCGATACAATTAAAAGTCACACATTTTCACAGACAGGGTAGTTTAGGAATACAACATTTTCTCAAGTTTTGAAGTTCAGCAAAGTCCCAACTTCCTCGTGCCTGCTTATGAAGGATGTGGATGATGTCAGGTAAGGTGAAGGTAAAGGCTTTATAAATACCTTTAGCCTGATGGTGCAGCACTAAATATCAGAAGAGGTTTTTTGTTTAATGAACTGATGTGGGTGAGCAGAGCCAGGGGACATCTGCTGTTGCTGTGTGTGGAATAATGCAGGGGCCCTGGAACTAAGGGTCTCCATATAATACCAGGGATCACTAGTTTTGTCAGGGTGTCTTTTGGGAGTCCAGAATTACTGGTGGTCAGCGTTTGGTTATAATGTGGCCAGTGAAGCTCCTCAGCAGTGTTGTGAAGACAATGAATATTCTTGCTGTATACTAGACCTGCTCTTAATTTATGCGGGGTTTTGTAGTCACAATCACCCTCTAATGAGATTAACCCAATATTGTAAGGTATTGTAATGCTCCACTTTTTAAACAGGCCTGGAGAGTCATTTATCTTAATTAATTGTATGATTAACTGCTGCCAAAGTAAGAGAATAATGAGACATAATAGTTGTGAGTACAAGTTGTTTGGTGGTTTAAACTGATAGTATGACCAGAGTCGCCAAACAAAGGCTATTTCATCCACAAGTATACAGTGTCACATGATATGAAGAGACTGTAGAGCTCCTTCATACCTTTGTTGTCTATCTGCAGGAGTACCACACTAGGGCCTGTTTGCAATAGGTGGACTGCCCTTGTTACTACACTAGAGATGAATTACAACCCATTCTGGCACAACAGAGATCCACTTTGAGGAGCAAGACTAATTGTAGCCCTTGGCATGCTCAGACATGAGTTGTACTGCAATAGCTTGAGTCTCCGACACCTTGCCCCCTTTCACTTTGCAGGTTTTTTCTCACATGTGTGCACGAGAAATAACGCACTGCAGTCTACAGTGTTTTTTCAACACTTATTTGAATTGCTTTTAATAATTTCTCAATTTGATTAAAGCAGTGCATCAGTGCCAACGCTGCCTTTTGATCCTCTGTGCATTTTTTACATTTTAAACTAATTTGTGAATACAACATAGTGTACTTTATCCAAACATTTCTCAGTCGCCTAAACTTGAAATGATATATTAACAATTTGCTTTACTTGATGTGTTTACAAACAGAAATACAACTTTACCCAAATGATGTGCAGACAAATAAACAACAGTAGTTGTTATATATCACAAACTGCATTAATAATGCTAGCAAAGGATGCGGGTAGAGAAAGCTGTCATTTAAACCTCCTATCTGTAATATACCATGACTACAGAAATGTCATAAATTCAGCATATTTTTGAAGTGTTGTACAGAGGGCCTGGAGATCCAAAAGCCTCCGTAGTATCTCATGGGGTCCAATTTGTGAAGTAATGAAATAATAATGTATTTCCCTTTTCAAGGAGCATCATGGAACAATTGTAGTTAGATGTTCAGACCAGGATCCCCTATTATGAAAAGGTGTCTTAATCTCTTATTTAAAAACCAAAATGTATAGAGAGTTCTTGTTGAACTGCAGAGATGGGAAATTGACTAATACAGTGGATCTGATATTTCCCTTTCTTTTTACCAGAATGAGAGCCTAAATGGGCACCTGCCATCAGAAAGGTACATCTCTATGATGTTTGAAAAAGGGGATTTGTCCCATACTCAGATGATACTTGTCAGCTGGCTTACTGCCTTCTTCAAGATGAGGAAATAAGAGAGATTATTCATACTTTGCTAATTGTTACTTTGTATGAATCATTCAATGAACTTCTCTGACAAAAGAGAAAATCACGTAACTCAACAGCCTTTCCCTTCCCCATTAAAGTCACGTATGTTCTAATGGATAATGGAGAGAGTTGTGAATTAGGAAAAGCTTTCAGGGCACATCCTCATCTTAATCCTCATGACATGTGGGAGTAACTCAAGATTTCTCACATGCTGTCTCAAAGAGGTTGATGCATTAAAGAAACTCTTGGTGCTTTTGACTGTCATATTAAATCAGAGATTATTACCAAGCTTATTTCAGATTCCTGAAACATGCACTCACACCTTTAGACAGTACGTAAGAGGTGTGTGTTAAAGCCAAGGATTTTTTCTTCATAAAGAACAGGAACTTTGGTTAACCCAAATGTTATACCAGTTACGAGTGATTACAACATTTTCATGAAGGAAAAAAGCATCACAACACCCAAAGAAACTGCAACACAATCCACTTCTCCTCTACCCATTTGCATGCGCAGGATCAACATATTCATATTTTTCCCAATCTTTAAAAATATGGAGAAATACAGTTTGTCTGTTTGTTTGAAGCTCCTGCTGTTAGCTGATTATGTTTGTAGCTTGGGACTTTTTGTTGATCTAAGGGATTGCTTAAGAAAAAAATACTGGTACAGTGACTGTGGAGTATTTTACAGATTTAGATGAACATATTAAATTGGATACCACTAAGCCTGTCCAAAACAGTGGAGAAAAATATTATTCTGCAGGAGTAGATTGATTCAATTTTCAACATTATGGCCGATAAATTGATGAATTCATTTAATTGATTGATCGTTAAGCCACAAAGAATGGACTAGAATGGTGTCTTGGACTAAAGTCATTTAGCCTAAATGAGAAACGTAGGGAAATGGCTACTGGGCATAATACATATTATTTGACTTAGACTAAAACAACCATTTAATAGTTTAATCCACTAAGAGGGGACAGCTCTAGTCAAAAGAGCCACTATTTGTTTATGTAAAATTAAGTCTGCAGGGGTTGGGACATGGAAATCAAAATATGTTTATCACTCATATCTGCCAGGTGCCAAACAATAGGTTTTAAACATGCTTTTATATTAAAATATTTCTAAATGAGAAATTGACAGATACTATTTTAAATGCCCATACTGCTATATATGATCAGTACTAGTTTCCAAATTAGTTACTTTCATTGGTTTATTAATTACAAATGCTAATACAACTTCCCTTATGTTAGGTATAATGATGGATATTGAACTGTGATTAGTATAATTTGCTGTTTCTGATCACTTTTGAGAGCAATAATATAGTATCAGAACCAAATAAATATTATCAATATACTCTGTAAATAGATGTTTTACGTGAGACCTATTGTTGTATCAAAAACCTAATAAATATAAGGATGATGTGATGTCTGGTGAGTTGGCTACCTGAACCATGTGACTGCTCTCCGGACTTGGTGTCAGCAGAGTGCGCTGGAGGATTATCTGATCATCTGCTCTGAACAGGACTCTGCCACTCCGCCCGTCATAAGTACCTAGCAATCAACATTGTCACAAATAAATGATTATGTTTTGTTTATTTCTGCTTCTCTTTGTTTGGAGGCAATCTTTATTCCTTGTACGATGTGAGGGTCTAAGGTCAGAGGGTGTCGTTTTCTCATACTGATATTCTGCACAAACTGTGCTGTTGTATTTACTGTATAGTGTCCTTACTGTAAGGTCATTATTATATGTACAGCACTTTGGCTCGATCAAAAATCGTTTTAAAAATGTGCTATATAAATAAAACTTGATTTGATTTGATTTATCAAGTGAATGAAGCGCTTCACTTGAGAAATGCACCAGAATCGCTGGAAGTTGCTTTTTAGTAGATGATGTGCTCTCCAGAGACCTGGGGCCTCATTTATAAAGGGATATACGCTCAAAAAATAGCGTACGCCAGTTTCTACGCAATGTTTGCGATTTATAACATACTAACTTGAAGGGAAAATGTGCGGTCCTCCACGCAAACTCTAACCCATGCGTACGCACTAAGCACAAAAACGGGAGAGACGAGAAACTGCGACACCGCGTTGGCAGAAGGAAGAATGGAGAGAAATATGTGGAAATAATACCATAAACAAAATGTTACCTCTCATTTATCATATATGAAGAACTCATTTGAGAGGCTGCAGTGGAGACGCTGCGCACAGCTGATCGACAGCTGGGACACAAACCACCAAATACAAAAACATAATTCAGATCCAGTCGTCATGACTCCACTCCGGAGGGATTCCCCGATCACTTCTTACAGTTTCTCATCAGGGGGTGTCTCCTGTCCCCGGTACATACACACTGCCTGAGGAAGGCTATGTGTATTTATTTTGTCATTAACCTTTTTCGGACCACTTATTTATTTATTTTGGTGACGATCCGACCTCCATGCTGCTACTCTGGTTCAAACTGCATCCACCAAACAATATGATTTATCTCGACCTCCCCAAAAGAACCAAAATCTGACACGGTGTGAGATGTCTTTTTTAGCTGTTCTGTCGTCATTTCCTGCTATCTTCTTCATAAAGTCAGTCAGAATGAATGAATGAATGGGCGTTTCTTTGACTATTTATAGGCAAATGTGGGCGTTACGTGAAGCCCGCAAAAGCTGCACCGCATTTCGAGTCGATTGTGATTTATAAAGGGAAACCGGCGTAGGAAGTGCTGTACGCACTTTCCTCGCCGGTACGCAATGTTTGGTGAATCGGAAAATTTCTGTACCTATTTTTTGGATTTCTACTACGTAAGCAACCTTCCCACGTGAATCCTACGCACGGCGTTATAAATGAGGGCCCTGGGGCCTCATTTATAACGCCGTGCGTAGGATTCACAGCACTTCCTACGCCGGTTTCCCTTTATAAATAAATGACGACAGAACAGCTAAAAAAGACATCTCACACCGTGTCAGATTTTGGTTCTTTTGGGGAGGTCGAGATAAATCATATTGTTTGGTGGATGCAGTTTGAACCAGAGTAGCAGTATGGAGGTCGGATCGTCACCAAAATAAATAAATAAATGGCCCGAAAAAGGTTAATGACAAAAACAATACACATAGCCTTCCTCAGGCAGTGTGTTTGTACCGGGGACAGGAGACACCCCCTTGATGAGAGACTGTAAGAAGTGAACGGGGAATCCCTCCGGAGTGGAGTCATGACGACTTATGTTTCTGTATTTGGTGGTTTGTGTTCCAGCTGTCGATCAGCTGTGCGCAGCGTCTCCACTGCAGCCTGTGAGTCTCAACCCCCCCCCAACCCTATATCCACCAGTTAAAAGGAAATACAACTAATGTGTTGTGTTATATTAGATGTACAATTTACCACATATGGTGTTCTTAGCTTCCATACCTCCTGTGTTTTACGAGCGACTTATCAAGTCTTGGCAAACGGCATAAAACACGATTAAACATGATAGTATATAAAACCATGCTCGTATCTACAACCTATAGAAATGCAAAACGGCGTCAGTTTAGACGTAATTCTGTCCTCCTGCTTACCGCATCATTTATGAGAAAACATTTCATAACATTAACACAACATATGCGAGGTGGTTTTCAATAACATATCCGTATTTATTTATTTCTCCAAGTTATGTTTTTGTGTGCACTGAGGAGTCTCAAACAGGCGTTTGTTTAATCATTTTAAGATTGGCTTTAATCAATGTTTGAAAATGAATTATTCATATATGATAAATGAGAGGTAACGTTTTATTTATGGTATTATTTCCACACATTTCTCTTCATTCTTCCTTCTGCCAACGGTTTCGCAGTTTCTCGTCTCTCCCGTTGTTGTGCTTAGTGCGTACGCATGGGTTAGAGTTTGCGTGGAGGACCGCACATTTTCCCGTTAAGTTAGTATTTTATAAATCGCAAACATTGCGTAGAAACTGGTGTACGCCATCTTTTGAGCGTATATCCCTTTATAAATGAGGCCCCTGGTCTGGGGCCTCATTTATAACGCCGTGCGTAGGATTCACGTGGGAAGGTTGCTTACGTAGTAGAAATCCAAAAAATAGGTACAGAAATGTTCCGACATTTTCCGATTCACCAAACATTGCGTACCGGCGAGGAAAGTGCGTACGGCACTTCCTACGCCGGTTTCCCTTTATAAATCACAACCGACTCGAAATGCGGTGCAGCTTTTGCGGGCTTCACGTAACGCCCATATTTGCCTATAAATAGTCAAAGAAACGCCCATTCATTCATTCATTTTGTCTGACTGCATGAAGAAGATCGCAGGAAATGACGACAGAACAGCTAAAAAAGAGATCTCACACCGTGTCAGATTTTGGTTCTTTTGGGGAGGTCGAGATAAATCATATTGTTTGGTGGATGCAGTTTGAACCAGAGTAGCAGTATGGAGGTCGGATCGTCACCAAAATAAATAAATAAGTGGTCCGAAAAAGGTTAATGACAAAAAAAATACACATAGCCTTCCTCAGGCAGTGTGTTTGTACCGGGGACAGGAGACACCCCCTGATGAGAAACTGTTAGAAATGATCGGGGAATCCCTCCAGAGTGGAGTCATGACGACTGTATCTGAATTATGTTTTTGTATTTGTTGGTTTGTGTTCCAGCTGTCGATCAGCAACTATATATCCATAATCCACCAGTTAAAGGAAATACAACTAATGTGTTGTGTTATATTAGCTGTTCAATTGACCACATATGGTGTTCTTAGTTTCCATACCTCCTGTGTTTTACGAGCGACTTATTAAGTAGGCGGTGAACGGCATAAAACACGATTAAACATGATAGTATATAAAACCATGCTCGTATCTACAACCTATAGAAATGCAACACGGCGTCAGTTTAGACGTAATTCTGTCCTCCTGCTTACCGCATCATTTATGAGAAAACATTTCATAACATTAACACAACATATGCGAGGTGGTTTTAAATAACATATCCGTATTTATTTATTTATCCAAGTTATGTTTTTGTGTGCACTGAGGAGTCTCAAACAGGCGTTTGTTTAATTATTTTAAGATTGGCTTTAATCAATGTTTGAAAATGAATTCTTCATATATGATAAATGAGAGGTAACGTTTTATTTATGGTATTATTTCCACACATTTCTCTTCATTCTTCCTTCTGCCAACGGTTTCGCAGTTTCTCGTCTCTCCCGTTGTTGTGCTTAGTGCGTACGCATGGGTTAGAGTTTGCGTGGAGGACCGCACATTTTCCCGTCAAGTTTGTATTTTATAAATTGCAAACATTACGTAGAAACTGGCGTACGCCATTTTTTGAGCGTATATCCCTTTATAAATGAGGCCCCTGGTCTTGTCATGGTAAGCTTTCAGTCATCATAAGCTCAAGGGTATAGGGAAAGAGTTTGAGTTCAGTTAAATGCTGATAATGACATTGTGTTTAGTACTGTAAGTCACTGCAGAACCTTTTTGTATTAAATCAGGATCATAATCTGTCCTGAACCAAGTTCTGCCAGTGACCAAATGCATCATTAACAACTTTTAATAGTTCTGAAAATGCATTATGTATTGTAAGACCAGAGGTCAAAGATCAAAGTGTGAAGAGGAAGGCTTTGTGCGTATACTTATACTGACTCTGATCTCCATATAAAAAAATGTATTTAAGAAAGGAAAATGCACATTCATTATCACGAGCACTTGAGTCCATCATGTTAATTTGCCAGATGTATCCATAATGTTATATGCAGTCCCTGAAATACAAAAGTCGTATAACTCAGGCAGTTGGTTTGATTCTGAGAGGCTCCGTTTAAATCTTCCTTCTGTATTCATTTTATTACATGTGTATATTTAAAGAACGTCATGATGGTTCAGTAGAGCTGTCAGTTTAAAACAAAAAGTGCAGCTCTCTAGAATCGGCTATCCTTCAGTGGACTTTTAATTGTTTGGTTGTGGATATACTGTCCGCTATCCAAATACATACTTTTAGGATTGAGGGCTCTAATACCTAACAGGTATGTACGTGAGAATGAGTAACTCTCTGTCTGTCTGAGTTAGCCCCCACGATGCACTGGCGATCTGCCCAGAGAGTGTTCGTCCTTTGCCAACTGGTTTTCTAGGATAAGCTCCAGCACGCTGTGAGTAAAAACAAGCTTCACGATAATTAAATAATGTATATTTGGGCTTGTTGCAAAGGGGGTGGCACATCCAGTGTCCAACCACCAGACAAAAAGCCAATTACCAATTGCTGCATTGTGTGAAAATGTATGAGTATAAGTATAACAGTTCGGGTAAGCATGATGAACAGGTCAACCAAATACAAATTGAAGATCATTTCCCCACATGGACTTACAACTTTTTGTTTGCGTGATCTTGAATCTTTCAAGTATAGGCAGCCTGAAATGTAATGTAGATTGAGATAATGTGTTGTAAAATATTTTGTGGACCCTTCAAGGTTGCTGTAATTCCACGTTTTTATTCCAATTTGTATCTTTGTATAGAATAGGGGGGTTCCTCCGATACACTCCTAATCACTGATGATCGTTAAAGCTGATTAAGGTGATGTTGAGTTCTCTGAAGTTTTAAAACATTCACAAATGGAGGTTTGTGCAATTGAACCAGGGGTTGAGCAATTTATACAAATCGTAAATAAGGTTTTATACTGGCTATCTGACTAAGTGAAAAATGTTCACTGAATAGATCTTGTCATATATCTGTAATTATGTCTATAATTAGGATAGTTTCATCTAGGGCTTTCCCGAATAACATTTTTCGGGCTCCGGATATTCGGTAGTAATCAGCAGCAGATATTCAGTGCGTGCGTGCATGTTTTTATCATGTGTAACGCTACTGTTTGAACGGTGGATAAAGCAGCTTCATCATGGCAACTGGACAACAACTAAGCTAAGCTACTACTTACAGCATTCAGGTGACTTTTCATAGTTGTTGTGCCCAGAGTCTCTATTAGAATTTTTTTTTGCCGGTCATCATGTCCGTTAAAGTTTAAATCTTCCGGACAAAATGAGAAAAGTGCCGGTCAGAGGTCGTCTTTGTTATTTATTGAGCTTTAAAACAAATTTATATGATTCGATATTAAACAAACTAATTATAGTAGATTAACTACATTATTCAAAAGTGTACAGTAATTTATAACAACACAGGAATAATAAACGGAGCACTCTCTCTCTCTCCTGACAGCCCGTCAGTATCTCATGCAGCTCGCTGATCCAGTAATGAGTGCAGGGCTCGCAATTAACGATGTCCCGATGTCCCGGGGACCATACAAATTCCTACTGGGACACAAATCTATTTTGTCTGGGACTATTTCGGGACAGTGAAAAAAAAATTAAAAGTAAACTTCAAAATGGGTGTTATTTGCAAAGTCATTCGGCTGTCAAATCATAGAATGCATTCTACGTCATCCACTCTGCTGCTGACTGCTGCTAGACTCGCGCCAATGCAACGGTCACAACAGTTAAAAAAAGTAGATAGAAATGCTGAGGTGGTTGAATAAACAGCCCCCTGATGCAAGCCCCAATTCTGCCGACTCCCGAAACGAAAACATCCCAAGTCCTGGTCATGATGCAATCGTCTTCCACTGTGGTAAGTTAGTTGTCTTAAGTGTCAATGTTATCTAGCGCTAGCGTTAGCAACTGAAGTTTGCCTTACAATGCATACAAACGTCCTAAAATGCGGTGTCACGTTCTTTTGAAGTTTGTGAAAATGATGTGAAATACAATTGATCAGAATAAGAGATGTAGGGGGGGGGGGGGGGGGGGGGGGGGGGGGGGGGTGAATGAGTGAGAGCAAGATGAAGATAGAAGATAGAAGATCAATTTATATTCCTATAGTACTACTGACTTGTAATTAGAACTGAAAACAGATACATTTATTAAACTGTATTATGGAACTTCTGTTTTTTTATTATCATTCATACCACTTGTATTGCCAGATAGAGGGTTCCGATCATAAAACACAGAGACCATACAGCCATACCATATTGAATTGAAAAATACAAATCAGAATTCTTCAATGTTGACATGACAATGATAAATTAGTCTGGATATTGAGAAACAATAGAAAAACATGTCTTAAAATAACTCTCTTCCCTTCTACTCTAGGAGAGGCAACAGATCAGACTAATATTCATATGTTTAAAAGAATAAGTATTTTAAACTTACATGGTGGACCAGAGTCTATGGTGTGATGATTAAGTGACAAAAAAGTATCAAAATATATGTATTCTGCATAATTGGGGGGGGCGACGATACAAATTTAAATTTGGGACACTGCTGGTTATATCCGGGACAATACAAAGTAGAATTCGGGACAGTTGTGGGACACTGAGGAAAAAAGTTAATTTCGAGCCCTGAATGAGTGACCCGACAGTAAAGATAAACATATCTATAACTAGTTTAGTTTGAGAGGTAATTAAAATAGCTAAGTGTGATTTTCTAACCTGAAGCTGCAGGTGATCATGCAGAGCTGCGTGTCGACTCGTCAGCAGCAGCTGATCTCTCTCCCATCAGATTAGACCGAATATTCGGATATTCGGGTACAGCCCTAGTTTCGTCTTAGTTGAGTGTTTAACAATAGTCAAACTAGATGAATGCTTGAATAACAACATCTGCACTGTGTTGCAAACGGCAAACTTATAGGTGGAAGATAGCTGCCTTTGTGATATGATGTTGTTGTTTGTCTTTCTCAGATTTGCATCTTTCACATTCACATCACTTTTTTTGTAGAGTTTGAACTTAAATCAGGTTGAAGTAAAAGAGGTTAGGAGCTGAAGGTTTAAGGGAGGGCTTTCCATCTCCTGCTCTGTGGATGTTGTTGTTTCATTCTTCTGAAGTCATTTAAACTTTTATTTTAAAATATATGTTGTTCCACATTAAAAGATTATTCCAAGCCGGCAATTTAAGACAAATTTAAACTTTGTCATTGTAGCAATTGCAAATAGTGTGGGTAAAGCAAATTGAGTTTTGGTAAAGCACACATGACATGCATAAGGAATGAATTGAAAATGGAATCAAAGCTGCCCGAAGTTAATTAACTTTTCTTTTTTGAAAATAAGTTAAACATAATGGTGCCAATTGCCAAACTTTGCTGTCAAGGGAAATCAGTATAGTAGTGATGTTACGTACGCAAAGGATCCGATTCTTTTGAACGGCTCTTTGTTACGAACGAAGGGAACCGAGTCGTACTTGATGAGAGCCGTTCTTTTTATCGTTGGTACACTGCCTGCCATAAATCCACTCGCCTTTACGTGAACAGTGAAAAAGCTTACTCTGATTGGTTAGGTTTAGGCAGGAGTGCCTCTGATTGGTTATGCACGAGGAGTGAGATGTTGTGGGTTAGGGTTAGCCAATCAGAGGCAGAGTAGGGGTGAGTCTTAACGGAATACACATGAGAGAGAGAAGTCATAACAAGTGGTACAGACGACGTGTTTTTCGGGTGAAAATGAGCCAAACGCAAAAACGCAGCAGCATTTGGATGCACTTAAAAAAAAACATAGGCAATGATAAATCGGAGTGGAACATTTGTAAAGCCAAAATATCATTTAAAGCAGGGTCAACAAATAATCTCCACCGCCACTTAAAAAACACCTGGCTCTTTTAACGGCTCTTTTGAATGGCTCTCGGCAAGGAACGGAGCCATAAGATCCGGCTCCCTTCAAAGAGCCGGAATTCCCATCAACAGTATAGGTAGAAATGTATAATGGATGGAAGACTTGTGTATAGCCTAAGCTGCTTTTAGTTATGGTTTGACTTGTTCTGGAACCATCCCTTTGCTGCTGTCGAGTCAGATGAACAGCTTGATCAATCTTACATCAATATCACCTCTTGGCAGTGGCACATTTTTGCAAATGTCACAATTTCCCCCCCAACAATTTTCAAACATTACTTAATGGGTCCTTGCCGTTTCTGTTCCTCACTGCAGATCCACTGCATGCATACATATGTCACTGAAATGGTTTTCCTAAGAACAAATGCAGCATGACAAATGCCACAGACATTTCGATTTGGTTCCGGATTCGTTAGACATCATAGCAATACATTCTAAAATATGTGTCTTAGTTATTGATCTGAACTATGGTCCATTTTATTCCATCCCCTAGCTCAGGGGTCTGCAACCTTTTTGACCAAAAGAGCCATTTTGCTCATTTTTCCAAAAAATTGTTTTGTCTGGAGCCGCAAAACATATTAGTTTTTTATTGTTATATCAGACAAAAACTACAGTATTTTTGCATTTATTAGGCTATTTATTACATGATATAAAACTGTTAACCTCTAATAAGAAACAAAGAACTCTTATAAGGAGAATTAAAAATAATACACAGGCCTACTTTAAAATAAATTAAACAGCACTTGGGGAGTCCTCTACGGAGCCCCTAAAGGGACATGTAAAAAAAACAAACAGAAAAAAAAAGTCAGGATAACGAGTTAGTATCTCGTGCGCACTTTTTTTTGTTGAGAAAGTTACCGGTGCGTCAAGGAGGAAGTGAAGCGCACAGGAGACAACCATTTCATTGCAGACTGTTATGTTTACGTGGGGAAATGACAGTGCATACATTATTTGAGATATATATCGTACTTAGACGGCTAGTGACGGGCGGCCCACTTTGGTACCGGCCCAATGGGATTCGTCCCGAACGTCCCGATGGCCAGTCCGCCACTGGCTCTGTGTGTGTGTGTGTGTGTGTGTGTGTGTGTGTGTGTGTGTGTGTGTGTGTGTGTGTTCTGAGTGTTTGTTTCCCTATAAAACAGCTGCGGGCAGCATGTACTCTGAGAGTCACGGACATTAATTCATAGATCAAAGCAGACTGGTTTACAGACTCGCCAGTGTTTTGCCAATCCGGTGCTTAAACCAATAGCTCTACACCCCTGGCCGAAATGTCCATAAAATTAAGTCTGACTTCAAAATATATCTCAAATAATGTATGCACTGTCATTTCCCCACGTAAACATAACAGTCTGCAATGAAATGGGTTGTCTCGTTTCGTGCGCACGAGAAACAAATCCGTTTTCCTGACTTTATTTTTTTTCTCTCTCTCTTTTTTTTTTTTCCATGTCCCTTTAGGGGCTCCGTACCTCTGCACATTTGAAGGGAAAACAAATATTGTTAAAATGGGCCCACTTTGAAATAAATAAAACATATAGCTGCACCCTAAAAAGAGTTAAAGGTAGGGTAGGTAAGAATGGAGAAACCAGCTCGAGTGCGCTAGAATTTGAAAGTACACAACCGGAAAAAATATGCCTCTTCCTTCAGACTTTCTTACAGAGTCCCTCCTCCAACACACACGAATGCGCACATGACCAATGAGGGCACGAGATAAATTTGTGCACAGATGGAAGGCTGACAGGCAGTTAGGCCATCCAGTTATTTTAGCCGGGCCGGCTCAGATGATTGGTCGTGCTTTTTACAGCGCGACGGCTTCCAGAGATTAATTTTTGTATGTATTTATTGTCAAAGCATTTAATATATTCATTGCTATCGGGACGTTAAGAGCATTCCATGGAATATAACAAAAAGTGTTTTCTGAAATAAATTACATACCCCAATTATGACTGAAGATCGTCAGCTGTCTTCCTCTCCCGTGTTGTTCCTCGATACGTAAAGGCTGCAGCACCTTTGACAACTTCTCTCTACATATCAAACATACCGGTAAACCAGCATCGTTTGCTGTGAAAGCATACAACTCTGTCCACGCAGAATTAAATCCTGTGTTCCTCCAGTACTTTTCTTTGATTTAGGTTATCCATAGTTCGCTCATCGAGCCGGGGGTCAGGTTATTCGCCTCCAAGAAAAGGCGCTCACGCGGGACCGTAGCGGGATGTGACGCATATTTTAGTTGACCTAATTAAAACCGTTTTGTTTTTTATTTATGTGTCACATTATCACCTCAAAATACAAGATACGAAACATTTTCAACCATGCAACAACATATAAATAGTCCTACAAATAGTTTTATTTTATTTCCTTCTTATTTTTGTCTAAGCTCAAGGGAGCCAGAGCAGAGGGTTTAAAGGGCCGCATGCGGCCTGTGGGCCGCGGGTTGCCGACCCCTGCCCTAGCTCTACTTACGTATGTCCTGCCGAAATGCCCTTTAGCATTAATCTTTACTAAATGTCCAAAGATAATTCTCAACATTCATAAGTGTTCCCCTTCATCATATTCTTTACTTTGCCTTTTATAGATATTTTCCACTTTAAACCTCATGCAAAGTAGGGGGCTATAGTATGCTAACACTTTGCTTTCCCAGTTAAAAAATGTGCCATCACTTCTCTGCCAAGAGCATTTTCATCTGGTCTACTATAATAATCGGTTCAGAATTTGAAGGAAAATGGAAATTCTGTTTCTGTAAATGTGTTTATTTAAAAGTAAATCTCCTGAAACGGTTGATTGTTTCAGGGAGCATGCTGATACACATTGTCTTGTCCTCAACCAAGGTTAAAGTGAAGGATTGCATATTTAAACCTTTTTGTATACTGCCCATCTCTTTTTATTTTTCTGCGATTTCTCATTAGGGCTGTCCCGAATACCATTTTTCGGGCTCCGGATATTCGGTAGTAATCAGCAGCGAATATTCGGCGCGCGGTTTATTCAAGGCATTCATTTAGTTATTCTACAGTATTGTTGTTTTCTAGTTATTTGTTCATGTAAATAACCCAATTTGTGTTCTTTGAAATTGAAAAGGATATTGTGTTTGTTACTTTCGTTGCAGTTGTATATGTCTTAAGTGTAATTTGGCTTGGCTTCCTATTTTGTATGGACATGCTTTTATTTTGAAGGAGAGTTAGCGCTGTTGACAGGAAGTTGTTGTTGCTATGGAAACAACGTGACAGAGAAAAGGAGCGGAGATTAACGGAGAAAAGTAATATCTACATATAAAGACGGAGAAAGTAAACGATAATGTTTATGGTTAAGTGTTAGCACCCCCGAGGAGGCACAAGCTCTTACGTTGATATTGGAGATTTCACTAAATTCAATTTGGCAGTGCAGCGCGGCTGCCAAAAATAAATTAAAAAAACGAATATCCGAATAACGAAATTGAAAACTGAATAGTAGGCCAACGACCGAATATTCGGGTGCAGCCCTAATTCTCATATTGCTATTCTTCCCGCGGTCCGTGCTGGTTTTTTCAAGCATGATGCCCTTGATCCATGTTATTTATGGTTTGGGTCTTTATATCAATTAACAAAAGAACAATCATAGAAACAGCAATATCTTTCCTATGTAGGCCTATCTCTCATGCTACTCATGGGGCTATAACCACTATAAAGTTGTAAAAGAAACATATTCTAAATTAACAGGGCCATAATAGGAATTAAGGATAATGCTGAAGGTCAGCTATCTATAGATAACACATTAGCTTAATTGAAATGTTGAAGGGTGCAGACCCTTCTGTGGTTTCATTGATGACCAAAAGCTAGTGCCTTTAGGGGATTTTAAAGAGATTTCTCAAAGAGCTGCACAATGGCCATGGTAGAGTGTCTCTCTCTTCTCCCCTATGCTTTACTCTTTTCATGTAATGCTCATCCCTCTTACTCGCTCAAGCAGTATTACCCCAGAGATGTGCTCATGGTATATTATTTGACTGGTGCCTACATAATGTGTCAAGGTGCATTATGCCTGCATGTGCCAGGTCTTTGGAGTGATGTTTACCAGGGGGCACAACTGATGCCTGGTTGACCCAGAAGCCTTGTCTTTCAGGACTTTATTTATGTGTTTATGTGCTACCATATGATGGGGAAAAGTGTACAAAATCCTGTTGAGAACTGTGATAATAAAATGAAGATGGCAGAAAGCTTAACAAATCCCTCAAATTAGGCATATAATGTTCTTCCTTCCTGCTGCTGCATACAAGTAAGACATTGGGCTTACAGCCTCATACAGTATAGATGCATGAACAGCTGCTAGACTGAGCTGAAGGTTGTTTGCGTTTCATAGACTGGTTAGTTTAGATATTTATTTTCACAAAAAAGCATTGAGGTCAGATGTATACATCCTTTTGCTAGAATTTTCTATGGACATATTTATTTAATACATATTTCATGAATTTACCATTTTTGTTATTTAGACTTCAATGCTATTTTGTTCATTGCTGATCTATTTCCAGGTAATTTCAAAAGCATATCATTCTGTTCCCATCACAGGATGTGTGATTGTCGTTTTGCTGTGATGATAATTCTCTGTTGCAATGAGATAACATTTCATTGATGCTTTGTCCAATTTTGCTTCACTCTTCCTCCACCCACCTTTGAAGACAAGAGGTTTACAGAAATGGATAAAAGAGGAATACAAAAAGCAAGTCTAAAATATGTGTTTATAACATTCTTTAGTCAAGGATTAGTTAAAGATTAGAATAGCATCCCTTTTCACTAATTTGATTCTTTTGAATGGTGCATTTGTAACATTTCACCTAACAGGCCATACGTAGCTGCTGACTGTGCAATCCTATCTTTAAGTAGCACTACATACGGTAATACACATTGTTAGCATGACTTAGTAGTGGTGAGGTAATGAGCTGCTGTTAACCAGGCCTGTTCAACGCCATGGAAAGTGTGTTGGATTATCAGCCGCAGCAATGTGATAATCAGGCTGAGTCCCAGGTGGAGTTAGTGTTGGCAGTCAACCAAACCTACCCTGGGTGTTAATGCGTTGTCTCCCACATAGGAACAATGCCCTGTGCACACATGCTCATTTCTATGGAGATGAGCTGCATCCCTGATCAGGCTAACATGCAAAGTCATATCTCTGGCTGCAGCTGGGTGACAGCCTGTTAATGTAGCACAGTATTGTCATCACAGTGCAGACGCAGCCAAAGCAAAGTCTTCTTGGTAGTGAAGATGCAAATAAGATATATGGCACTGTTTCCTGACAATCATTATCTGGTACAGTTGTGCTTGGAAGTGGACATCTTTGTCATCTTTGGATCTAACCAGAATACATGAATGAAAGCCAGGCAACATGTTTGTATGCTGTGTTGTTAGTTTGGCTTATATAAGATGTGGTCTAGCTTGAAAATGAACTTGTGTTTGACACAAAACAAATTCATCCAAAAGCAGTCAGCAGTGTAATTGGATGTTAGGGTGTGAGTGATGGAAATTGTCTCTGTCGGAGAATCGTTTGTACACCATGGCCTGAAATCATGGAACCTCACAAATGGATTATCTTGGATAACAAGTAAAAATATCTCCAGCATTAGAGTTGCTCTTTTATCAGTATGTTCTAGACAAAAATGCTGTATTGGACAGTGCTCAGGTCTATGCACTGATCCAAATAACGTTTTTATATAATTCATCTTGCTGATGATTACTGCGCTTGTTCAACTCTCAACAGTTAAGAAAGAAGCAAGATTGCACACTTAAACATTTCTCTCATCAGCTCCAGAATGGTGATATTCACCTTGTCCAAAATCAAGGATGTAAGTAGATAACTGAGCCATCTCACTGCTTTTATTTTTCTTAGTGGAAAAAGATGTATCCAAAGAATCATTTTCTTTCTTCATTTTGCAACATCTGTATACAGTATGTGTATTCTATAACAACAGCTATCTCACTCTGGCACCAGTTTTCCTCATGTTGGAGCTCTTTTTATCTTAACATCTGGAAGTAATTCATGCAAAGTTATTTAAATCATGTACTTTCCAAAGTGTCCCCATCTTTTTTGTAACCAGGTTGTGAAAAGGGTGTGCAATAAGTATGTGAAGCAAAAGTTAATATGGGGAACAAACACAGAATTCAAAGCATAGAATATCAGCGTAACAAGTTATATCTGGCTAGCAACATTTGTCCTATTTCAGATAGAAATGAATTTCATGTCACAGGAATTCCTGTGACATGAATCTTTTTATAAACGCGGTGATTTGTCAGTCATTGAAGTCCTGGAAGGATTCATATAATGCTCCTGTTTTTAAACTTCCCCGAGGCAGTGAATGACCGAATATACCTGTTTGTATTGTGTGCTTTGACATTAACTATGTTTTTCAGTGCTGTGCATGAAAAACAAAGTTTCAAACTTTAAAACATGTTCACTGTCATGCAACAGTGCCTTTGATAGAAAGATGGTATCTGCATATCTTTCCATTGTGCTATAGTGACAGAACACATACACCAAAGAGTAACCCACTTTATAGGTGTAGCATAAGGCTTCTGAGGTTTGCATTACAGGAAGTGACAGATGTATAATTCTCTGTTGCCCATGAGCCACTAGGCAGTTAATGATGTGTGCTGTGAATACAGATTTCTACATTATGCCTGACAAGGCTGTCATTGTTGATGGGGTGGTTCTGTTTCGAATACGTTATGTTTTCCTGTACACTTCACTCCCTTTGGTCTTGAAGTGCTGCCACACTGTAGCCAGCAGTGTGTTGCCATTAGATGACTGAGGGTGCTGTGTTCATCCTGCTTTGCTGCTTTTTGCAATCCTGCAAAGGCTTTGCTTTTGATAAAGGTTAGTGTAATCAATCTCCTAGATGTTTATATTTATTGCTCCAGTACAGCTGGGATGTTACCATTTCCTGCTGATATTGAAGCATGAAGGACTCTGTAGGAGTTAGATCACACACTGATTTAATGTAGCTGAAGTAAGGGGGAATAATGGGGGGCTTAGTGGGAGTTAGGGATTTGGATTACAATTAATACTTGGGGATCAGCGTAATGAACAAAGACACCATCCATTTTTATGGCTCATTATCCTCCACGCCACATTCAAACTGGATATTTATAATTAGTCACTTGGACATACTTCGTCTGCTGTCTGCTTATTTTTCCATCTGTTTTAAAGCACTAACTTTTGAACTACATTGTGATTCCCACACGTTTGCTATTGAATATTAAGGCATGTCTGTCTTGAATGAAACATCAGAGGAGCATAACTTTTGATTCAAAGTGTTGCTCATACATATATTCATGGGAGACTAATGGGCACCTTCATATGTGCCACTTCTACTCATTCTAATTCATGAATTGGAGATGGCAGCTTGTTTTGTCCAATAGAGAAATTTGATTCAAACTGCATTTTTGTCATTTGCTGGCACATCAGTGTGTTTTTTTTTTCTTGTTTTGAAATCGTAGTGCTCATTTTGATTTACAGTACCCCATGGATTGCTTTTTTTGATTCTTCAATGTTTACATTTGAATAAGGATCCAGTTTACTATGGCCATTGGCCAATGTTAAACCTGATTTGGCTATCTGTTAACACCCTACATTAAAAAAATACACATAATATTATTATGCTTAAAATGATATAACAGTGAACATTGACCTTCTTCATAGTGCACTGCTTTTCTCTTGTATTGCGTTGGGGATGCAATTTATTCTCTGTGTGTTGTACGCATGGGCATATTGAAGCCCAATTTCAAGCAAATGCTAAATGTGTGTCTCTGGCTAATGCTGTTAGTCGTGAGAGTTGGACTGCTTTGAAAGGAACATCTGGCCGGAGAGCCTCACTGTTGCTCAGCAGAGTCTCAAGCAGAGGAGGATTAGTGCCGTGGCATTTGGTTGAAGATGATTCAGCATGGAATTAGATGGCCTATGTGGAACATAGTTTGGGACAGTGTGGCAGTCCTTCTCTACTTGTTAATATGAATACAGGGTGTTGGCAGTGGTGAAAGGCTGAGGAGGTTTCTGAATCCTGGCATCATGCATCTGACTGATAATACATGCTTTGATTAATGTCTCAAAGACTTTATCTCATATTCCCTGGCTTTGGGCAGAAAATCCCCACTCTTTACACAGCTTATATTTTCCCATTTCTGTAAATTGTGTCAAGCATATTCTACTTCTCAGAAGGATGGCTATCGTGTATGTGGCTCTTTCAAAGCGGCAGGCTGTTTTCTGATTTTTATCAATCGACAGTTTAGTATCCCACCTGTCAATCCTATCTCCGCCCTCAAGCAATACTCTATATACACGAATAATCTACAGTAGGTAGCAGAACAAACAACAGAACAAGTCAACAATCGAAGGTACTGGTAAAAACAGTAATGTATATTTTCTTCTTTTGATTTACCGCATTTTCCTTTTTTTTTACTAATCGTATGAAGAGAAAAAATAAGGTTAGACATGTTGGGCATTCTAAAATCCTTCCAGAAATAATAAAACAAAACTTTAGAAAACAGCTTTTTGGCCAATCAAGTTTTTGTTTGAGTGTTTGACATCTCTCTCAGTAGGAAATACATAACATATACTAGATGTAAATTATCATAGTGGCCTGCTGATTTACTAAGGAAGTCACTTTTTGGAAGCACACTGTAATCATGATGTGGCTTAGTTACAATCTGCACACAGTTTGAATATAGGGCTGTCTGTTCATGGAGAGAGTCTGGGCATACTTATCACAGGATTATTGTGAGCCAATGGAGATGCTGTGTCAAACCTACTGTTTTTTTTTCTTACCAGGGCCATAATGGCATTCAGCAGGTGTCCCTGGCTTAAATCAAAAACATTCACACTGGATGACAAGAATGAAAACTCAAATTCAGTTTGGCAATCACTTTCACAGTGTGACAAATAGAGCCACTCATTTTGAAATGTATAAGGCAGACGTCTCTCTTTTTGCAGAGTAAAAAGCTAAACCTTCAGACAATAGCTGATGGGTTTGGAGATTGCATTTTGGGCAATGCTTTCCACCTTTGTTGTTCTCTACATGGACAGTTTACCTACCTACAATCCCTTGCACAAACATGATCGATCAATACAGAATTCTTCAGATTGCAAACCTCATCCCATTGCGTACATATTCTGCATTCATATGAATATATTTAGTTAAAGCAAGAAGTTCGATTTTTGTTCCACTCTTTGAAGGGATTTCTCCTCCAGTCGCACAAAGCCAATTATGGCTGAGGCAGGTCTCTATTGACCTTGGAGAAATTGCTGCATCAGCACACAGGGGTGTGAGATAGAGGATAGGAAATGGGGTGAGTAGAAGTCAGTGGCGAGCGGTGATTTTTATACCTATTTTTTGGTAAAACTAAGGAAAAATATAACTAGAAAAATATTTAAAATATTAAATAAATACATTTCTTTTTTTTAATGTTTTCAAATATTATTTTTTTGAATATCTTAGGCCCTCAGAGAGGGCCTAGAGGGCCCTGACGGCTCGCCACTGGTAGAAGTTCAGGACAGCCTCATCGTTACTCTACGTTAGCTACAGTATAAGCTAAATCCATGTGTCCGCTGCGCCTGCACTTTAAAACAACGATATGTTCACAATGGAGGCATTATCAATGATTAGATTGTTCTGTTTATCTGTATGTCAATAGGCGCTTTCACACCGCGGTACTTTTCCCACAAAGGTTCATGTGAACTTAGTTCATGTGAACTCTTTAGTTCGCATGAACTAAGTACAGATCGCGTTCACACTGGAAAAAGTCCCTGGGGGTGGATTAGGCAAATGAAGCCGCTGACGTCACTTCTTCTTCTTCTGCTTTGGGTTTACTGGCAGGCCGCAAACCACTTCACGGCGTATACTGCCGCCCAAAGTCCCCGGCCGGAAGTCCCCGGAGTTGGGGACTGGCTTCAGTAGAACTAAGTTCACATGAACCTATAGGCGCTTTCACACTGCGGTACTTTTCCCACAAAGGTTCATGTGAACTCTTTTATCGCGTTCACACCAAAAAGAGCCGGTACTAAAATGAGTTCATGTGAACCTTTTTACCCCCTCGAAAGTCCCTGCTAGAGAGCAGGGACTTTCGAGCGGCTCTTTTGTGAGAAAAGAGCTATATTTCTGATTGGCTGGAAGGATTGCAAACCACGCCCCGCAAAACTCCCAAAAAGTTTTGTGAAGCCGCCATTTTATTATCCTCGCATTAGCATTATTAGCATTAGCATTAGCCCAGCGCAGAAACGCAGAGAGTCTAACTTATGGCAACACAAAATAAAACATGGGAGCGGTGGAGATGAGGAGGTGTCGGCGTTCTGGCGATTTACTCGGAAGGCTTCAGTAGAAGCTGCTGGGACTCCCAGCAGCTTCTACTGAAGCCAGTCCCCAACTCCGGGGACTTCCGGCCGGGGACTCCGGGTGGCAGTATACGCCATGAAGTGGTTTGCGGCCTGCCAGTAAGCCCAAAGCAGAAGAAGAACCAGTGACGTCAGCGGCTTCATTTGCCTAATCCTCCCCCAGGGACTTTTTCCAGTGTGAACGCGATCTGTACTTAGTTCATGCAAACTAAAGAGTTCACATGAACTAAGTTCACATGAACCTTTGTGGGAAAAGTACCGCAGTGTGAAAGCGCCTTTTGTGGGAAAAGTACTGCAGTGTGAATGCGCCTCTTGTTGCTACAATCCTGCAGTGGTCATTGTTAATGTTTCCAATCTACCATAGGAAAGACAGCTCTGTGGCTATTACTCATGGCCATAGGACACTGTGTGTCCTAATATTTTCCCTGTTCAAAGAAGGGCTATCTGGTACTGTCCTTCCTGTAAATATTCAACTCACATTCTGTTCCGACAGTCCCAAAAAACCTTGAGTTGTATTTAACCAGTTTATGTTCATGACAGTCTATTGACCCAGGAGTGAGTCTTGGTCTGATCTCCCTGTCCTCCTTTGGGCTGCACTGCAGTCACAGCCACTACTCTGGAACAGTTCTATCTGTCAGACTTTATTAGGAGTGTTGAACAAATTAGGGAGCCACTACTTGCCCATGAGGTTCTTGAGGCTTAACAATAATGTGCCCTGCCAAGTCTAACAAAAGAAGAACATTAAATCTCTGTGAGTCCCAAAAGCATCAAAGCCCTTAGTGATCACATTTTATTGCTGACCACCAATCTTTTTTCTGTCTCAGAACCATTTATCAAATCTCTGTCTTTGTTCACTTTTATCATTGAGTCCAAAAACTGCAGTAGAAATCTCACTTTTTAATAATTGAATTGGCTAGCTTGAAGAGACTGTAAGGTACAGGGACTGATGTATCCTTTGATGAAGGATTGGAACCTAGATGATGACTACAGCTTTGAGTGACAGTGTGGCCATACTGGAGTGAAGCAAGCAGGGCTGGAAATGAACACCTACCAAGTTCCATATGTCATTTTGTGTAAATGAGTAAGGCTCTGACAATTTAAATTAGATTCCTCTGGTTACAAACAGTCCTTGTATGTGTTGATACATTGTCCCCGCTGACTGAACAGTGTGTGGACTAATCAAATTAATGTAACAGTTGTGTATCTATCTACCAGTTACTTGGGTTTCTGCTTAACTGGCTGAAATAAAGTAGCAACAAAAAACCTTTTCTAGAGATTCTACATTTTGTGCATGGTGAACAGTAAAGTATACCTGCAGTATCTCTCCGTGAGACAGCAGCAGCCTGTCACTGAAGTAGCTGAACAGTTCGGACATGATGTCCTGGAGGGGGGGGGGGGGGGGGGACATGTTGTCCAGCAGGGAGGACAGCTTTGCTGCCATTCGCCCCACCTCCTCCACATTGTGCAGAAGACTCCCCAGGACAGAGCTGGCCTTCTTTACAAGTCTGTTCAGTCTCTTCCTGTCAGCAGCCGAGATGCTGGCTATATGGCTGATGCCACAAGAGTCATAGAAGGTCTGCAGGAGTGCCCCCTGCACCCCAAAAGACCTTAGTCTCCTCAGGAGATACCTGTGGCTGTTGAAGTCCTTGGGTGGGGGGTCTTTGGCACAGGTACCACAGAGGAAGTCTTCCACAGTTGTTGAACCCTCCCTGTCTTCAGGCTCAGGTTTGAAGAGGAACTCCACAATCCCACACAGCTGGCCTGCACAGGATTAAACCTTGGCATTTTCTGAAACAGAATATACAGGTTCAGTTGCACAATGCTTAGTTTCTGGTACTAATGGCGCTGTGTGCTAAGTGACTGGAACTGACATTACTACTATTTATCTTAAGCAACCTTTTCTTTTAAGGTAAGGGTGGCATATGTTGTCTCCCATTGGAGGGCATTTTATTCGATTAAAGCAATTGTTCAATCAAAAACAAGCACACATCACAATAATATTACACATTAAATAAGAACGCACTTGCAAACAACAGCCTGATGTTAAACAACCAAGTCAGTAGGTCAGATAGCAATTTTCTCATTTGAAAGCACATCTGAAAATAGTCACACCTTAGTATCATAGACTGTACATGGGAAGGCTAGGTTTAAAAAACATTACCAAGCAAACAAACACATGCTTACAAGCAAACACCCAAGAGGTGGCCTGCAAACAGAGCCTCCATACCCTGCTGTCTACCCTCCAGGAGGTGCTCTTTAATCAGTTTAACTGACAGGGACGAATGAAGGATTCAAAGGCTTGTGCTTACACGAGGTAACCCTGCTTTTAAATGAAAACGTGACAAATCAGCCTATGCTTAAATGGTAATGATAAAGTAAAGACAAATGGCACAGAATTAAATGTACAACAACACATTCATCGTAATAAAGACAGCATAAAACAAATGTTTTTCACATTTAATACATTCGTTCTGTTCCTCTTTTTGCTGATCCCAATTAAATGGCAACAATAAACATAGAAAGTTTAAGTGGTCAAACTGAAGAGAAGTAATTAACTCATTAGGAGTTGTGGCAAGTACAAGATAATTGATCCACTTGCCATGGCAACGCATTATCAGATTGTGCAGTGACAAAAATACATTCTAGCATCTCAATTGCTTATACTGTAGCTCCCTTTGTGAATTTTTGAGTTTTCAACTGCTGTGTTATATCAGTGAAGTCTCCTTCGTTCATTCCATCTGACAGCTGTCATTTTAGACAGTGTGTGGGAATGATTTTACTGTGCTTCCAGCAGTCGAGCGTGTTTCGAGTTTGGAACAGTGTTTTGTCGCTGGTTTATGATATTGAATTTGTGACCTGTTATATGGGGGGTCGTCTTGAGCTTTACAGGGGAATAAGAGAAAAGTGTCTGGTGATTGACAGGAACATGATTTAGAAGAGGAGTCAAAAATGTGTTCAAAACCAGTCATCGTTATCCTTAAACCTCTAGTGTTTTATCTACAACCATTCATTTCCATCGGAGGGATCTAAGTACACACATTCATGTACATTACCAAGCCAACAGTCTAAATGTTAATGTCACACACTATAATTGAATCCTTATCACTGCAGTCAGGGTTTAACCAGGTTATTCTAAACAAGTTATGTTATTCACACAGGCAGCATAGAAACTGGATTACTTTACTAACCTGATTAAGAGAGAAATTAACCATGCCTGGATGTTTGGCCACTTATTGGATCAAATTGTCGTTCTTAACAGTCTCAGTTCAGATCCAAATAACCTCGTCTCTCTGACCTGGAAGCCTCCAGAATGACACTTCGGGGGTGAGGTGCAGTCGGCCCATGTCAGTACATTTATTCTCAGTCAGCTGGTGCTTCCAGGTCCGTCACTTGGTGGTGTTTTGGTGGACGATGTGCCTGTGTTTCTGCACTGAGCCGTAGGATTGCCATGTGTCAGAGAGCACGGCCAAGTCTCACTCTGCGGCCATCTGCAGATTAGTGTGTTGCCTGAGTGACCGTGTTTCTGTCCTATCCTTTCCTTTCCTTTGAGTCTTAATATGCTGGCCTGTATTCTAAACACACATATGTTGATACTGTTCTCTAGCCATAGGGCTCTAGCATGGTAGCATGGTATGGAGCCTATGTGGTAATTAGCTTTCCATGTACTTGGGCCACGCACATTCTGTCCAGTACAGTTAGACATTTTCCCTCTACAAGCACCGTTTGATCGCACCAATATCCAGTTTTAAAAAGCAAAAACATATAAATATAAATACATTTCCAATCATTGAAAAATAAATAAATACCGTGATACTGTTTTAATTTAGAAAAATACCGTGATATGAGTTTTTTGTCATACCGCCCAGTCCTAATCACAGATTGACAAATGATCTCTGCCATGTGCAGTACAAACACAGGAGAACATATGGTCAAAATGACCCAATTCAAGACATGAAATATGTTATCAGGTCAAAGTTAATGAAGATTTTGGTTCCCCTGCATCATTTTAAATCACAGCTGGATGAAATGAATTTTGATACACCTGGTACCTGTCTTTGTGAATAAGTTTGTAAATTGTACCCCTGTCATTATGTTGTATGTGTCCTTTTTGTTTTCTGTTACATGTGTAACCAATGTGCGGCAGGTCTCCCGTAAAAGAGATCGTTGATCTCAATGGGATCTTTTTACCTGGATAAATAAAGGCTACACACAAAGAGAGAAACCATGGAATCCATGAGCTGGCCTATCACCCCTGACTTCAACAAGTGTGATCATTTTAGTAGACACACTGGGCCCTTCTTTACAAGAATAACATGTTCATTTAAGACAAGTAATAACATTTAGAAAAACAATTGAAAATATTTAAACCCCAAATCCTTCAGTATATCAGCAGTGTTCCATCTAGTGAATGTTTCCTTTTCCCAACAATATCTGGAGGTGATTCTTTTTGAAGACAGATGATATGAAGGGCTTCACGCTGTGAAAAAACGTGACTGTTGGCACTCTAGGGTGACACCACTGTTTTACAGCCATATGGCTCCTCTGCCTGTCTGTCTAGACTCAGGTTACTCCATCACACCCCTATCTATCAATGATGAATACATCTCAACATGTGCTCATGCCCTAACATCTGAGACTTTCATATACATGTAATAATTCCCCTTTTTTTCAGAGGTATTTTTGGGGTCTTTATTGGAGATGTTAGGATAAAAGGGGGAGACAGAGGGGAGGACACTGCCTGAATATTCGGCCAGCTCTTGATTGAAACCGGCTCTAACCACTGAGCTATCCAACTACCCGTATATTTTTAAATGTTGCTGATTTTGTCTTCGCTAAAAGCAGGGTCAAAATATCTTTGCGAATCTTATTATGTCCTGAACAGTTTTTACAAGAAGAAATAGGTCTAACTCCTGTTCTGGGCTTTATCATTTATTTTGTAGTCCTAATAACTTTTTGAACAAACTTAAGCATACTGCCTAAGAATGGTCAAATTCTCTGCAGGGCAGAAAACTCAAGGCAACATAATGAAACGGCATGTCAGTAATTACTATGCTGGATTCATTTCTGTTTTAATAGGTTACTCATTTCAACTTTCACTCAGTACACAGAAACATTTTCATGTTTTGACCATCTGAGTGTAAGTAATCTCAGTTTAATGGATATTCATATTCACTGAAGATTCAAGGCTAGAACTGTTGTCTGCAACATTTTCTGAAATTGATCACCCATGTGAAGGAAAAGGATGCATTGTTGACATAACTCAGATTTTCAGAGAGACACATTATGCTCACCAGCCTCATAGTGCTGAATGGATTGAGCTGACGGGTTGTGATGATGCAGGTAATTACACAGTAAATCAAATAAGACCATAATAGAACTGTCAATCTGAGATAATAGCACATTCGCAACCATGTGCTTACCCACATAAAGACACACAGAGTTTGAAGAAAATGCGGTTTTGTAGGCAACCTTTGTAAGAAGCATCAAATATGTATCTGATGCACTCTGTTTAACACCGCAGCCCTGTTTCTGTCTAGAATGCAAGCATTTGTTTTTGTCTGACACGCAGTTTCTGATTGATTTTCTCAAGTTGTCCCTGCTACACTTCAATGTCAAGAGGATGTCAATAACAGGTTTTCATGCAAATTATTGCCGTCTTTTGTTGTTTTTTGGTGTTTGATAACCTATTTTACTTTCAAATGGAGGGAAAAGGGAAAAAACACTTTTTGACAAATATAAAATGAGTATGGTACTTGTTACTATGTGGTACCTGTGTTGTTTTATTTGATGTTGTGACTTGCTTCAGAGGAGCCTTCAGAGATTGTAAAACAATCTGATACAGAAGGGCAAGGGACAGCCTTCCTCTCCTTGGATTTCACAACAAAATCCTTCAGCTGTGGATTTCTGTTTCACTGAATATCACACATCCTGGTTCAACCACACTGCTACAAGCTCGAGTCGTACATATTCACAAGCTTTAAGGTATGATGTGTGAGTATCCCTTTTCTCTATTGAGCATCCAGGCTGATCTTGAATAATTCATTCTTATTTCATTTTCTTCCGCCATGAACATGACAGTCAGGGTTGAGGGAGAGGTTGGAGTACGCCAAGGAAACCCAAGACTAACCTCTTTGTGTCCCGACTGGCTGTCCTGTTCACTTTAATACAACATCACTGAGAGAATACAGCCTTCACACTATTCACACTATTACTAAAAGTGATGTGAATACAATCAAAAAGTATTTAAATATTAAGGTTGAAACACTAATAAGCATAAGTGCATTTTAAAATAAATGTTATACTACTATTATTAATGTTATTGACATTAATGTGGCATGCCCATACAGTATGTAACAAAAACCCTGCTTGTTCTTTTGTCGGAAATGATGCATCAGAGGGTTAATGGATCAGAGAGTTAATGGTGCAGTAGATTTTAAAGCCTGGGTTTGCATTATATTTATGTGAAATAGGGATTTGGATAAAACGCAGTTATATCATTTATTTAGACTTGAAAACAATTGTTATAAAATGTTTTTGATATATTTGTTAAGGAATGGATAGCACTGTTGTGGTCAAATGTTTTGACATGGTATACCAGCATACTAGACAAACATTAAGGCATACTGTAGTTTTTGTTGCATATAGTTATTTTGAAACATTACGCAGTTGTTGTTCGAAGGCCAGAAATACCCTGACACCTCATCTGAACCTCTACAGTCAATTACTTTAGCCTATTCTCTTTTGACTTGTATTTCCATTCATATTTCCATGTGTGTATGTATCTTAAGCTTTTCTACAGTATACCGCTTTGTTCTGATTTGATTCTAGACGTGAATGTACATGTGTAGCATGATCATTTGTGTTAGTACACCAGCAGCATACATCTTTTGAATTTAAATGATTAAAGCTCCGGAAAGTGTGTAGCCTGCCTCAGATCAAATCCAGCTGCACTGATTTGATATACCACCTGGCATGAGAGGAAAACACAGGTGATACCATCAGCCATAGGTAAACCCTCACAAAGGACCAGGGGTTTGTAAAGTCTGTAAATGTTGGGTTTGAATAAAGGAACATCTCTGTTGGTGTTTCAATACGTGACATAATTCTACTAGTTGTGTGGTGATCCTTGCCGTAATATCATGTTCATGTTTGATGTCAAGCTTGTAATATTTAGGGCAAATATGCAACTTTTTGCGTATCATATGGTCAAGGGTGGGGATTGGTCCATTTGTCACTGGGTAATGATTTTCAGGAGTGGCAGGCCAGTAAAGTAATTACACTGGAGGAAGGCAGCACTGCGAGAAGGACTCAGAGGCGTGGAGATTGGCTGAAGTGGATAGACCTGCCATGGTAGAGGTGACAGATTGGTGAGAGAGGGCAGCTGTTGCTTCAGGGCAAGACATGGCGTGATTCGTGAGGAGTGAGGATAGTAACTAACACCTGGTCAGTGGAGCCCTGCAGATAGAGCAGGCATAATAGACAGTATGCAGACAGACAAACGACAGCATACTTTACACTGTCAATCACAACAAGACACTCCTTTAGTATCTTCAGGTATTGCCCATTTTGGAGGCAATCACGCAATATCCAAACCCCACTTTGACTCCCTGACACTGTGCCTGCGTCACCGTTTGATTCAGAGATCTAGTCAAATTTTGCAACTCCCCCAAACATTCTCTCCATATAATTGTCCAGATCATCAAGACTGCTGAACTGTGATTAACATCAGATGATGGATGCAAATGGTGTTAAAGGACAGCAGGGCCGTCCCTCCCACTCCTATTACTCCCAGCAGCATGCCTTTGAAGTTCCTATCAAGCTGTTAATGTACTTGCACTGGGAGATGACAGGGTGTCTACTTGACCCCCGCCTCACCCTGACGTTGAATATGCAAAGCTTTCTGTTCATCGCTGCTTTAGCGACAATCATTATGGGCTTGAACATCGGATTAGTGCACATCCACTGGCTATTAGATAATGACTAACTAGGGCTAGTAGATAATGATGCGTGGACAACCACCGATTCATTTAATCCTCACCTGCCAGCCCATGGCTAATGCTAGAAGCTGGAGTACAGTCATCAGAAAGCCCACACACTATTAAGCGAATAATTTTTTTCATATACCCTCGCCAAGTGTTTTTTTTTAAACCCTAGTTGCATTTCTGGTCTTAACATCTTTTCATAGATTAGAACGTTAAAATGTGCAAGAATTGCCCCTTTTTTTCTTTTCATGCTCCCACTGCTCTTAATCATGTTAAACTATAAACTCCGCTTTAAGTGTATCCACATTCCCTTCAAGAGTATTACAGTAGTTAGCTGTTGTAAAGGCCCTTTATGACACTTTGTACATGATTGTTGCATGTACATGATCTCAGCTGTGTGTCAGGTTGCTCAGATTTGGTTGAGCTGTCAGGGCTTCTTTTCTTTCTATTTTGTGTATCCAAAGCATTTGAAGTATCGCCAGTTGATGGTTGCTTGGCAGTACTTATAAATACATTTATTAAAGGGGATTTACATGTACATGCCCCAGGCTAGGATTTGTGAGGGTGGGAATCAGAGAAGCGTAGTCCAAAAAGGGTAATGCTTTATTATGCTTATCCTCGTATTAAGCTTTAACAGTGAGAGTGAGACAAGGTATGAGCTGTGTTCTTGGTTTAGGGCTCAGCAATTTCCATTTTTTCCCTTATGAATTTTAATAAGGGAAATATATGCCTTCTTTATTTACTTAGCTAATCGTACGTAAACCCAGTGGGAAAAGATAACTTTAACAAAGCTCTCCTGCTAGATGAAATATCTAATTCCCTGTGAGGAAGAGAGTTTCGACCTACAGCTACACCGTTCTTGTGATTTTACACTTTCAGGAATCAAAGCATCGGCCTCAACCCCACAGAATGTTTTATGTATTGCTTAGCGTGGTTGGAAAGAAGAGCAATGGGTGGGAACACAGTGTTTACAGTTTGTGTACGTGCGTTGTGAGCCAAACATCAATACTCCTCCACAATAACATACATTTTGGCTCTATATGCTGCATTCAATCTTAAAGGAAACTGAAGCTATAAAGTATATTTAGCATGATGTCTTTGTTGAAGAACTTCCTGTTTGTTTACCAGTATTGTTATCTAGATGTATCGTTACGTGTCATCCAAGGTTTGCCAATACAATAATGGCTCCAGTAAGAAACCAGTATGACTTGCTGTCAGTGTGTTGATAAATCGTCTGTGGGGGAACAGTCTCATTACTGTTGTGGCTGGACAGAGGGAGTGGGGAATTGCTGCAGTAAACACTGTGGACTGTCTCCACCACTTTCTTCCTCTCCCCTGCCCAGTTCTGTGACCTGCATACTGATCTCTGTTTTGAACCTGGAGGACATCTTGTCCCTGTCCCAGCCTGGTAACAGAAGTGTCACTTTATGATCTGGAGAGGATGGAGTCAACGGCTCGCTGCTGTCATCTCCTTTTTAATATTTGGTCCTTCATGCATTCCAAAGGATCTCAACCCTCTCGGTTTTCCGTCTTCACTTTTTCTCTCGCCCTGTTGTCTGCATTGCAGTGTACTTTTCTTCCCCCATCAAGCAAGAGATGTTTATATCAGCAGTGGACCTTCAAACCCCTCCTCTCCTCTCCCCTCCTCTCCTCTCCTCTCCCCTCCTCTCCTCTCCTCTCCTCGCTCTCTCTCCTCTCCCCTCCTCCCTCCCTCCCTCTCGCTCTTCTCCTCTCCTCTCCCCCTCCTCTCCTCTCCTCTCCTCGCTTCTCTCTCTCTCTCTCCCCTCCTCTCCTCTCCTCTCCTCGCTTGTCTCTTCTCCTCTCCTCTCCCCTCCTCTCCTCTCCTCTCCTCTCCCCTCCTCTCCTCTCCCCTCCCCTCCTCTCCCCTCTCCTCTCCTCTCCTCGCTTGTCTCTTCTCCTCTCCAGATGGAAACTACTGTAGCAGAACAGGAAGGATGCTCTTTTCTATTTTTTACAGTGTATAAGACTATGTTTTTTGACAGCATTATTCCACAGAAAAAAACAGCACACACTTACCACAAAACCCCTGACTGAATGATAGTGCGACTGTTATTCTCTCCCCAGCTCTCTGTTTCATCATGTGTAAATGAACACCATGATTTTGAAATGTGAGCTTTATTGAAACCAATATCTCAAGGTCAGTAGGGTGAATATCAGCTAAAGACTGTTGCTTCATATCTAATGTGCTTAATTATCTTCAATTGAGGGACGCTTTGTTGAGGCTTCAATTCAGAGATAGAGATTAAGACCTTTTTGTTTCAGTTTTCCATTTATAATGTCATTAAATCACCAAGCTGCATCAACAAAGGTGAACAGAGGAGAATGCTGCAGTGCAGAGTACTGTCAAGGTGACCGTCTATCTCAGGTCACATTTATAATTAAGCTATGTTGGCTGCCAATTTATACAATTATAGTTTTAAGAGAGCAGCTTCATGTCTCTGCAAACTATTCTTTGGATTATCGGAGTATTCCTTTTCAGATCATGAACAAAATGTTTTATTTTTGCATTGCTTGACGCCTCTGCTCTACATCAAATTTGGCAAGAGCATTGTTTCAGAAAATTAAAGTGTGCACATTGTCTTAGCCGTGTCCCTTGAGGTTGTTACAGTATAATCACAACTCTGGTGCTGGCCTGGATGATGTGTTTTGTGTGAGTAGCACTATCATTCAGTCAGGATTCCTCTTAGATGTGTTCACGCAGCACAGCCTCCTTCCTGTTGAGAGAGATATTTCCTGCAAGGTTGCCTTTTAATTTTCTTCCTCTTCCCCTCTGGAGAGGAGAGCATTTCAATTCCAAGCATTTCATGGGATTAGAGGAATGACCACATGATACAACATCCAGAATAGTAAACAGGCCCGTGTTGCCACACAGTAAGCTGTGAATATGAGATAGGAAAAGCCGTGTGGCCTGGAGACCTGTTTCCCTCGGACCTAGACTGCTCTCCTTCTTACTGCCCCAGTGTGTGGCCTGCAACAATTTAGATTAATAGGTAGAGTGGAACAAAGGCATAAAGTTCTCATTCTCGTTCCTTAAGTACCTTTTAAATACAAACATACCTGAATTATTGGGCTTTGATTCAAATGTTGTATCAGTCAGGCTGCTTTAAAGTTTGGGACTGACGACAGATGAAACGCCTCTCTTCTATAACCATGGATGGCTCCACATGATAATGTTTGGCATGGGACTGACAGGCTGAGGGTAGGTGGTGAAGACACTGTATAAAAGCATTTTACGCCATCATAAATCCATAGAAAGTGAGAACTGAGTTTCACCTAAAGCGAACCCCCCCCGTTCCACACATCAGACGTCAGTATGGGCTCAGAACAGTCTCATAATACACACATGCACACAGAAGGATTCACACTTGTGTTTTTCAATGCACACACAAATGTGTTCCGTTTCATATACATGTAAATAAAATCCAAATACAGAAAAAAGTTTTACATATGTATTTTTGATCCTCACATATTTTTTTTCCGTTTAAAACCTCTGCACCTACAAACACAAACCGCTTTCTGTGCACGGATCGCTTTGCATTCGTGTGTGGGTTTTTTGAGACTCCCCTGACGGTCAGCCGATTCGTACTTGTAATTGTTTCTATCTATAGCCAATCAGATGTCTCCTCAATTCTAAGCCAATCACATGAGCGCGCCCCCACGAGGGTATGATTCATTGCGTTCATGACGTAGCGCTTCATGTACGCATTTTGCGCAGTCCGGAGCTGACAGCTCCATGGAGCCTGCCTGCAGGCGCTGATCTCAGGACCGAAGGACCGTAGTATAGTCCTCTTTATTTTTACGGTATTATTCAAAGATAAATAAGGAAGTATGTGTTATAGGAGATGGCAGAGAGGTTTCAGCTCCAATTATTAAATCAAAGAGGCTTAATGTTTTCGATTATATTATTTCACTATAGCTATGTGGACGGTGTCAAGGTCCAATGTTGACAAAATTAATCAATAGCGGGTGTAACTAAAATACAAGATGTTTTTATTTATAAAAATGCATTGAAAAACACAAGTGTGAATCCTTCTGTGTGCATGTGTGTATTATGAGACTGTTCTGAGCCCATAATCCTCTGCTGAGTTCCACCAGAAGGGAGCTGTCCTCGGCGCTGAAATCAGGACAGGCAGCTTCTCTCTGTGGAAAAAGTGTCACTGTTCAACTGCCTCTTTGTCATTTCTGTAATCACTCACTTCATAGATTTTCTTACAAATGCCATCTTTTTTATCTTATTACCACTTTTCCAGATTAGCAAGGAGGTTATAAGTTGTTTATTTTTGTATTATACAGGTGAAGTCATGAATAACATGACACCACACATTCAAATGACAGCATCTCTTTGTGCTGCACTTTCCCCTGCATACGATTAGGTGGCACACAGTCAATTATTTGACTACTTGCATCTGACATGTGTTTCCATTTATTACATTTTACTCCGATTGGATATTGTAGTCATGCTTTCACTATTAATTTAGGTTTAAGCATGAGGAAACAACCTCAACGTTTGACTTTAGGTCTGGACAGCTGAACAAATTGCTCCTTCTGTGGTTTTCAAGACTTGCTACATTTTATTTCGTCCTTAATTTATTGGCAGACAAGATGAAAACAGATGGAGTTTACACCATTCCCAAGGTAAGGCCTTTTACACTCGACAATGAAAGGAGCTTTTAATATTCAGGTCGGGTTTCTTTTTGCTTCTGCTCTTTTTGTGTGATCAACCTTCCTCTCGATACACCACATTTAGCTTTTTAGTGTTTGTTGGATCTGCAAGGTTATTGTGCATCTGGTTCTTTGTTTGCAGGGTAGAAGGTTAAAAAGCAATGTTTATTTGCCCGGTACTTTAGTTGATGTCATTCTCTCAGTTTGATGATATCCCCTCTAAATCGGCTATTACAGGATGTGATACCATCTTCGAAATGAAATGACACAAAGTGATGTTGTGGCAAGGAGCAGAGACCAAGACATTAAATACAGATGTACACCCCCAGGATCAAGATAGGATTAGATATATGAGGTGGCTGCGATGCATGGTGCGACACCGAGGAAGATCACATGAGGAGAGGCTCTGCCCTCTGTCAACCTTTGGCAGGGCTTTACCCACTGCCTTAACAAACCATAGACAACCAAATACCTTTTGAGTCCACTCATACGATTTGACGACTAATCAATTAGTGATTGTTGGGGAAATATTCTCCAAGGCCCGTAACATTGACCCAGTTTATCAGTTTGTAATGAGCACACGCACCTGTAGCCTTGGCTGCTGTGCTCTCAGTGTTATGTCTCCCTGTTCCTCCCTGTGTTGGCGTCAGCTGATAGAGGTGTTCTATCTTGTGATGCACAATGTTGATTATTCTCTCAGAACTAGCTAAATACATGGGTCTGGGGTAGAGATCTTCAGAATTGGTTTGGCATCTCAACCTGTGCCAACTTGTGGCTCATGGCATGTCTTGTGAATTCTCTGGCCGAAGCTCCAAATAAACCGTCAGTGTTTGCCATCAAAGCTCAAGCTCTCCTCGTGTCTCGAGTCCTGTTTCCAATTGCTTCAGAAGTTTCCCTCACAGTGATTAGTCAATTAGTAGTAGCGGTAGTAGCAGGAATAGTGCTAGTGGTAGTAGTAGTAGTAGAAGTAGTACACTGTATCCTTTCCTAAAGCTCCTGCATTCAAATCTTCCCCTAGGCTTCCTCCGGTCTGGTTTTCTGCTTCAAAGGTCCCATGTCATGATCATGATTCCATTGTTGAGGTCTACTAGAATAGATTTACATTGTGCAATTTTCCAAACTCACATTGGTTTTTCATACAGCATCTCTGTATAGTATCTGTCCTAAACGGCTTGTTGGAGCTCCTGCCCCCCCCCCACTCTGTTCTGATGAGTCCATCACCGTTACAGCGGAACATCAGTGATTATGTGTTACAATGGCGTTGGCAACCAGAAAAAAGACACCAGTAATGACAAACAGATGAGAATGCTGCGTGGGGTCTGGGTGCCGTGTTGGCGGGACGTTGCGCGGCTCGCTGCTGTGAGGAGCGGACAGTGTGAGCTCTATTACTGCTGTCATTTCCTGCTTGCTGCGAGACAGCGAGACATCGCAAATGGGGAAGGGGGGGGGGTGCTGAGGGGGCTGCAGCACCCCCATCTGCGAGGCTCACTAGTGTGTGTGTGTGTGTGTGTGTGTGTGTGTGTGTGTGTGTGTGTGTGTGTGTGTGTGTGTGTGTGTGTGTGTGTGTGTGTGTGTGTGTGTGTGTGTGTGTGTGTGTGTGTGTGTGTGTGTGTGTGTGTGTGTGGTGTGTGTGTGTGTGTGTGTGTGTGTGTGTGTGTGTGTGTGTGTGTGTGTGTGTGTGTGTGTGTGTGTGTGTGTGTGGAGCTCCACGGATTGGTCAATTTGGACCAATGGGTCCATTTGGGTATGGTCACGTCACTGTACCCAGGAAGAAAAAGAGAAATCTCCAACAAGGCGTTCTGGGGCAGCATAGACAGGTATTTTCTGTGTTAGAGTTTTACTCGCTACAGGGTGTACTTTGAGGGTTTGTGACTCTGCAGACCGTTTACATGCAGAAAAACCTTCATAACACACAAGGGGACGGGTAATAACCGGAAAAGCATGACATGGGACCTTTAAGATAAATGCATTATTTTTACCCTAAATAAAAACAAGCAAGTTGTCTTGACTCGGTCTTTCAGTATAACATCTATTTTCTTCTCTGCTTGAGTTTCGTTTTCAATCTAATTTAAAAAAGACCTCGGTAAACATAGGCTCATGTTTCATGATGCCAGCCTGGTGCCCAGTTCACTCATAAACACAAACAATTAATTTCCCTTTCCCAAACCTCTTGGGACCGCGCTTCATAAAAGTTTGAACTTAAAGGCCAGTCTTCAATAAATCCTCACCTTGTGGCAGGATATCAGTAGTTGTACTCTGGAACTGATTGAGTGAAGTGAGTAAAGGAAAAGTACTGATCATGTGAATGATGGTTTCAAAGTCCAGATTGAGATTTGCCCAATGAAATCAGGCACATATAATAATAATGATAATACATTTCATTTATATAGCACACTTTAAAAACAACGTCATCTCAAGGTGCTTCACAATGCTATAACGGCCCGTCCACACAGCAGCTTTTGGCGATTTGTCCACCGCTTCCAGCGCGTCTCCGCCCATTGACTTTGAATGGGGATGACGTCACTTTCCCTCGCTTGTCGCCGAATTGCATTGTGGGGGGGCGAGGTGAAGATTTCCAGGATTTCCAGGATGTTCAGGATTTCAAAGTTGAACAATGTTCAACTTTTGAGGCTGAGCTGGAAGCGACAGCCAATCAGATCCGTTTATGCAAATCTGACAGTTCAAGTGCTAGCCAATCAAACCGCGTGCAAGCTGGGAGAACGAGACCCGCAGTTCATTTCTATATTCCACAAAAATGGAGGAGAACTTAGTTATTGCGGTAGCAAATCACCCGGTTCTTTATGACCAGTCCCTATTTACTTACCGGGATACAAACCGGAGGAACCAGGCATGGGGGGAGGTGGCAGAGGCAGTGGGTGAAACTGGTAGGTTTTCGCTTGTTTGGGGATTTTATATCCAGTTTACTTCGTTGCTAGTTTACTTCGTTGCTAGCAAGCATAGACAGTATCATTAGCCAGCATGGAATGTAGCATAAAATAGCACCATAAACATTAATCTCATAAATGTTCAAAATGTTAAAAAAATAAATGTTCATCATAGCCCTTCCTATTTGACAATAGTGTAGAAGAACCGGGTTTTTTTGCTTTGTATGTCGGGGGCGGGATATTCATGTGATATTCATGTGATTGGTTGTTGGTCGCGAAATCCCCAAGCTGTCAGACACGCCCAGCTCCAGGATTTTCAAGATTTGGTCAAAGCTGCTGTCTGGACACACAGAACATAATAAAACAAATATAATAAAAAGATATCTAAGGAGCATATTGAATGAAATATGGTAATATAAAAAAAAAAAGGTTAAGAGCATAAAAGGTTAGAACAATTTAATATTATCCAATGCTTTCACAGTAGCAGGGGATTCTGCATCCTCTGTTGTGTTCCAATTAACCCAGACTCATCCTGTTGTTTGGAGTGAAATGCTGCCGGTGGAAACATGACTTCACTCTTGACTCGGGCTGAGTCAAGTGTTCACAAGACTGATGACAAAGCTAGAGCTCAGCATTTAAACACTTTTTAAATTAACACAAATCCAAACTGTACGGCATCACCCCAGTGTTCCTGTGACTTTTGAAAAGGCATGCAGAGCTATATTTTTTCATGATCATAAACATTGATGTGTCCACTTCCTATGCTCTGGCACAGCAAACCAATGAGTTATGAGAAATGTGTTTTTTTTAATGCACACTGAATACATTATCCATTCACTATAAATAGGCAAACAACCTTAAAAGGCCTTCTGCAGATTGCTGTTTGTGTACTAATGATGATTGATGGGGCTGCTTAAATGATTGTTCATATGACTAGAACATTTGTAATCCTCAATACGGTTTGAAGTAATTGAGAAAAACATGAACATTTCTGTATTTTAATTGGTGACCTAAATAAACAAAATTGATACAAATAAAACGAATGAAAAATAATTAGTACTGTGAGTTAACATTGGGTTCAATTATCTGTCAGGATTATTTTTGGTTGATTTGCGCTTCACAATAAAGTAAAAAATACTATTTTAATAGCATTTGTCTGAAAGCACAAGTTGTATTTAAAACAAGTTGAAACCTTATATTATTTATAGACTGTTGTACTTTTTGTAGCTACATATAGTGTATGTACATTTGTATTTTACTGATTGACTATGACAATGCAAAGCCTAGTTTATTATCAGAAGGTGGAAAACAAAGTTGTCACTGAACTGACAGTTGCTTGAAGACACATAATATTGCTGCCGTTTTTTAATTAAATCAGTAGAAGCGAAAAAAACAGCTTGTCTTCATTAATTGTTAAGATTTTCCATAATGTTCGGTGATCGACTCCCCCATAGACTGAATCCTCTCCCGGAGGCTGGTAAGCAACATCTGTATGCTGCAGGCGTTCAGTGCAGTGGAGCATATAAACTTCAATCTGTAAATCTTTAGGAGTGTTTGCACATACCCCAACATCTTAATCACAGTCCGGTCACATTTTGCTCAGGCCTGTCCGGGCTAGGGTAGGGCTTGTTGCTATTTAATGCAGTCAATGCTCCTGTGTAGATCCTGTAAATAAATGCTGTTATTAAGGACATGATGTTTCGTTAGATAACATTTCATTTTTTCTTTCTATGTTGTGTGATCTCATTTTTTTTAACACTTGCAAATGTGTTACTGTTAAACAACTATTGAACATATGAATGTCAAATAGACTTGCTGTGGCTCCACACTCTACATTGACTCTACATTGCAGAAACTCAGACATACCAGGTGGTGGCTGCTGTCTGGTAGCTGTTAGACTGAGCCTAATTCTTAGTAAATGAGTGCGATTCTCCAGGTGTCACACCTGTAGTAGAGGGCATTATTCAGTTCCTCTCACCAGGACGAGCTATTCAATCATGTTCAATACCCTCAATTATGATCTGCATATATGCTGCTTCACAGTCTCTAGCCAGACAAAAACAATAGTGTGGTTCAAACTTCTGGCTGCTGCTTGTTTATGTGTTCAGGTGACATAGTGGCTGATTTGATCGCTGTGTTAGAATAATTCGGTAAGCACATGGCCAATATTACATTTTTGGCCTTAGTTAAAAAGATGCCGTTTTCAAATGATAATGTGATAATGGATAAGCAAGTTGTAATCTGGATTAAGTTAATAATGAAGTATTCCACTCGTTCAAGAATGTGAGGTGCAATCTGTGGTCCTCTATGACTTCAGAGACATTTATATTGCAAGTCCTGCTCTCTCTCTGTCTCTTTCCCTCCATCATTCTCCCTCTCTGAGATCTTCACCTCTCTTTCCACTCTCATCTATTTTTTAATGCAAGACAGCTATAAAACAAGCTCTAGTCACTTCACTGCAATTAAGTATAGTATTGCCTAAGAGCTCTTTCTGTCTCTCTTGATGCTGCTCAATGATATGATGATTTCCACAATACAACAAGCATGTTGATAGATGTCATACTGATACATCTGTGTGCTTCATCATGATGCATTCAGTTCATGCAGTTCCTGGAAGCACTTTGACCATTTTGTCCAAGAAACTGCTGCTACAAGTTTAGATTTTATTATGGCCAAAAAAAATCACAATGTGGGTTTCAATTCAATTAAGCGTTTATCTGTAGCTCCTAGTTCAAGCAGGAGATAGGAGTTTCTCTGATTGAAGAATTAAGAAGGGATTCACAAACACATAATGACTTATTCTTGTTAGTTACTGTAGTGTCCCGTCAATTATGTTAAGTTGTGTCATGTTTGTGATTGTCATGTTCATGTTAGTTTAGTTTATGTTCCACTTCCTGTTTTATTTTGTAATCACCATGTCTCATTCCAGGTCCCTTTACTTCCTGCTTTGGTTCTTTTTCCCACCATTGTCAGTGTCTGCCCCGCCCCTGATTGTTTCCACCTGTGCCCACTTACCTCATGTATATATTGTCCTGTCTCCCCTTGTTAGTTGTCAGTTCGTCTTGTTCGTTGTCCCAAGAAGCCAGATCCAAGCCATTGCTTAAGACATTCAGTGTTTGCCTTTTTCCCTCCATGTGAGCGCTTTACTTTTGTCATTTTGTGATTTCCTCTAAAAGAGTGATTTTGCTTTTGCAAGTAAAGATTATTTTTCTTCAAACCTTTTTTGTCTCTGGGTTGTGCATTTGAGTCCTCTAAACCAGGGGTATTCAACTAAAATCCAACGAGGTCCAGTTAGAGAAAATCTCCCCATGCAAAGGTCCGGAGCTTCAAAATGTCTAACTTGCTTTATGAATTAGTGTGATATATATTGAAGTAGCTGTAGCTTTATCAACGTCTGCATGTAATCAACAACTGACTGCCAATCAAATAAAGAAAGTACAATTCATAAACAACAATATTTATTGTCAATTAACATTGAACTATACAGATATACAGTAAATACTGTGGATATGTGTAATGTTCCTCTCGGGCTGCATTTAAAAATAAAATAGAGAAAATAAATAAAATAGCTTTTGAAAATGTGTGCATCTTAAAAGTGCTTAATTTTAGATAAATAAAATAAAGTGTAGCAGCAGCTTGAGTCCCTTTTTCTTTGTTAACCGTTTCACATCATGACTTAACAGTTTCAGCCGATTGTAGAACAATATCAGTCTTTACACATCATAACAATTGGACAGTTTTAAAGTTTCTCTTTCTTTCCCTCTTATATTGCAGTCCCTCACTCACTTTTTTTTTAATTCAGTGCGAGAATTGCGCTCGAGCTTGTCCTGCCAGGAGTTTGTAAATCTGGGCTGAAATGGTGTCAGCGCCATTCTCATACACACATGCAGGTGCTCATTGGTTAGCCTCGGTTAGCCTGCCCTGGAACGATATTTAGTTTTAATTTGATCCTGGTGGACTGATCATATCGGGCTCTGAGACTGCTTATTTTTTGTGACCTCAGTTCTGACTTGAGAGGGAATGTTTGGTCAAACACTTTGTGTTTTGTCTCATAGTGGCGTTTTGGCACTTTTAATGAGTGCCACGGTCTCTGAACAAATGAGACACACTGGTTCTGTGCTCCCAGTGGGCAGGATGAACATGAATGAGTCCGTCCACTCAGGGTTAAAAGCTATGTTCTCACTGTCCACTTTCCTCTTCTTGGAGAGCGCCATGTATAATTATTTGTCTCTCCCTGGCTGCTTCTCAGGTCGACTATTTTCATTTCCTCGCTCCTCGGTCCTCGGTCTCACCGGAAGTTGATTTGCCCGCGCCATCTTGAGTACCGTCCCATGGCTCTTATTTCTGCCGGAGGACCGAGGATCGAGGAGCGAGGAGCGATCATGGAGGAGCGATAACCGAGGAACCACCAGACCATCCTCCGATGAAATCCTCAGATACTCACCCCGCCCCCTTACTGTGTATCGCTCACTGATTGGACGATGCAGTGCATGCACTGATCTGATGCTTCTTGACATGAGAGCAGAGTGAAGAAAATACATGAACCTCACGGGAGTCACTCCTCAGTTTATACCGTGTTTTGTTTCAATTCATGTATCATTTAGTTACAAATATGTGATATATCTGAACAATAAAGTGGTCAAAAATCATTTAATTCATTTTTTGGAAACATTTTCATGATCGCTTTTTTCGTTTTACATTTTCATTTATTGTCATTTCCATTCAGTCAGCCATTAAGTGCTATTTAAAATGTTAATTTGCTACATATCCAAACAAACAAACAAAGTGTGCAATCCAATGAATGTTAATCTAACTGGGTTTTGATAGATAACATATCTCTTTTTCTTCTCTCAATTATTTTATTTCTATTGTGCACTCTAATCAATATTAATCAAACTATTGTTCGTTTATACATTTTAAGAATGGCGTTTATCTTTTTTGAGAATGAGTTCTTATTTTATTTTTATTTATTTGGGTCTACAACAGATTATACAAATGTTTGTGTCAGTAAATGTGTACTAACAGAGGCGGGGGTGTGTGTGGAAATAACGGGGACAGAGCTGCTGTCAGACGATCAGCTGTGCAGCGTCATCACAAACGGACGTCGCTTCACGTGACGCTCCGGAGGAAAGGACGTCCCATTGCTCTTAAAACTCATTTCCCTGCTTCTCGTGGTTTCCTTGCGTCCCTCCATGCTTCCCTGGTGGGAGGGACTAAACGCAGGGAAACGACGCAAGTGAGGGAAGCAAGGATTTCATTTAATCGACCTGAGAAGCAGCCCCTGTCTGCCACTAACACGCCTGTTCACTCTCCTCTCCGCTTCTCTCCATGTATCGCTAATTATTCTCTTCACTCACTTTCCTCTCCGCTTCTCTCTGCCACGCTCTCGTCTCTTCTTCTGTGTTTCTCTCCCTGTATCGCTCACTCCTCTCTTTCGCCCCCTGTTGGCGGCGGTTAAAATAGAATCGCCCCGTCAAAATTGAAATCCCCTATTAATGTGTTGATTATAGGTCCGGGTCCGTATAGGTCGGCGTCTGGGTCCGGATCGCGGTCCGCCTGTTGCCGACCCCTGCTCTAAACTATTGAGTCAAGGTTCCTAACAGTTACCACAGCTTCATCATTTGCGTCCAACTGGAGTTATCAGTACACCTTGTCTAAGATCAGCAGTGTAATTAATGCAGCCCCAGGTCAACAGTCCATTAAAGTAAGCTCAAGATTATATTTGAGGGACTAAACAAAAAGACAGATAAACAAGAAGGAATAAAGCTAGCTTGGCCCATTGATCCTTTCACTTTTTCTCCTTTCTGTTTCTGTATCTCTCTTTGAGTTTTAGATGATCGTTGTCTTTTAAGGGGAAGTCGAATAATTATTTTCTATTTCCCAATCAGTATGCAGCTTTGTTGTGTGCTTAACTCATTATTGAAGCAGAGTGGTTATATATTTGAAGTGTGGTCATTAGCATGGTTCAGCATTGATGTGAGGTCCATTCATCAAACTTAATGGAACCACAGAGGCAATAAGCGTATTTCTTACACATTACAACCCCCCCCCCCCCCCTTCAATGGGCTATACCCATGCCCCTCATACGGCTTGGCCTTTTTTATTTAGATAAAGAAAGAGAATGGAAAGTATGGCTTTATGTAGGCTCAAGTAATATAGTTACCTGCAAAGGCGGTGCCATTTTGTCCCAAAGCATTAATTTGTTCCCAAATTATCTTTATTTTTCAAGTCATTCTTTATAATATTTACACATTGAAGAAGTAGAGGAAAGGAATGCCCATGATTGAGGATCAAGGAAGCAATCTTGGAATCCATTGACTATCGGTATTATATGTAGTCAGTGGATATATGTACCAAGGCTTCATTTTATGAGAGCTGCTTATGTTTACACTCTGATTAGCAACTTAATTTGCTAGAATAAAGCTGCAGCAGTAGTGATACAACATAGCAACCTGACATTTCACTGGTAGCCAGTTTACAAGCTACATTTAGCTCACAAAGAGCTTAATTATAGCACATGATTGCCAATGGGTTTGGAGATGTATTTTGGCTTCATTGCTTTTTTGAGTGGTTTCCTGTCAGAGATGCAAAACAAAAATGTATTATTTTTTGAATGGGATAATTCAAAAAGAGTCTAAAGAAATTAATGAATTGTTTTGCATCTTTGAGGAAAAAGTAATTTATACAATTGCGTTAGTGAAGGGGAGAATACATTATCATAACAGAACTTATTTATTTAGCTTTTGAACAGTTCAAAGATATTCATCTGCCTTTGCCTCAGCTTAGTTGAAACATTGTTTTTAAAGTGGCTATGAGATGAGAGGGGTTGTTGAAAACCCTATTCCACATGAATATTTGGTTGGTGCTGCCAGGTACAGGCTGCAAAGTAGTCAATTCATTGTTTCTTCTTTTTGCTTCTTCATACCTTGCATCTATTTATCTCTTTGACTGCTTTTCAAAGTCTGCTGCCGGCTGATTTAATTGTGAACTTTACCTTGTTATTTCGTGAACTAGAGCCGTTTCCTTACATGAACTTGGCACAATGTCTAGGGAATCATACAACAGGAAATTGTTATAATTAATCGGTTTGGTTAGCGCGAAAAGTAGCGACTGGGTGGAGCGTGCAGGATATGACGCAAATTATACAGCTGGTTATAAACATTACAGTTTCTTGCATTTCCATAGATTTGATGGCTGTGGCTCGGGGGCTAATCAAAGGTTCAGTGGTTAGATCCCACGCCTTGCAAGATGTTGTAGTGTGCTTGGAACCCAACAATTGCTCACTTAGGAATGTCCACGGTATTGAAGTGTAAGTCACTATTGGTTAAGGTGTCTAAGCTAATTAACATGTGGTGTAATTTGTCTGACAACATTTGCACTTACGCACTCTTCTGGTTTTGCGCCAGGCACATGATGGAAACGCCATCAACACTTCCACTTGATCAATGTGAATTTTGTAGAATTGATACTAAAGAGAAGGGTAAGGTCTTTTAATGTTGGATCTGAATGATAAAGAAATGTACATCTTCACATACAGCTTCTCCGGGTAATGTCTAAATCATTTTGCAGTACATGTTGGAACTAGGCTTACTGTAGTTGTGTTTTGATTTTAGGTGACAGTACTTTTACTGGAATTGGCCACCGAGATATAGTGACTCTTTGACGATTTTTTTTTTTTCCTGGATTGGTCTTCGCTGATTGCAGTGCTGTTTGTTTCTGAACATCATATGGTGGAGCTGGATGGAGGAAACCCCTCCTCCACATCTGCCCCCAAGAGACTCCTTTTCTGCAATGTTCCCACTCCTTGAGAAGCCTTTGTAAATAGGAAAATCAGTTCTATTTATTTTCACCCAATTTAGTGGTCACTGTAGGCTTCCCTTGGAAGCTGTCTCAAGTTCAATCTTTGCTGCCTGTCACCATGGCGACGGCAAGCCTTCAGCCCTGGCCTAATCAGAAGCAGTTGAGAGTGGAGGGTTTCTTGAGGGCTCAGATGTAACTCTCTTTTCATTGCCTCATAGCAATGACGCAAAAATTATTTATTTTTAAGAAAAATAACTAAATTGATAGAGGCTCATAACCTCAGAGCGGAGCCCAGGGGTGAAAGAAATAAACTAAAGCACACACCCTAAATAATTTTTGCTGCACAGTAAAATAAATGGCTGGTTGGTGGGATGAACTTCTCCCAGCACATTAAGGAATCACGATAATGATTCAGCCTATTTAATTTCCTCAGACACAGCACGCTCTGTTGGGTTTCTCTGTTAGGCAAGGCAAGTTTATTTATATAGCACCTTTCAACACAAGGCAATTCAAGGTGCTTTCACAAAAATGAAAGACATTCAGACAAAGGCATTTAAAAAAAAAAAGATAATAAAAGAAACATTAAAAGAAAAATACATGAATAAAAAGTACATGAATACAAATGACATGAATAAAAAGTTACAGTGCAGTTTAAGATATGAATAGTTCACACATAAGTTCCACTTTACTGATGAACACAACGGCTCAGTTTAAATTAAAAGCAGCGACAAAAAGAAAAGTCTTCAGCCTGGATTTAAAAGTAGTAAGAGTTGCAGCGGACCTGCAGGTTTCTGGGAGTTTGTTACAGATGTTTGGAGCATAATAACTAGGGATGTAACGATACAAAAAACTCACGGTACGATAATATCGCGATAAAAAGTCCACGGTACGATATTTATCGCGATATTGAAAAATAAAGGAAAAAAAAGTGAATTTTTTTTTTTTTACTTCAATTTTTTTTCTTTATTAAATAATAAATCGGATTTGTACAGCATTTTAGTAGGATAGTAGTATTTGAAAGTGTCAACAATATAATAATCAGACCCTGCAATAGAATAAATCAAGTTTCACTTTAGTTTTTCAAGTAACTCAACTCTAACTCACTAACTCACTCACTCAGCATCATCAAGGTTATCTTTTAGGAATATGAACATGTCCACATTTCGAGGTAGAAGCTGGGATGTTTGGGCGTTTACAATATCCCCTGCTGTGGAAAAAACTCTCTTGCTTGGTACTGATGTTGCTGGGACAGAGAGATATGCTTTGGCCATGGGTAACAGCAGTGGGTAAAACTGCATTGTCTCTCCACCACTTCAAAAACAATACAGTTTTTGCCAAGAAGGTGAGGCTTATTGACCAGTGTGAGAAAAAGTTTTTAGAGAGTACTTGACCATGGACAAGTGAGTTTGGCAATTTACTTGTCCGAATACATTTTTCACTTGTCCGGAATGGACAAAAATTGGGGCCACTGGAATCTTCTTCTTCGCCATCGTATTTTACATTTTCCCACGGTTTTTACGACACCACTAACGTAAGTGAGCGGTAAGCTTTTACTGCATCACACATAGGGTTGGGTATCGTTTGGATTTTAACGATTCCGGTTCTGCTTTTCGATTCCGGTTATTTTCGGTTCTTTGAGAGGGTAAATAAGTCCCATGACAAACTGGGAGAAAAATATATTTATGAAAACATTAAGTCAAATCTGTATTCCTATTTACAAATCACTTCATACTGTTTAATTTCTTACGGTTATTGAATACAATTATATACAAATAATCTCTGCATTGTTTAGTTATTTCTAAGTGGTGCAGTTTGAGAATGTACAATTGGCCCAGTCTCCTCTGATGTTACACTGCAACCTGCCTGTGAGACAGAGGATTGAAAGATCTACTTGTCCGATATTGTAAATAACACGTCCCGGACGGTGGGAGGTGTACTTTTTCGCACACTGGATTGACAGGGCGAGATATAAATATACTGTTGGTACTTGTCAATGTCTCTAGGTATGTACATGTAGCCATGTAAATACGATGTCCTTTATTGTTATCTGTTGTTTTATGTTCATGTTGTGACCTACTTGCTGCCATGTTGGACAGGTCTCCCTTGAAAAAGAGATTGATGATCTCAATGGGACCATCTGGTTGAATAAAGGTTTTTAAAAAAATAAAAATATTAATAAAAATATATATATTTTATCAGTCTCACGACGGTATTGAGACATTTATTTACACTAATATCGCAATATTCGATATATCGTTACATCCCTAATAATAACTGAACGCTGCTTTACCATGTTTAGTTCTGACTCTGGGGACAGAAAGCTGACCAGTCCCTGAAGACCTGAGATATCTGGATGGTTCATAATTTAGCAGTAGATCAGAAATGTATTTTGGGCCTAAACCATTCAAAGCTTTATAAACCAGCAGCAGTATTTTGAAATCTATTATTTGACACACAGGAAGCCAGTGTAAAGACTTCAGAACAGGAGTGATGTGATCCACTTTCTTAGTGTTAGTGAGGACTCGAGCAGCAGCGTTCTGAATTAGCTGCAGCTTTCTAATAGATTTTTTAGTGAGACCTGTAAAGACACCATTACAGTAGTCCAGTCTACTGAAGATAAAAGCATGGACAAGTTTTTCCAAATCCTGCTGTGACATTAGTCTTTTAATCCTAGATATGTTCTTTAGGTGATAGTAGGCTGATTTAGTAACTGTTTTAATGTGACTGTTGAAACTCAGGTCAGAGTCCATGACTACACCTAGATTTCTGGCTTTATCTGTTGTTTTGAACATTGCAGACTGAAGCTCAGCGCTAACTTTTATACGTTCTGCCTTGGCTCCGAAAACCATTACCTCAGTTTTGTCTTTGTTTAATTGGAGAAAGTTCTGACACATCCAGTCATTGATTTGTTCAATGCACTTACTCAGTGTTTTAACTGGAGCATAGTCTCCTGGTGAAATGGTTATGTAAATGTGTGTGTCATCCGCATAGCTATGGTAACTTATTTTGTTGTTTTTCATTATCTGAGCCAGTGGTAGCATGTAGATGTTAAAGAGAAGAGGCCCCAAGATGGAGCCTTGAGGAACCCCACGTCATATTTGTCAACTCAGATTTGTATTTACCTATAGAAACAAAGTTGTTTCTGTCCTTTAAGTAGGATTCAAACCAATTTAGAACTGTTTCCGAAAGTCCCACCCAGTTTTCCAGTCGGTCTAGCAATATGCTGTGGTCAACAGTGTCAAACGCAGCACTGAGATCTAATAATACTAACACTGAAGTTCTGCCACTGTCTGTGTTTAAGTGGATGTCATTGAAGACCTTTACAAGAGCAGTCTCAGTGCTGTGGTTTGGACGAAATCCTGACTGGAACACATCCAAACAGTTATTTAAATGCAAGAAATTACTCAGCTGTTGAAAAACTACTTTTTCAATGATTTTACCTAGAAATGGGAGGTTTGATATGGGTCTGTAATTGTTCATTACTGAAGCATCTAGATTATGCTTTTTTAAGAGCGGTTTAATGACTGCAGTTCTCAGTGCCTGTGGAAAAACACCTGAGTGAAGAGACTTGTTTACTATATGAAGTAGATCTGAGGCCATGCAAGGAAAAACATTTTTGAAAAACCCTGTTTGAATAATATCAAGGCAGCAAGAGGAGGATTTCAGAAGTTGTATAATGTCCTCTAGGTTTTTATCATTAATCTGATGGAATTGTGTCATGGTGTTTGAAACTGTACAATCACATGTTCCCATTCTTTACTGGCCAGCCAGGTGAAAGTGAATATAAGCCTGTTAGCAGTTCAGTGAATATCAGACCAATATGCAAGGGCGACTGTGAGTCATTATGGCTAATTTTCACCTCTCGTTTGTGAAAGGAAAGCCCTTCTCACTAAGTCTCTGTGCTATTACAGTGAAGAGAGCTAGCTGTCACTCACAACTCTCATGTAAGCACTCTGACAGGTCTGCCAGCTTGAGCTGCATTGATAGATAATAGCTAGAGCCTAATTAAAGTGGTATTACTCTCCTGCCTCACAGTCTAGTGTTGTTTCTATAACCTTCCTCTCTGCTTTGCGAATCACCGACTTGAAGCTCCACTGAGCTTCTGAGCGTTTTAATAATCCAGAGCAGATATTCTTAATTTAAATTGTATGATTAGCCATAGCAACAAGAGGCAGGTTTTCTCCTTCTGTGGGCCCCTCTCCTGGGGACAGGAAAATGGGTTAGCTTTACCCCGGTCTGCAAAACCCTGATTTGAACCAGCACATGAGTATTCAAATTTTTCAGAATGGATTGCTGGCTGCTTAATTTGCTCCCCTTCATTACACTGTGTTTCCACATGGCTGAGATTTTCTGGAAGTCTGTGTGTGTGTGTGGTTGTGGGACTCGGCATCTCAGTGCATTCACAATATAGAACTATCACGCCTCTTTGATGTTGACTTATGCTGTATTCAAAGAAACATCAAATTATTGAATTCCATTTGCATTTGTGTTCGAGTGGAAATTATATGAATGAGGATTGGTTGGGTGGGTGTGCTATGATAAATGCCTAAGCTGACATTTGACATGGTTACTGAAAAGTTGTCTTTTACTCGAATGCAACACAGACTTGCAGTACCTGAAAGAGTTTCTGTCAGCCCATAATCTTTTTATTTGTACCTGTTAGTGAGACAAAGACTTAGAAAAAAAGATGGTGTATTGAAATTAAGGATGTCATGATGATACCAGATATTCAGTAAAGACATTCCATGATTCTTGATACCAATTCAATACAGTGAAAAAACAATGCAATACATCTCATTTAATTCAACATACACTCCCTCTAATATCTATTACATATTGCTGTATAAAACATCTCCCTCAGAAAAATGTATTTTCAAGTTTCTTGCCAAAATGTAACTTTTACAAGATTACAATCAAACAAGCTTTCTTTTTTTCATTTAAACATGGCTTTCATGTTTAACCAGGTAGCATATTCAGGGGGAAAATAGGTTGCTTTCCCGAGACAAGTCAATATTGAGTTTCTATATCAATCAACATTTCAGTGTTATTATTTGTTTAAAGATCTGAAAGTCTAATGATAATTTAGTTTTTAAATGTTTTTCATTTCCCATTGTACTCATGAAACATGCTGAGTTTAAGATATTCGGGTCCAATGACAAATGAAAGCTTTAGCGCAAGTTCAGTAAGGAAGACCTAACACGAGTCACTTACACGTCACTCTATGGCTTCCTTCCCCCCTCATTAAATACGAGGGCGTCACCCCTCAGCAGCCAATTGCTGCACATGCTAAATTCCTTAAATGCCTGCTCTTCCTCCCTGTCAGTTGTCATTGCAGATGATCACACGCAACCCGCCTCCACCCCTCTCGCCTCCCGTCTCCTCCAGGACAAAGCTAAACCTTCCTTCTTCAGACCGGTCTCACCTACTCATCACCACCACCAGTGTCTAGACCCCAGGGATTTCATCGGAGCGGTTCTTTCCCTCCTGAATGATTATCCTGCAAACTGGGGCCTAATCGCCAAACACCATTACATTCTCCTGTTGTATTATCATGGCAATCATTTCATTCATATGACGTGTAAACAATAAATATGTAATCCTTACATCACGTCTCTCCGGTTTGAACTGTTACCAACAGAGGCACAACACAGACTGACTGGCAGATTCATGGCAACATGGTGACCAAATGGCACGATAACGCCTGCAGTAATAAACTAAGCAGAATTCATGATTACTTTTTTCATATAAATATGAATCCATCTGATATTGTTTTAAGTATAGGTTGTGGTTTGTAATTTAATGACAGGCCGACTACTTTAACAAACAGATTATCTTATTCAGTTGTTTCCAGTCAAGAGTTGCAAAAGTGCATTACAAAGTATTTTTTTTACTTAGAGTGAAATAGTGAAGATGTTTAATCAAATATCATGATGGATATAAATTGGAATTTATAATTTAATTCAATACAGGGAGTACAAAAAATGTTAGCACCACTTTACCGTATCATTTATTACAGCAGCCCAGCAGTAAAAGAGGTATATTGTGATATTACCATTTGTTTAATTGAATGTCCTGACTCATTTGCATCTAAATGTATTGGAACGTGTGTCCATCCCAAAGCAGCTCCTGCTGTTTTGTGCAGATTACTGATAGGGCTATCATCTTTCATTCTCAGTGAGGAAGGATTTAGCAGCAGAGCTCTTTCCACCATCACGCTGAGCTGCAATTGGTTTATCTTTAACTGTGGTAACGGACCAAGGCTAACAGACTATACTATCGCCAAAACCCATCAGGAGTAGAAGTCAGAGATAAGGGCCAGAAAAATGAGTATACAGCCTCTTTTATTCTTTCATTGCCACTGTTTCCTGCTGTTACAGTGTTTTAGATAAGTCCTGCAGAGCCAGCAGGGAGCTGAGAAGAAAATGAAACATTTAGTTCTGCTGGTGAAGTTTTAGAGGAAGTGAGCATTCTTTCTGAATGTTTGTCTGTGCCTCTTACGGCTGCTGTTGTTCCTTTTAACCATACATGTAGGTCCTAATTAGACAGTTGTACTTTAAAATGTTAAGTATACAACTCTAATTGAATAAAACATTGCCTATTTAAAAAAGGTTTTGGAAATGTCATGTTATATATTTCGGCATACATCAATAAGCTGTGTACTAGACAGAAATGACTAGTGTTGCAAATTTTTGAAATGTGAAACAGAAATATCTATTTGACTAGGATATACATAGGATACTTCCCTAACCTTCAGACTGTAAAGGCGCCATTGCATCACAAGTCCTGTTACCATTACCACATGGTGCAGCATTTGTGATGTTTTTTGGATTGGTCAGATTGGATGGATACAGTCAAATAAATTATAGTCTTTAGGTTTCTCCACAGATTTTAAACCGGTTTTACTCCAGACCTCAGTAAGTTCCATGGTCACTAGACACTCAGACTATTTTTTATGAAGCCACTGCAGCATTGACTTTGTGTCCTGAAAGATTAATGCGTACTACGTGCTAAGGGGAATCAGTGTTTACTTAAAAAACCCTCTGCATTGAGCCTTTTTCTCAGTAATATTGGTCACACTGCAACCATCATCCCCTTGTTTGTTGGAACAGTATAAGCCAGCTCTTGGGTTTCTCATGTCCTTCAGACCAACTTTCTATTGTTTTGTACAGAATACAAAGAATATGTTGGTCTTGTGCTGTCAGGTAACCAGCTGCCATATGCCTTTCATTTAGAAGAGGCATCTTTCTAGCTGTTCCACCAAGAAGGTCTAATTAATGGAGCGTTGCAGATTGTTCTCTTTCCGACAGGTTCTCCATCTCTGCAGAGAGACGCAGTTAGAGTCCCCATTTGGTCCTAATGAAACTCTAGTAAACAGTCCTTGTTGGTACAAACATTTGTATACCCTTCACGAGATGAGCGCCAATTACACGTCCATCTCAGAGTCTTTAAAACGTATAGTTTTGGTTTTGTCAGGCTTGTCCTGTCAACTGTGGCAGTATAAATAGACAAGTGTATAGTGTTCGTTCTTGTTTAATTAAAATGTTTGACATTTTTCTGCTTTTGATAGGTAATAGCAAAAATAATAAACAAGGCACAGAGAGAGTTAGAATGGGTTTTAACTGGTTTCTTGGATATGTTGGGGTAACATGATGATTCTAAACGAATTCTGTATTTCTTTTAACTTTCTTAACTTCTTTCACATCCTTACTGTTGAAATATGTAAACAGGCTCCTCTTGTTTACAAAGAATGTAGTCATTTACTTCTAGCATTGATTATGGGGTTCACATCACTCAACTTGAGTGGTATTCAAACTCTGCATTGATTTACTCTGTAGACTTCAGGGAAGCTCTGCTCTTTACTTAGTTTAATCAGTGAATCCATGCCTTTGTTTCCCTCTGGTAACATAATGGCTACAAATTATTCTGAGGATCTGAATCTGCAATTACACCACTTCTCAAGACTGTGACGTGCCTGTGGATAGTGTAATTAATGGGTAAGGCACTGAAGATTGAAGAGGTTCAGTCGGGAGCTCGTGGCTCGTTCCATTCCTTGCGTGCTATTGCCTGAGATGTGTCGCAATGGCTGAAACAGGGAAGCCTTTAGTCTGAAAAAGATACTTACTTTAATGTAAACTACCTTGTACTCCCGCTGGATCCTTAAAGTAATTTATTTGTATTATCAGTTGATATATTGGTATTCCTTATGCTGTCGTTGGTACTAACTTTGGGGCTAACCCCTTTGGCTTTAATCTGCAGGTGGCCCATTTTGACAAACCAAAACCATCTTGGTCAGTCTTTCCACAAAGATGTGAAAATGTGGCTCTATACTGTTTTTCCCTGCCGTCTATCCCTCTGACAGCTGAGCTACAGAATGACGAGAACAGATTTGCTGTCATCATTGATATCATATAGGCCTACTGCTGTCACAGGAAGTAAACATGATTAGGACTCATTACAAGTATATGGAATGGGAAAGATGTCAGTAGCTTTGTTTCCAGACTTTGTCAAGGCTTTTTTATACAGTCCGTGCAGTTGGGGAAGATGTCCAGGGTGAGATGACTGGATGAGGTCAGCGTGTGAACAAGATGCCATTTTTGTTTTCCTCACAGTTCACTGTAACACTTTTACACACACAAATTATACTAATTTAAGTTTGGAAAGTAGTGCACATTTCCAGCCCTTTTTAGTGCATAAGTTATGGTTAAAGAAATAGGCCCCTGCTTGGGTAGTACAGGGGCGATTTGGGTTGCCTACAGGGATGATATTCATGTTGATTCGCAGCAAAGGTGCCAGGCTACCCTTACACAAATGTAATATGTTGATTCATTGCACTTAAACACATTGCATTTTACAAGTTGTTTTTTTCATCTACTCTCATATGCATATGTTATTGGGGGCAGTGCGTGACCCCAGAGTTGGTTTGCTTGGTTAGCATTAAAAGCAAAACTGTTTTTCCGAAAACATTGCAATGTCTGTTTGAACTTGATGGAATGTTGTAAACTTGTTTTTTAAAAAAAAATTATCAAAGAAGGATTTGGAAGGGAGAGACAGAGGTTATGAAAAGGGTAGATGGTCCGCAGGTCGGATTGAAACCCGGTCCCCCGCAGCGGGGACTAACCCCTGGTACATGTTCAGCCAAATCTTTAGCGCATAATTTCCGGTAAAGCTTTCCCTTATATTTCAGCTATACCTGTGTGTTATACCTGAGAGGGAGTAAAACACCTAGCTTTTAAAGGAGTTTTAATTTTTTTCTGCAAAACAACTGAACTCCAATCCTAAAGTTGAAGCAGCCAGTGACACCCATTATTGTAATCTGATTGACCCAAGATCTGATGATGATCGAAGCCAGGCTCCGTTTACATTATACCTCCATGGACCAGAGTCTTTCCTTCTTTAGGCTGCTTTTGCCTTCACCTAGCTATGACCTGTCAATCACAGTAATGTGCAGTGGGTATGCAGAACCATTTCCCGCCTGCTTGCTTTGATGCACACCATCAAGTTGTTGTCAGTGCTTTCTATATATAACATGCACTTCTTTAGAGGGCTAATTTCATGCTTGTTGAACTTGAAGAAGTGCATTATTGATTGTTGTTTTCTACTTTCTTAATAGTGATTATCATTTGTGACTCAAAAGTGGCAGCAGGGCTATTGGAACTCCCTTCACTTGCTCTTTTCATTAATTGCCAGGCTATTTTGTTACCCTGAGTGTTTACATTCTGATACAAACCTTTTAGAACAAAAGTGTTCTTTACTTTCTTCTTCCAGTCAGTCCAGTTAAAGACATTTAACATCAAAGTAGTGATCCGCAAAATATGTGGCAGAGTCCACTTGGCTTATATCCCCTCAGAGAAAAAACATGATCAAGAACAGAGTTGAAAGTTGGGTCAGAGAGCGAACCTTGGTGCCAAGGTTTAGTTTAATATATTGCGCTCATTTCTTGAGCATTAAATCAACATAAGATAGTTTAGGCAGCATGTGAAAGGCATAACAATCCAATCTTTTCTGTCTTATCTTATTCTGCAGTTGGTGGGTGGTGAGTTTGATCTGGAGACCAACTTCATTATCCAAGATGCAGAGAGCATCGGCTGCATGGTGGAGCTGCTGGGTCACTGTGACGTCACCTGCCAGGCTGAGATCTGGAGCATGTTCACTGCTATCCTTCGGAAAAGTGTTCGAAACCTGCAGACCAGCACTGAGGTGGGCCTCATCCAGCAGGTGCTGCTCAGAATGAGCTCCGTGGACGACATGATTGCAGGTAGGAAAAATGTGTGAGCGTGCTTCTTTTTGTATCAAATGTAAAATACACAATCTTTTTTTCATGGCTTATGCCTTCTTAGTTTTAGCTGTCAGTCAGGCAACAAACCATCTGTCTGTATCTTTTAATGGATCTGCATTTTGAGCTACAGTAGACTGGCACAGTTGTGATTCAGATTTTGGATGGAAAAAGTTCATTTCAAACATTTCATATTCCTCTCAGTATTTTCTATGGAAGCCCATTTACGCCACTTAAAAAAATTAAAATCCCCGTGAAAAGTCATAATTATGAGATAAGAAGTGCGCATGCGCTGCAGTGGCGCTGTCTTCAAAGGTCCCTTCATCACCTTGCTGCTCTCCACCATGCAAACGGCATCTAGTCCTAAATAAGGTAACTATTACAGGTGACTTTTGTAAATGTTAGATGTTAGATATAGCCTATATTGCAGCTAAACTACAACAATGCAGTTCATAGCTTTGACATTACCTGTTATGAACTATAATATATGCCTATAGTTTTGTGGTAACGTTCACGCCACTAATGACAATAGTGTAGGTATACTGCTGCTGTGAGTTGCTAGCCTAACTCTAACCCGTGAACATTACCACAGCAGGGAAAACACACTGTTCCTCCAAGTTAAACAATGTAGCCTATCATTTAGTGTGTTGTAGTGTGAAAGTGCTTCTATGATAAATAACATGGAATTTCACCGACCATGAACTGAGAATGAAACTAAACTAGAGCGAGTCTGTTTTTAATTATCTCAGGAGTTGATGCATAGTAAAAACGTTTCCCCTGTGAGGACCTCCTGTGCAGTGTGGATGAAATATAATATCTGTAAAATGCAGCTGTATTTGATAATAGTCCTCTCTTTCTACTTTCTCTTGTCTTTGTTTGTGTGTTTCTGGTGATTCACCCATGCCATGTTCTCTATAAAGACTTGCTAGTGGACATGTTGGGAGTGCTGGCCAGCTACAGCATCACAGTGAAGGAACTGAAATTGCTCTTCAGCATGCTTCGCGGAGAAGGCAACCTCTGGGTAAGTGATAGCGAGGGACTGAATGCAGTGAGGCAGGCAGAAGTGTGTGTTGGTTTGTCACTTGAGTTGCCCCCAGTGAGCCATCACCCTGATCTGCTTAGAGCTTGTTCTATAATTGACAAACCGCAGAATGAATGATTGAGGTAATTGACAGTTCATTTGCTGCTGCCCAAACAGTCAGAGCAAGAGCCTTCACTGTCTTGTTACTTCTCTTTTTTTGAATCTTTGCCACCTGTGCAGCCAAAGCATGCCGTCAAAATGTTGTCGGTGCTGAATCAGATGCCCCAGACACACGGCCCCAATGCCTTTTTCAACTTTCCTGGACGCAGTGCAGCGGTAAGCTTTCATATGTTTTCACTCTACAATCGATTTTAAAATGACATATGCATTTTATGAAGACCTACAAGTTTGTATGGTTAAACAATTAATTGATGTGCACAAATTAGCAGAACAATCAATCTCTTTTTCTGTAAATAAAGGTAGGAAAAGGTGTACCTCTCGTCAATAAGTTATTTTGTCAAAATATTATGATATGTTTATTACAGCACAGGTTTTGTCATGGTGCATTGTTTATGCCTTTTCAATGAACCCATTCCAATCGAACATGCCTCATGACCTAATACATTTTTATGATTTGTAATATAATAAGAAAACAGGTATGAAGTATTCTTTACTTGTAGATAGAAACAGCTCCACTATTACTGTAGAGAAAACACATGTTACCTCTGTGTGTTGCAAGAAAACAAATGATTTAAAGGGTTTGTAGATGGGGGAAATGTTATAACCAACCTTGTGTAAGAAAGTTTGACACGGTTGTGTGACTAAATAAGATAGGTGCAGTTCAGAGCTGCTGATAGTTAAACTAAGGAGTTGACACACATAGAGAAAACCAAGATATGGTTAAGTAAATGTGTGGTGGGAGATTAAAATCCTGGCAGGAGTCTTCTAAATGTTCATTACATTTAGATACTTTGCACCATGCCAAATCCTGTTGATTAAGTAGGTTTATGAGTTATCACAGTCATTTCATTAGATGTCATTTTTCACTGATAAAAATTGCGTTTTAAACTTCTCGCTCTTAATCTTAGAGATCCATATTCCCCATATGCAAATAGGACCAGGGTCATAGTAGGATTTATTTAAAAGGCTGGACTCTTGGCATCATAAAATATTCAGCATTAGCAGGAACTTTAATGCGATCAGTTGGCCAGTAACATTGTTGAGGTCACAATATATTCGCAATTGCCTCTCTGTCATTAAGTAAAACAATCATAATAATAATACAATAGAACATACACATGTGTGACCTATGCAAATAGTTAATACATTTAAAGGAACCGTAAACACATTTGGGATCTCTGGTAACACCTTGTTGTTGTGGTCCGACTCAAGTTGAGGTCTCCATAGTGGATCGTAGTTTTATTTAAACTTAATTCATAAAGGCAGTGCTACTTTTGGAACATTTATCTCTAAACATGCATAATCGCCATCTGTTTGTGTTTTCTGTCCCAGGCCATTGCTTTACCTCCTATTGCCAAGTGGCCTTATCAGAATGGGTTTACATTCAATACCTGGTTCAGGATGGATCCCTTGAATAACATCAATGTTGACAAGGACAAACCATATCTCTACTGGTGAGTAAATAAGAACATACATCTGTGCTCCATGTTCCGGTGTCCTCAGTACGCTCCCAGCTCTCTCACTGAGGTGCTGTGAGTCTACATTATAACACCAGAGAGAAGAAAATTACACTTTCCTGTTTTTCATCAATATAATTGCTTTTGCTGTGTATTAGAAATCACTCTCTCTCTGCAGAGACCTATAAAGCTACCAGCAGCTTTATTGACAAAGCAATATGCTGTCTGATACTGTGACCTACAGTGATCCAAGCAGATTATGGTTGGAACTTGTTTTTCAAGGTTAAACTAGTTTTACAGGCGCTATTCTTCACACACTGACAACACTTATGTAATGGGGTCTGGGAAATAGCCTATTTTTTTCCCTCCAGGTAATGTTCATGTATTATAATAGAGAGAGGGGAATTAGGTGAGATTATTCAGATTCAAATCTAGTGAAGCATGAACGACTGCTACCTGCTGTCGCAGAGGGAGGCCCTGTGGAGGGATTCATTTTGATTTGAATATCTGCCACATATCGGCTCTTGTGGGTAATTAGTGCTAAAATCAATAATCCAAAAGTGAAGTGATATTCAACTGCTGTTGTTTCTGTTTATGAGAGCAGTTTAAGGAGAACATCGCTGACTACAATGGGGCATATAAAAGATTTGTGGAAGGAAATTATAGAGAAAATGGATAATAAAGATGAAAAGGTAGAGTTGGCTGACAAGTAAGACTGTTCATACTAATTGGTGAGAAAACAACAGTTAGTTCTCTCTATCTGTTGGCTGCCATTGCTTTACCTGCATCACACAGATGGAACGAAAGAGTCTAATCACCTTGGAAGGACTTCTTCTGTATTTCTCTGATGTGTAACATCAAAAAAATATAAAGAGGAATTGCCTGAGCTACTGTACGTTGTTGGTATTCATGCGACAGCCGTTCCTTTCTGACAGTCACAAAAAGGCAGAGATATGCCAAGCTAATCCTGTTTGTGCATGAGGGCCTCATGGCTCAGTGGCAGGGCATGTAGACAACACAAAAAGAGGATTTTATCTTCAGAAGCGGACCAAGGTTGCTGTTTTTTCTCCTGATGTGTAATCACAAGCAGACTTGTTCAGCAGAGCGTCTTGGCTCAGCTAGGTGTGGGGCTCTGCGGCTCACTGCATGCACCTCACAATATTAAAGCCTGTGCTCTCTTTATCTGTCTTGTCAAAGGGGTCTGTTTGTTTAAGATGCTCCCAAAGGATGGAGCTGGTTGGGGATTTGAAGATGGCTTTAGACCTAAATACTCTGGGGTTGTAGTGAGTAACTGACGGAAGTGAAGGGCAAGAAAAGGAGGTAACTGCTTATTTTTTAACCGCAGCCATAGTCTGCTTAAATGGTATACAGAGGGCATCTTCATAGTGCTGATTTTACATATCTTTTATCTCTGGATTCAAGAAGATCAAAGTAGAGGAATAAGATGCAGGGAGCATCACTGAAGTGTTATCATCCACTAAGCGTTTTTCTTGTGTCTTACGGCCCGTCCACACTACAGCTTCGACAGCTTCAAAAACGGTTTCCAACGCGTCTGCCCATTCACTTTGAATGGGGTGACGTCACTTTTCGCCGAACTGCATTGTGGGAAACAGAGCGGAGCTTTCCTGGCATTTCAGGCTGCAAAAGTTGAGCAATGTTCAACTTTTGAAGCTTCTGAAGCTTTCGGTGGAATCGTCAGCCAATCAAATCATATGCCAGTACAAGCTCTAGCCAATCAAACTGCTGCTTGTGTGTCAGGGGCGGGATATTCATGTGATTGGTTGTTGGTCGAGCTTCAGACACGCCCAGCTCCAAGCTTTTTTTGAAGCTGTAGTGTGGACGGGCCGTTAGTCTTTGTAGTTGTCACCATGCCAGCAGTTTGCAGTAGCTGCAGTCTCACCTCAGGCATTTTCATGTTCTAGCTGGTTAAGCGTAATATCATAATTCTCATAAGTATCGTAACAATTACCTGCCAATTACTCCTGCAAATTGCTTTGTGTCTGCTTAGCGCGAGGCATTCAAATATTATGTTGGCCCATATCTTATTATGCAGAGAGAAGCTGCTAGTTTCCTACAGTTATTGGTTTGTATGATAGCACAGTATTGTTGGTAAGGAAATATCCAAAGATATACGTAGAGTCACAACAAATGCCTTTAATCCTGCTTGTTAATACATGAACTGGGTTTGCAACTCATGATGTGTATTGCAACTGAGCATGTTTCTGTTTTACAGCTTTCGGACCAGCAAGGGTATCGGGTACTCTGCACATTTTGTTGGGAACTGCTTGATCGTGACATCACTGAAGTCAAAAGGGAAAGGTTTCCAGCATTGTGTGAAGTATGACTTTCAGCCCAGGAAGGTAAGAGCAGCTTTGGCTTTTAACCATTTCAGCTGCTATACAACGTATCATTATGTTATTTGGACCTAAGTATTTTCAATTGAAGCAGCCGTCTTCCAATACATGGGTAGTAGCTACTTCAAGTATATGCAAGTCACATCTGAACCTGAATTGCATTCCACCAACCACCAAATAACAGAAGTTCACATCATTTTGGCCTGTGCTGAGAGGAAAGCAATTAAGGCCTCAACATGATTTAGAAAAACAAGAAATTACACACCTGTTTCGAAACACTTCTTTGCCCAACACCTGTTCTTTTATGTGAATTACAAAGTTGTATGTCAACACATATACCTGAAGCGTTTACGACCCCCAGAGGAGTCTTAGAGGCTTAATTGGATGTAAATGTAGATGAGAAAATGAAACCTAATTTAGCATGAAATGTTAGTGTAGCGTAGTTGTCCCTGCAGAGCAGGATAACCGACTGAAACAATTAGAGCCTTGACTAACACCTGGGAACAAGCATCCATCCCACTGCTACTACCACCGAGCGCCTATCGTTTTGTAGAAGCTCTTGGAAGATAAAACATGTTGAATTAAGTTTTTAATTGATTTTGGGCTCAGACATCTGCAGATAAGTGCCGTTTTAAATTATCTGTGTGCAGCTTGCTCTCCTCCCGTCAGCCATGAATCCTCTTTTAAGTGTCCTTACCTTTGTGTGTAGACAGCTGTAATTCCATTAGGCTGCTCTCTGCGCCCTTCGTGGGTCAAACTAATAACAGTGGCCTCACAGTCACATAGGAGATGGACAACCTATTGCCTGCTGCTGTGAGTGGTTGGCCTATATAACATGGCCAGTGCTCACACTATGAGCCTCTTGAATGTTTGAGGCTGTTCTCCGTTGACAGATTGCATCCATATATCGCTCCAGAGTTTCGACCTGGCACGTTTTGCCGTATGTAATGAATTATATTAGTTATGGAAGAAAATCAAATAATTGAATACGCTATTCTTTTCCATTTATCATTTGAATTAAAAATAAAGTTGAGGCGAAACACTCTGAATGGCTGTGGAAGGGCTTTCAGTCTTTTAAGAAATATGAAACTACAAGTCAATTCACGTTTCCCTCTCCTGTCATAAGGCTGATTATAGTTAATGTCTGTTTTTTATTTGCACCTATTTGACATGAGATCTTATAAGGTTACATCTCCTATCTGTAAACTTGACCTGACTCAACTAGCTATAGTTAGTGTTTCATCTCGTAGTGCTGACAGCCAGTTTGATGTGGCTTTTTGCAGAGTGAAAAATGAGTTGTCTTGCTTCCTCTTACCCTTTTCTCTGATCTATTATTCAAAGTTTTCCACTGCAGTTTAAAAAAACATTAGATAGCAAACCTCACGGCTATGGCTTTGCAGTTATTCAAAGTTAAATCAGAATGTCATGCTTCTATAATAAACTAATAGGAGAGTAAAGCAGAAATGTTGGTGATGGAGCAACTTTGGTGATGTTTGTGACAAACTCTACAAACTACATCTCAGTTGTAGTTAAGTGAAGTCAAGCTAGTTAATGGACTTGTCCTGTTATTGAAACGTTTTAATCTGACTCTATTTTCCCCCTCAGTGGTACATGATCAGTATAGTTCACATCTACAGCCGCTGGAGGAACAGTGAAATCAGATGCTATGTTAACGGACAGCTTGTTTCTTATGGAGACATGGCATGGCACGTCAACACAAATGATGTAAGCACTCTTCTTTTACTCCTCCACACTGCTGTCTGATGTTCCACTGAGTTTGATGTTTATTGGCACAGGTCCTCAGCAACAACGTCTCGCATGGATTCAAATTGTGACATACATACATCTTCAATAGTGCTCATTCAAGAAAACGAGTTTTACCACAGCAACATGGATTTCTCTCAGATATACGACTGGCATTTCAGTCTTAATTTGAGTAACCATTTGTCACAGAGTTGTGCTAGAATAGAGAGTTGAAGATGGAATATTAAACAGATGTATTTATGTTGAGTGAAAATGGCTGAATCTAAGCAGTGTAAATTCCATCAGACTGAAACATTCTGGTTTGAAATACATGTTATATTGAATTTGCATGTTTGAATGACTCTAAAAATAAAACCTGTTGTCACACATACAGTAGCTATTTACAGAAATAAAAAGCAATTTACACTTGCTCCGAGGTGAGATGCATTTCATACAAATATTCCCTCACTTGTTCGCTTGTGATGGAAAGATTTTTTGGACAGCTTTCCCAAACCTGAAAGAATATGAGCATAATTCAAATGAGGAGGATTTTTCCTGTGATGTGTGCAAAAACAGATGCATCACAAAGACACAAGACATCAGACCACACAGCAAGAGATTACTCCATTCAACCAAATGAAGGACATGTAGAAATGTATTTGACGATGTGGCATACATAATCACATCAAAACATACAATAAGAAAATAATATACACCTTAGTATCTTAACATTTCTCTTGATCTGGATTATTTAAATACACGTGCCACGGAGAGTAGGGCTGCATAACTTTTCTTCACAGAAAATATTGTAAACTGATATTTAGAATGTTGTTACATGCCGGGGGACTCTGGTAATATACAAATACCCTGAAAAAAGCCTTTTACATCTAGATCATTTGTATTTATCTTTGGCTATTCTCTCTCTAGTATTGGGGCTTTGATATTAAAACCTAAATGCTCCAATTTTTTGATATTATTTTCTATTATAGCATTGTCATTTGCCTCCTACTTAGATAATTGCCATTCTTCTACTTTGCCAACCTTTGAAGTAGGACCAAAGCTTTGTCTTGGTCACGGTTTCACATTTTTGACAAAGCTTAGTTAGCATAATTGCGTGTGGTAAAGTGTATTTGTTTAAATCACATCACACATATATCAGATAAGATGGGCTTTTCTAAAATATGAGACGAGCTTGATCAGATTTTGAATACTCCAATAAACAGGTTTGATGTTTTTGTACCCTCTCAGTCCCACTTGTATAGGCCTTCATACTGTCTAGTTCAGCATTTGTTAATTAGCTGCTGCTGTTGTAAGTTATCCTTTTAATTTGATCCTGATTGCAATCACAGCACATATTCACTCTTTCACGCAGGTTATATTGAGGTTTCCTATCTTTGTAAATCAGAGACATTGTTTCCTTCTTCCCGATAGTGAAGTGTCAAGGTTGAAACTGAAACAACACAGATGGTGATGTTATGTTGGATAAAATATATTGAAAATATAATAACTTGGAGAAAATATAACCATTTGCATAATTAAATGTAAATGTACTTTGTCTGAATTTAGCATATTTTTCCTTTTGGTCTTAAAGTATAAAATGATAAAGCCTTTTTTCTTCTGTGTCCCTCTTTCAGAGTTATGATAAGTGCTTCCTCGGGTCCTCAGAGACAGCCGACGCTAACAGAGTATTCTGCGGGCAGCTAGGAGCCGTCTACGTGTTCAGTGACGCCCTCAATCCAGCACAGATCTTTGCAATTCATCAGCTAGGACCAGGCTATAAGGTATGCACTTGAGAGGGACTGAGTTAGAGTACATGTAAGCAGTCTGCATCATCTATCAATCTTTGAAATCAATGCCCATTGCTGCCCACCCCCATGTTACCTTCCCCTTGTGTCTCTCTCCTGGGAGCAATGCCTTTCCTCCTAGATAAACACTGCATAAATTACCTACTTTTGGGAAATAATAGCACAATACACAGAGGAGAGCAGCATGCCATCTGAGGGGATAGAGTCCTGAGCCAACTTATATCAGCATGAGCAGGTGCAGCACTCCCAAGCTTCTTGACAAAGGGCAAACGATTGTGAATACAGAAAGATGCTGACCTACCCAGAGGGGGATTTAGCTGTGAATGTTAAGCACATGGTGACATAAATATTTGGTTGGCACATTTTCCTTATTGAAATTGTATTTATTTGATTAACTCATCTTGAAAGAGATACGGAGTGTGCCCTCAGCTTATTCTTAGTTTCAGAGTCTGCTCTCTCTCACTCTAACTGTCACACTTCCTGACGCTCACAAACTGCTGCTGCCTTTCTTCACACTGTTAAGCTCTCCACTCTGTCACAAATGGAGGAATGACATGCACTGCCAAATCAGCTTTAAACACAGGATGTATCTCAGACAGTTTACACTATCTCTGTTTATCTGACCCCAGCTGGGTTTAAGCTCTAGCTTCACCCGCACTGTTACCTGCACATTTAAATGTATATTTAACCTTGTTCACATATCTATATGTACATTCACCTGATCAGAGTTTAACTTATTTTTGTTATTTCTATTCTGTTAAAGATCCCCTAATATACTATTTTTCATCAATATAATATATACCAAACAGATCGTGCATTGCAGCATCCCATAATCCCCTCTGTTTCAGCCCTGTTTCAAAAGTGCTGATTCCGTGTCTGTTACTTTAGATGAAAATAAGGAGCCCCTACCCACGCCGCTCTGCGAGATATTTGGTTAAAATGAACACAATGGTGCTCTAGGAGGAGATTCAGGTGATAAGGTGGGGGGGGGGGGGGGGGTTACCTTGGTTGGTGATTGGCTAATGGTTACACAAGCCAAAAAAACGTTATGACATCATAAAGTGGCCAAAATCTGATCAGCTCATTTTCAGACATGCTTTTATATAAATTGATCTGGACAAAAAGAGAGCGGGACATTTTTCTGAATCTTTCAGAATCTTTTAACACAGAGGGGATGCATATTTATTTATGAAATACATGAAAAAGTGGATTTTGCATAATAGGTGACCTTTAATACATGTTTATTCTTATTTTGTATTTATTTAATTGTATTTCCTTTTTATTCCTTATTATCCCTGTGTATACTCCCATGTGTACTACCTGTGTTTTTCTCTTATTCTATTGCTGCCATAATTGATAAAATACTGATTTCAGTCTGGTCTATGGATGCCTTGAGATTTCCAGGTGGAGTCATTGTTTGGTATGTTTGCTAATGGCAGCTGACTTGCCGTTTACCTCGCTAATTGTGGTCCCAGACCTTGTATTAGAGAGGTAACACCACAGAGCAATCCCCCAGATTTCTGAAAATAATGAAGAGCATGTCCAGGCGAGACAATTACCCTCAATTGATGAAGCTGTGAATAGGCTTTGTAATGGTGAGGATGATAGAGCCAGCCAGGTGAGTTGGGGAGAAAAGGTCAGAGAGGTGTCAGGTCACTGATTGGTTGTTGTAATGGGACTGCTGTCCAAGGGATTAGAGGCTTGTCTGCTTTAATTGAGAATGCAAGGCAGAGTCTGAGTTGCTACGGTATGTAAATTGGGAGTTTCCTTATATCTGTTTCTACTCGTCTCAAATCCAGAGCCAGAGGAAGAAAAAAAAACATCTGAGCTAATGCATGATTTATTTTCTGATCCGTGATCCTCTCATCCATGTTTGATGTCTGACATGCTTCCCCTTGCTAACATACTGTGTTGAGTGTAACTGTAACTTTGGCGGTTAGTTGAAATGCAGAGATTATTGCTGCCCAGGGTTGTACCGCACTTTATGATTTATGGTTTAAAATCTGACAGACCTGTAAGTAGAATCTGATCCCTGGGCTCTTCTCATTTATTTATTTTTTTCTTCCTTTATTTAACCAGATTGGTCCCATTGAGATCATAGATCTCTTTTTCAAGGGAGACCTGCAGCATATAGGTTCCACATGAAACATAAAACAATAAAGGACATTATACATTATATTTACTCATATTGCTGTATGGAAATTGCACTCCAAACCAAGATGGACTCCTGGTTATTTCATTTGAAGTTTCAACTCATTTTGCTCTATATTGCCATTGTTTTTTGACTCACTTGACATTCCCAGACATTTGTTGATAACATCAAGAGACAGGGTTGGTTCTATAGACACTGACAGAAGTGTGACAGTCATATTGGTCTGTCATTCATCACTGCTGTTTTAGCAGAGTTCATAAGATTTGGGGAAAGTCAAGGAAATTGTGGGCTGAGAGTCATACAAGGGAATTGCCTCACACCATAGTTAAAAGTGGATACTGGCATATATCCTTATACAAATGTTTTTACTTTGGTGAATTACTTATTTGTCCAGGTCTGGGTAATAGCATGATCTGGAGTTATAAAGTTAATCACAAAACACAACATATAAGTCAGCAAATTGACAAGTCAAGACAATTATAGTGGGGCAAAAAAGTATTTAGTCAGCCACCAATTGTGCAAGTTCTCCCACTTAAAAAGACGAGAGAGGCCTGTAATGTTCATCCTAGGTATACCTGAACTATGAGAGACAAAATGAGAAAAAAAATCATCCAGAAAATCACATTGTCTGACTTTTAAAGAATTTATTTGCAAATTATGGTGGAAAATAAGTATTTGGTCAATAACAAAAGTTCATCTCAATACTTTGTTATATACCCTTTGTTGGCAATGACAGAGGTCAAACGTTTTCTGTAAGTCTTCACAAGGTTTTCACACACTGTTGCTGGTATTTTGGCCCATTCCTCCATGCAGATCTCCTCTAGAGCAGTGATGTTTTGGGTTAATTTAATAATAGGCTATATGTATTTTTGAATCAAGTATTCATCTTTATTGTCTTCATTGTTAGTTTCCACATGCCTAAAACAACCTCAAGCTAAATCTAAAAGTTGATGGCTAAATAAGAGCGTTTGAGAAATTGTGCAAGGCATACAGTAATATTCCGAATAGTCGATTAATCGTTTTATTAATCGATAGATTAATCGATTATCAAATGAGTCGTTTGTTGCAGCCCTACTGTAGTTATCCCATGTATAAATAAAACGTGTTATTCAGCAACCCTTGCCATTTGGGATTTTATTTCTGGTTGGTAGACCTCAGTGAGCTGGTCATTTCAAAAGTAGCTCACCAGCCCAAAAAGTGTGGGCACCCCTGCCTTAGATACTAATATGACTACAAAATGAAACAAGAATTTTGAACCTGGCTTTATCCAAAGTTCAGATTTCGATTCCTGAAATGTGTTAAAATATGTGCATATTTAATGAGATAATGGACAATTTGCATATTTAAACATGCTATTTCAGAAAACGTGTAATACAAAAGACAATTGCCTTATTGTAAGTAATTAAATGGAGAAATGTCTAGCTGATACCTTTTAAGTTAAACAAATGACCCTATTCACCTGGGGTGTCTCGCCTTAAAGAAGAAGTTACAGGTCTGTGAGAGCCAGAAATCTTGTTTGTTTGTAGGTGACCAAATACTTATTTTACCGAGGAATTTACCAATTAATTCATTAAAAATCCTACAATGTGATTTCCTGGATTATTTCCCTCCATTCTGTCTCTCATAGTTGAAGTGTACCTGATGAAAATTACAGGCCTCTCTCATCTTTTTAAGTGGGAGAACTTGCACAATTGGTGGCTGACTAAATACTTTTTTGCCCCACTGTATGCCAATTACTTTATGTCCTCTTTTCAAATAATACATTGAGGCTTTTATCTGTATTGCCCTCTATCATCACTACCATATGCGTTCTACATGAGTCAGATTAGCCCATTGAATTTGTGCCAACACTGCTCTGCAGTATGCACCCCAGATTGCTGTTGATGAGACTGAGCAGCTGCACAGTCCCGGTCCTCCCTGTCAGGGAAGACAAATGTTATCTCTGAGAAGAGGCCATCCAATAATACAATATTGATGTAGAATATTAGATGACAGGCTCACAGCCTTTGGAGATAGCATTCAGGCCAACACATACCTGCTAGGGATGCTCCGACCGATTAGCCGCCGTGCTCTCTAAAAATGCAGATCGCGAGAGCCGATCGCAAAATGATGACGTAAAATACATGACACTTTTCTCTGTGCGCGGCAAAACAATCTCGCCAAAATGTCTTTGCCAGTCTGGCAGTATTTTAAGGTGTCCGAAAATGACAATAAAATAGCGGTATGCAACGTGTGTGAAGCAGAAATCCTGCAGCTCCACCCGCTGTGACGGACCGGTGAGCGGAGCAGAACACACACTAAGAGTTAGACCTAACACACTTAGCTATTTTATCTACCTCTGGAACAAGCTAAACTAGTTATAAATACATGTATTCTTCACTGTCGGGTCACTCATTTACTGGATCAGTGACGATACAGGCTGCCGATACTGATTCCGGCGATCGGCCCCAAAATTGGCGATCGGAGCATCCCTAATACCTGCCAATGCTATTTCTAGAAAATAGGCAAAAGTCAATAGACATCTTCTTAGTCCTTTTTTACAATTACAAATGTTTGAACACTACCACCATGGCTCCACTATATAGAAAGTGTTAAAAGCAGTTTGATGTTGTTTTCATCTGCATCGTAGATCATTGTATACATGAGTGAGACTTTTTAAAAGTAATTGCAGTCATGGGAAAATAGCAAAGCTGTTCCAAATGTCTCTGTCTTGCAATGATACATTTCCCTGGATGTGCAACTTAAACTGATCACTTCTCTTTGGTAGTTTAAACATTGAGTCAATACTGAGCACATTTTGTATCTGTATTGGATATTATGAAATATTTGAGAAAGATCTAATTGTGCATTGTTTAGTCTTGCTATGATGGCAGCAGCTGTAGCATGAGCATGGTAGTGTCTGCCTATTACTGTTAGGTAGTTGTTGTGATTCCCCTGGTCCACAACAGCCTTTGGCACTGGGAGAGAAAGCGGTCAGATGTGCTTAAAATATTGTATGTGACTGGCTGACTTGTTGAAAGATACTGTAAAACTACAGGTTTGTTACAGTAGCCATGAACCATGATATAATTATGTTCACACTGCGGCAGGGCTCCCACTAAAGTGCAGGGCACTGGAGCTTGTTATTTCTTGTCAGTTGGGTTTCATGAGTAGGACCTTTTGAAGGATGTTAGAGACTACTCGATGAGATGCATGCTGCTGTGTGGACTTGATCATTGAAGATGAACAGAATACTTCTTATGCCTTATCATTGTCTGACTGAAAGAAGATACATCATTAAATGTGGTTCAACTCTCTCCTGGAAAATCCTGGAAAAATGCTGCCAGGCAACAGATATAAAAACAGTAAATGTACATGGATTTTGACCAACATCGATTTGGAAAATTGATTAATTTGCCAATCTAGTCAAATCTGAAACCCAGAGGATTAGGTTCTAGGATCAGAAAACTTAACATAGGCCTATTAATATTTAAAAAACCTTCAAAATAAGATAATTTACATTTAGTGTTGTGCAATATTTCAAGCTGAAATATAGTTTACTATTAAGAATAATGTGAATCACTTTATGTGTTATGTCAAAGCTTGCCACCTTCTTAAATGCTGCACTTTATATGCATTCAGAATTGATTTCAAAATGATTGTACAATTGAAACTCTGAGTCAGCTTGCCTTTTTATCCACTTACTACCCTACTGAAAACAAGCAGTCCAGATTTAGATGCTTTTCAAGCAGATGCATGAACCCAGTTTGCTTGTGTTGCGTAACATACTGTATTTATCTACAATCCCTTTCGGAGCAGATGGTTCTTTCCTCACTGTTACTTCAGCTTCTGTCTCTTGTTATTTTATCACCATCCACGAGTCGGAGTGGGATTTAAAAAAACAAAAACATTTCTCTCATTCATTAATAATTCAACCTGCCTGATTAAAGGACTTAATTTCCTCATGTTCCATTCACACTGCATTGACAGATTAATGTACCTTATCTGTCCACAGTTAATTGATTGAGTAAATTAAGACCTGTCTGTTATTGATCAGCTGTTTGTTATATCTGCAATAATGAATGTGTTACTAAGCCACTGAGTAATGGAACTCCCAGTTCTTTTAACATAGTCATTCAATGGCTTCATATGTGTGTTAAGAACCAATACCATTTAAGTTACCAGTGTAGGTATGTGTTACTGTCGTTAAGATTTGGAGATTTTAGCCACACTCGGTTCTGGGAAAATAATAAGAAAAAAGGTTTCCCAACTGAAGAAATGGACCTGAAAACCATGTAAAGTTAGAACAACAACTTGAAACATATTAATGTGTGGTGCTATTAGTTTTATAAATGTATCTCGACTTTGTTCACATTTCATGTGGCTATTCTCTCTCTCTGGTATGAGGGTGGTGAGCCAAAATTCAATAAAGAAATCTGATAAATCAATAAATACTGATTTTAGTAGGTGTTACTGTAGCACACTGTTTTGACTCAAAGTCTGATTACTTTGGATGTAAGGGGACACAATCAATTACAGACTGCTTATCTTTATTTGTAGGTGTTTTGAGCCACACTTAATAAACTCTTCTCATATGTTCACCTGTTCCGTTAGTGGAAAGTATTTGAACAGTAAATAAGAAAAATAATACCAAAAAACGATTCATCTTAATGTGTGCTTGGTAAGAGAGTGCAGTCATAGCACACTAAAGAGAACTCAGCAGTGACTGTGTTTGGTTCAGGATTGCTATAGGACAGGCTAGACTAGTAAATGGCTGGGTTACATTTAATGCAGTTAACAGTCCCCTCTGGTACTAAACAAACTTTTATCAGTCCCTGTTCCTTCTTATCATTATGTTCAGCTGTAGAACTATAGACTACCATCCACTAGCCACAGAGATGAAAAGTGAAACAAAATTAAACCTGCCGAGAAAAGATTTGTACTTTCATATCATAACAATAAACTTGTATATGTCCACTGTGAAATACAAAGATAAAATCAAATTTAAATGTGTGCACTGCAAAATAAAATGTGGTTTTTTATTATATTTTATGCCTTCTTTATTGAAACGGAATAACGGCCCCTGCCTGCTTCTTTCTTGCACCTTGAATTAAGCTTTTATTAGACAATGTAACTCTATACGGCTTCAATTATCTACGTGCCCTGACAAGAACTCGTGCTAAGTTGTAAATTGTTCTAAAAACGGTTTGCTTAAAAGCCTTTGCACGATTGCTTTGTGTTGTTGAAAGTAATTTACTCTAAAATGGCCCTAATATGCTCCTTTTCTGGTTCATATTTGTATTTTGTGCCTCTATCTATTGTGACACGTTTTCATGCTTTAATGTTCAAAAAGCTCTTTATTTTTCTCATACTGCCTGTGCTGCAGCCCCTCTTTTCACCCTCAGTCTGAAACCAGAGCCCAGTCTGCTCTGATTGGTTAGCTGGTCCGGCTCTGTTGTGATTGGTCAACTGCTTAGAGATGTCCCGCCCCTTAGCCAATGTGTTGGAGCACTGGTCAATAGAAGCACGAGTGTTACGTAGTGATGTCAGGGAGGCGTGTGGTGCAGTGAGTTGTGCGTTGGTGTTGAGATCAGGGGGTCACAGGTTCAAACCCCACTGCAGTCAGCATGTCGTTGTGTCCCTGGGCAAGACACTTCACCCAAATTCCTCCTGTGGGGATTGCCCACAGTATTGAGTATGTAAGTCGCTTTGGATAAAAGCGTCTAACAAGTAACATGTAATGTAATAATGTAATGTAATGTCACACACATATGTTAGTGAAGTAAATAAAGGTGTCCAATCAAGGTGTTTAAGGAAGGGGGGTGTTATGTGGGAGAGAAGCTCCATATGGAGAGAACTTTGAGATTTTAGCTTTTGCAGATCATTTAAATGCTCAAAAACCTATATAATACAGTAATACAGTAATTACTACAATTACTACTAATTACTACTGTATTACTACAGTAATAAAGGCAACACCTCAATAGCAGCATAACAGGGCCTCTTTAATTTACTCTGCACCAATAAATAAATCTTGCCCTCTTTAAACATGTCGTTGCTAATAAAACATCCTGTCATTTTTCACTCTTGAATGGATATTTTAAAATACATTTTTAATTAAAAGATAACGACAAAGAGACACTGATGGGGTGCAAGTGTAGAAAGGAGCTACGTGAATATCTTTATCTCTCCCTTTTTCTCACCCATTTTCTTCTCTATCTTTTTTTTCCAGAGCACTTTTAAGTTTAAGTCAGAGAGTGACATTCACTTGGCAGAGCATCACAAGCAGGTGTTGTATGACGGTAAGTTGGCCAGCTCTATCGCCTTCACCTATAACGCCAAGGCCACTGACGCCCAGCTCTGCCTGCAGTCCTCGCCTAAAGAAAATGCCTCCATCTTTGTGCACTCACCGCACGCCCTTATGCTACAGGTCAGTTGCTTTGCTCCAAGCCCATTCTTAACTCTGTGTCACCCTCATAGATTTGAATTAATCTCCGGTGCACGCATTTTGAATTGTCATTATTAAGGTTTATGTTATTATCCTCACAGGATGTAAAAGCCACAGGGACTCACTCCATCCACAGTGCCATCCACTCCATTGGTGGGATACAGGTGCTGTTCCCGCTCTTCGCTCAGCTGGATTACCAACAGCTGAATGATAGCCAGGTGGAACCCACTGTATGGTAAGAAGCACACATGTTGGTACAGCACAAAGTTATCTTACTTTTGGTAAATCTGAATGTATTAGATTCATTGAATTGCAAAAGACAAAAGGTCTGTTTGGAGTTACATTTGATGGTATTTTGATCCTTAAACACCTGAACCCTTTTAGTGTATACAAGGATGTAATTGACTGATCAAAGATACAATGGGGTTTCTCCTAATTGGTATGTCATGTTGTGATATGATAACAGGCAGTAAAACATAACACAGAAATAAAAAGGAAATAGAACAAGACTATGTGTATGTCAGATAAATAATATGGTGATACAAGTCTTTCTGTATTACAAGTACTTAATCTTAATTATACTGTGTACATTAATTGTTTATATTGGTACATAATAATGTATCCAAAATAATCCACTGCCTGCTTATAAAACCAGCCTTGGTCAAGCTGTAGTCCAGTTTTTATTATTATCTCTACTCTCTGGTTTGGACTCCTCTCATCCCTGTCGTCCTGAGCTGGTCAGTCCAAAGCTTCCCCACTGTGCCCTGGATGCAGTCTGAGCTGTGCTCTAATCCTGTGTTAGTTTGAGGACAGCAGTAGCAGAGACGCGGGTGTGGCCACACAGCAGCTCAACCCCCTGATGCCCAAAGCTCTCTGCCTCTGTAGTCTCCTCTCCTCCCTCAATTCTGTCCGTTTCTCCCTCACTAGCATGTCAAGGGTATTTTCCTCACATTATGTCATTCTCTGCAATACTTGCTTTGTCCTTGTCTTGGCTTTTCAATTGAGCCCTTCTAAAGCTTGTAGAGCTGAGGAATTCAAAGCCTCTGCAAACAATTCACTCTCTCAAATGCCAGTCAATGTGCAGTGGCTTTTCTCAACAGCATCCCGGAATAGAGATCACAAAAATGGTCCTTTTGATAAAACATCTCATGTTACTCTAATCACGCCAATTCCAAACCAGCAGTGATATGAGTCGCTACTGTTCTGAACAATTTAAAGGTAGCTGTGTTTGCAGTGAAGTACCGGAGGCTAAACCAATAGCACACGGAGATCACTGTCACAATATTTTGTCCATGGCTCAGTTATTGCTCATTTGGAGCAACAAGCTAGAAAGGAGCAACTGCAAACTAACAAGGTAGACAAACAAACACAGAGCAGAGCGAAGTTCACATTCACTGTATATGTGTGTGTGCAGTATCTATGGACCAGCCGGCACATGAGTGATTGTGTCCTTGTGATTGTTGGGCTAGAGCGGAGGCCACTAGAGGATGTGGGGGAAAGCCGATTAAGAAGTGTCACTGAGCACCACTGTCACTCAGCCAAATGCTTCAACTGGAAAGCCCTCCAACAAAGAAAAAAGCAACGTCTTCAGAGCACTGCCTTGCCCCCATGAACGCTTTTTTCTTACCTAACACACACCCTGGTTCAATTCGCCCCCCCCAGACCACTCTCCCTAGAGAGACCCTCAGCGCGCTCAGGCTTTCTTCTCTTTCTTCTTCAAGAAGGATGAGAGTGTTGGGCTGGGGGTCCCAGCTGACTGCTGGCACCCTCTGAAATGACCTTGTTTATCCTGCCTCTGCCACACTGTGTCCTCATGCTGCTGCGGTTTATAGAATAATTCCTTCAGCACCTAATGACTGTGTGAATAGATGAATGTTGTATTTCCTGTGTGACATGTTATGTCTTCCTCTTTTTCAGTGCCACTCTCCTGGCCTTTCTGGTTGAGCTGCTCAAGAGCTCTGTGGCCATGCAGGAGCAGATGCTGGGAGGGAAGGGCTTCTTGGTGATTGGATACCTGCTAGAGAAGGTGTGGCAAAGCCTCCATTACATATTGAAAATATTTCCTAACCTCAGTGACACATCACTTTAAAATAACTTATCATTTCTATATTAACCCATTTCCCCACATCCATATAATATGCTCATCACAGCATGTTTTTTGTCCCTTTGAACTGTGATTTGAAGTGTTTTTTACTTACAAGCCCATCTGCTTTTGAAATCTCTTTTAACTTCCCCACTATCAAGGTGCACTGTATCTTGCCTGCAGTCTCCAAGGCCTGTCAACAGTCTGATCTCCCATCTCCTGTAGCAGAGTCCTGAATGTGTCTTTGAACTAAACAGAGCTAGAGGAAGAACTAATTCTCTTCCCCTTTCTCTCTTACCGCATCAATCTATATTTATCCATTTTGTGATGCAGATCTAGCAGCTTGCAGGCCTCCCCAGAGTGTGGGCTCTTTCGGAGCTCTGAGAAATGACTCCACTTTGTCACTCAGTGACTGGCCTGCCTGCTGGCTTCAGCTGCTGTTAACTAACAGCCAGACAGTCGGCATCTGAGAGCTGCGCTTTTTATCTTTTTGCTTCCTTCCCGCTGCCAGGTTTCACGCTTCCACATATCGTACCATCTGTTGGTGATCTGTTTATGCCACACATACTCTCTCCCCATTGCGTTCATTTTCCTTCTCTTCTGCCCTCACCAAGTCCCCCACTGGGCAGGGAACAGGTTTCAGAAAGGGGTGGTAACAGTATACGTAAAGTGACATATCCTGCAAGTTTCTGCAATGTCAAGTTTCTGCAACGTTTCGTAATTTAGTTTCAATCTTGTTTTGAGGTTTAGTGAAATAATAATTAAAAAGATCAATGTATCACTTATGCCAACCTGCTATCTGGCTGCAACAGAACATAAGAATAATCGACAGAACCAAGTAATCCTTTAAATGAACCTACACAGACGGGAATTGACAACATTTTCGAATGACAAAAAAGGACAGAGTAGATAAGACAAGACGGACAGTATTTTTTAATAAACATTATAGCTTAGTTACAAATGTTATAGCAGTAACTCAAACTACAATGATATACCTGAACATATGTATAATATATCCCTTTAATAAAAAAAAACATACACTGTATGTTCAATACGCCGGTTAAATTATCTCCACATCACTCTAGTTTATTCTATTGACATTTAACTGCTTAATTCTCACTTAAGAAACATCAGATTAATACTGCTTAGATTTGCTCGAATGTTATTAAGGGACATGGTCGATATTTCCCCCTGTTATTGACCACTTCTATAATTTACAGATGTATTTTTGTAACATTAAGGTGTTTACTACTGATGGGTACTGCAAAGAAACATTTCATTAACAGTTACTATGGGGTGTTGGTCTCATTATTAGTAAGTCAGTCAGAATCAGAAGAATATATACATGGTTAACGCAGAATAGGATGGGACATATTATTATTGTTTAACATGCCCTTGTGCTTCTTCCTACAGTCATCACGTGCACACATCACCAGGCCTGTATTAGAGCAATTCCTGTGCTTTGCTAAATATCTGGACAGCCTGGCACACGGAGCCCCCCTGCTGAAGCAGCTGTGTGACCACATCCTGTTCAATGCAGCCATTTGGATCCACACCCCTGCCAAGGTGAGCTCTCAGGGAATCCAGCCTCTAAGGGAAAAGTGTCCTGAGCCTTAGAGTTGAAGTGAATGCATATCAGGAGCTTTCAACCACAGAAGGCTTCACAAATCCTTTACATCATATTTCTGGAAATGTGGTTTAAAGTGTTCAGTGTTGATAGCTTGTATTACACTTATCAGTAGTCACAGTTTCAGTTTGGTAAGATTCTTGATGGCACTTGTGTTTGTGTAGGTGGAAACAAACAAAGTAGTGATGAAATATGTCTCGGATTAAAAATAAATAAATATATCTACCCATGTTTTTATAATGTTTTTTAACTAACATTTCAGAATCTGTTTTATTATTATTATATTACCAAGTAGGTTGACACATACGAGGAATTTGCTTTGGTGTATGTGGTGCATACAATGACACAGAAAGAAGAATACGTAGCGAAACTAAATGAAATGAAAATAGGACTGTTATGACAACTATTTTTAGACTATTATAACAAATAAACAATATGACAAATATGATATACTGTATTTAAAGTGGAGAGCTGTGCTGATTTAAAAGAGGTCATGTATTTATGAACAAAAGGAAAAATAAATAAAAAGTATTATTATGACTTGATGCTGTTTTCCCTTACCACAGTTTGGATTTGGTGCTCACATGACATTGACCCAGCCAGAGCCAAGTGTCTGAGCAGTGTAGTGGAGCTCATACCCCAGACATATTCTGACATGTATAAGTCATTGACAAGTCATCACTTGCTTCCACTTTCCTGTCTTCAAAGTTTTTGAAATGTTCAAGAGCCTCCTTCTTTCCATTATAAATAATGACCCATGAAAACCGGGATGAGGTATATCAAAGGAGTTGAGTTTGTGTGGCGAATGCATTTGCTTCAGGAATTCTGCTGATGGGCCGAACTATGAATAAATAAAAAGAGGAAATATATACAAAAGTGTCTCTAGGCTTGCCTGCAACACTTTAAAATAGAGCGTAGAGAAAGAGAGAGGAAAATGAGAAAAAGCGTGAGATAATGAAATGGGTTAGACCACTTTTAGCTACATCGGCACAGAGAGCTACTCTGGCTCTTTCCCTTAGGACATGCTACAAAGTCCATGTTTCCTCTGTTCCCTTCCTCAAGCTGCACAGGGTATGGAGAGCCAGCTGTGTGAATGATGGGAGCATGCAATATATGAATGAATTAAGTGCGCCTACTGACCCTGTCCTAGTAGACAAATACGATTTTGTAAGTGCATTTTACTGTTCTGTTCTCATGGAAATAACATTACAAACAGCATGGCGATCACTTACTTCCAGTGTTAAATTCAAGTAGCCTGAAACCACATCACATCATGTTCACATCGTATAACCACACTGCCACCTTTCATCATAATTTGTTTATATCATTCGATTTAATATCCTATAATTTATGACATAGGGGGAAAAGCTCTTGGTGCTTATAGCTAGAAGGACTGTGGTGGGATTAAGGATTCTTGTCAGGTCTGTTGCTAATTACAGAGGAAATGCTAATCATCAATGAACAGAGTGGAGCAGCGACAATTGTGACATTAAAAAATATAGGGTCATTGGCCATCCATATCATGAACCTACAATGATAATCTGCTCCGTGTGCAATCCACCACAATGAATGTCTTTAGTTAGTATGCATTGTATACGTTTTTGGAGAATAATTACGCATTGCACTTAATAACATATGTGTGTGTGTGTTTCCACTCCAGGTACAGCTGTCTCTGTACACATACCTTTCTGCAGAGTTCATTGGCACGGCAACCATCTACAACACAATTCGTCGAGTGGGCACTGTGCTGCAGCTCATGCATACGCTAAAGTATTACCACTGGGCCGTCAACCCTGCAGACAGCAGCGGAATCACACCAAAGGGTCTCGGTGAGTATATTTACCTTTCAAACTACGTTATTTTGCTTCTTTTCGGTGTGGAATTAGATTTGTTTTGGGTTCTTGTCTATATAAACCAGGGGTACTCAAATACAAATCTTAAAGGTCCAAAATAAATGTTTCAATAAGACAAAGGTCCGTTTATTACGGTCATTCAAACTTTTAAACAATTGCAACAAGATTCTTAACACGAGGTTGCAAAAACAAAAATAATCTGTATGCAGCAGTTTTCATTGTTATTGTGTCTGTGCTTGATCCCTCAGAGTCGCAGTGTAAGAGCTGCACAGTTATGAATAAAGGCAGCTGCACCCTCTTTCATTCAGCATTCCCAATCCCATTATTGCTTTATAAATGTCTTGCCCCCAGACCTGACCTCAAGGCTCCATCTTGGGGCCTCTTCTCTTTAACATCTACATGCTACCACTGGCTCAGATAATGAAGAACAACAAAAATAAGTTACCATAGCTATGCAGATGACACACAAATGTACGTAACAATTTCACCAGGAGACTATGCTCCAATTCAAACACTGAGTAAGTGCATTGAACAAATCAATGACTGGATGTGTCAGAACTTTCTCCAATTAAACAAAGATAAAACTGAGGTAATGGTTTTTGGAGCCAAGTCAGAACGTATAAAAGTTAGCGCTGAGCTTCAGTGTGCAATGTTCAAAACAACAGATAAAGCCAGAAATCTAGGTGTAGTCATGGACTCTGACCTGAGTTTCAACAGTCACATTAAAACTGTTACTAAATCAGCCTACTATCACCTAAAGAATATATCTAGGATTAAAAGACTAATGTCACAGCAGGATTTGGAAAAACTTGTCCATGCTTTTATCTTCAGTAGACTCGACTACTGCAATGGTGTCTTCACAGGTCTCACTAAAAAATCTATTAGAAAGCTGCAGCTGATTCAGAACGCTGCTGCTCGAGTCCTCACTAACACTAAGAAAGTGGATCACATCACTCCTGTTCTGAAGTCTTTACACTGGCTTCCTGTGTGTCAAAGAATAGATTTCAAAATACTGCTGCTGGTTTATAAAGCACTGAATGGTTTAGGCCCAAAATACATTTCTGACCTCCTGCTAAATTATGAACCATCCAGATCTCTCAGGTCTTCAGGGACTGGTCAGCTTTCTGTCCCCAGAGTCAGAACTAAACATGGTAAAGCAGCGTTCAGTTATTATGCTCCAAATATCTGGAACAAACTCCCAGAAACCTGCAGGTCCGCTGCAACTCTGACTACTTTTAAATCCAGGCTGAAGACTTTTCTTTTTGTCGCTGCTTTTAATTGAACTATTCACATCTTAAACTGCACTGTAACTTTTATCCATGTACTTTTTCTTTTAATGTTTCTTTTATTAGCTTTTCTTTTTAATGACTGATTTTAAATGCCATTTTCTTAATGTCTTTCATTTTTTGTAAAGCACTTTGAATTGCCTTGTGTTGAAAAGTGCTATATAAATAAACTTGCCTTGCCTTGCCTTGTGTCCACTGAGGTTCGTCAGGCCCAACACATCTTCAACAAACTCCCCCTTTGCCTCATCATAAAAACTCACAAACACCAGCAACTGAGCATTGTCAGTGGTGTCAGTGGACTCATCCACAGCTAAGGAAATGCACTGTGCAATTTTTAGTCCATCACAAAGCTGATTAATCAAATCACCAGCCAGTATTTATGTTCTTCTGGTTGCTGTGGAATCTGAGAGGGGGATTTGCTTGATTTTACCTGTTATTTCCTCTTTTTGTTTGCCTGCAACATGGTCTCCATCACTTCAGTCATGCATTCTTTTATACTTCAGTTATTATCCAGTGGAATGTCCTTACCTACTGGCCTAGTTAAATCAAAGTGGTTACTTTTTTTTGGCTGGGCAGTGTAGTTTTACACACCGTCTTATTTGACTTTCTCAGGACTTAAAACTGCAGACCCCCTCAAAGAAAAAAATATATTTACACACGTAAGGTCATCATCTTAATAGTTTTCTATGCTGCTCATCCGTGAGCAGAGCATCAAGTTGACATGTCTATTACAGCTGAATGCGGCGATTACCATTTTGTTCAGCAAAACGCCTCACAAACGTTACGTATTAAGATCAACAGCTTTAGTGCGTTTTGATTCAATGCTGAGTACAGCCAAACTGACAGTCTCTTCTCTGTCAGTGTAGACCGCAAATACCTCATTCCTTCAGCGCTTGGGTCCGAATGCTTCTCGTTTTGCGCCGTCCTGTTCAAATGAAATCGCCGCCAAACATATGTCCACGCTCGCGCCAGGACCGGGGGAGGGGTTACATGACGTGCATCTTGTGCTGCATTCACTTGCACTCGGACATTAGAGACTGTCTCTCATAAATGTTCGATGAGCCACAACTTTTCTTTCAAAACAAAGATGCCAACTGGGGTGGCAGCTGGGGTGGCAAGGCCTATTTTTAGGGTGTCAGTTAGGTAGGTGAAACTAGGCTACTAGCTAGTAGCTACAGTACAGATGGAACTAGATGAGCTGTTAACTCTCGCTCTGAATTTTTTTTTTTTAAACTCTCGCTCTGACTCAGACAGGTGGAAAGCATAGGTTGAAAGAGACACACACATTTTTCCCACCCGCATTCCGCGATGACCCGCCCTACTGTGCCTCTGATTCGCAGATTGTTGGGAAAAAACGCTGACGGGATGCTGAATGTGATTGGACCAATGCGTTGACAGACACACACGTTGTGGCGATGTCTCGCAGATAACACAGATAATACATATGAAAAGTATAATTTGCTCAGAGTCCAGAGACAGTTGTGGTTCGGTCCGGATCCGGACCGGAGTCCGGACTTTGAGGATGCTTGATATAAACTGTTTCCCATTTATCTGAAGGCTCATCCAAGTGAAGCTCCGTGTTTTTGGAAAGGAAATCATTGGAAACCAATCACGATCATTGTGTGCAGTCAAAAGCCTGCTATCAAAGTGCCTTCCTGAAATTGCAGCATCTCCCCCACATTTCAAATGACTCATCTCCACATGGAAGCACATGCCTGACAGCCGTTAGGACCATGGCCATCACAGGAGATGACAGTGAGGCAGACACGCCACATCAATACTGTCATCCCACTGGGGTGCTGGGTGTGGGTGTCAGGCCGCTGAAACCGGGACCAGTACTGTGACTGGTACCCTCTCTTTATGAGACAACAGCATGTCACAAAGCAGGCTGTGCTGAAAGCGAAAATGTCCTTGAACTGTCTTATCCGTTTTGCTTACCATTATCTTTTCTAAAACGATCCGTGTTGTAGTATAGTGGTTGTTTCCTAATGGTCGCTGACTGAGACCTCAGTGTATGCCTCACCTCATGAAACCTACTCCTTGATGTACTGAACAGTCATGTACGGAAGAGTATTAGGGCCACATAACAAATTTTTTTGTGAGGATTTGAAAAAAAATATTTATTTTTTTGTTCTGAGAAAAAAGTCAGAATTCTGACTTTAATCTCAGAATTCTGACTTTAATCTCAGAATTCTGACTTTTTTCTCAGAAAAAAAAAACATTTTTTTTTTTGGGAGAAAAAAGTCAGAATTCTGACTTTAATCTCAGAATTCTGACTTTTTTCTCAGAACAAAAAAAAAATATTTTTTTTGGGAGAAAAAAAGTCAGAATTCTGACTTTAATCTCAGAATTCTGACTTTAATCTCAGAATTCTGACTTTTTTCTCAGAAATACCGGTAACTGTAGAACCAGCTTCACTGCGATTTACACATTGCAGTAGGCAACAATGGAGGACGTGAGTGAATTTCTGCGCGCCAGAGGGGTCCAAGAGGAAACCATAATAAGTCATTTTACAACCATCTGCAATGTGTAAATCGCAGTGAAGCTGGTTCTACAGTTACCGGTATTTCTGACTTTTTTCTCCCAAATAAAATGTTTTTTTTTTTGTTCTGAGAAAAAAGCCAGAATTCTGAGATTAAAGTCAGAATTCTGACTTTTTTTCTCCCAAAAAAAAAAAATGTTTTTTTGTTCTGAGAAAAAAGTCAGAATTCTGAGAAAAAAGTCAGAATTCTGAGATTAAAGTCAGAATTCTGACTTTTTTCTCAGAACAAAAAAAAATAATATTTTTTTTCAAATCCTCACAAAAAAATGTTTTATGTGGCCCTAATCCTCTTCCGTAGTCATGTGAGATTACTTCCAAACTTTTTTTTTCCTGAATTCCATCAACATTGTTAGTACCAGTAATGATCTTCATCTCAAGTGAACATGACATTTATTATCACTGCAAGATGAAAATGATTCTCAGTGTCAGAGTTGGCTGGATGCAGCAGCATTTAAGCCTATTTATAAGCCACATCAAGGCACCTGGCCTAGATTTATGATCTGCTAGAGCTGGGAGTGATGCTAATTGATTTACCACTAATAGTGAAAGTGACCTCCAGAGTGAGGTTAGCTGGGATAATATGTGCACAGTGCACACACATTGGAAAGTTGGGTCAGTGCATGGGCCCCTCAATCAATGTTTTCCCCTGATTTGAATTTGTTCCCTATCCCATGTACTTACACAGTGCCAGGTCCCTTATCCCTTCTTACGCTGCGCTAGGAAACTTTACAAGGCTTAATAAGTGATGATAATTGCCGTAATACACCGACAGGACATTAAAACCAGCCTCATCCCCATCTCATCTGCTCCTTCATTTGAACACCTGGCTTTTAAAAACTCTCTGGTCCCACACAGTCAGTCCTGGCAGAAGTCTACCGCCCTCCCAAACCAAACCCATCATTCCTCTCTGATTTCTCTGAATTTCTGACCCAGCTCTGTTCTTTCTCCACCTTAGTCCTCCTACTTGGTGATTTCAACATCCACATGGACTCCACTGACTCTACAATAACTACAGACTTCACGGACATGCTTAACTGCTTCAACCTCATTCAACATGTCAACTTTCCGACCCATAACCGTGGCCACATTCTGGATCTTGTTTGCTCGACTGGACTAAACCTTCACCATCTGTCTGGCTCAGACCTCTTCCTCTCCGACCACTTAGCCATCACCATGACTATCAACATTCCCACCCCACCACCAAAGCAAAAACGCAAAATCAACTTCCGTAAATTAAGCTGTGTTTCAGCTACCTCGCTCTCATCCTCCCTCTCTGAAAAAATATCCACCACTCCCTTTGTGGACCTCCATAGCCCCTCTGATCTCACTGACTACTACAACAACATTCTGTCCTCCTGCCTTGACCAACTTGCACCCATAAAAACCAAAACAGTTTCCTTCACCCACTCTGCTCCCTGGTTCACCCCTAAACTCCGTCTGATGAAAACCCGTGCCCGGCAACTTGAAAGACTCCGCAATAAAACAGGTCTCACAATTCATTCTCAAACCTACAAGGACCACCTACAGCAATATAAAGATGCCCTCTCCCATGCCCGCACCACCTACTACTCTCAGTTAATCCACTCTGGCTCCGGCAACCCCAAAACACTCTTCTCCACAATAAACAAACTCCTCAGCCCCCTGGACACGACCACTCAGTCATTCACAGTAGACAAATGCAGCTCTTTTCTCACATTTTTTCAAAGCAAAATAGACAACATTACAGCAGCTTAACCACTACCCACACCAGCTCTCCCTCAAGCCACCTGCCCCCCCTTATCCTGCCAACCCCTGTCCCAGTTCTCCCCTGTCTCCACTACTGACCTCTCTGATCTCCTCACAGGAATGAAAACTGCCACCTGCACCCTGGACCCCATTCCCTCCAGCTTTGTTAAGGCCTGCCTTCCTACTCTCTCTTCACTACAGCAATCAACTCCTCCCTGTCTTCTGGCACCGTCCCTCAAAATAGCTGCCATCACCCCTATTCTGAAAAAACCCGGACTAAACCCTGACAACCCTAATAACTTCAGACCAATCTCGAACCTACCCTTTCTGTCAAAAGTTCTGGAACGCGCTGTAGCGTCACAACTCAAGCATCACCTCTCTGACAATAACCTCTATGAAACTTTTCAATCCGGATTCCGCTCAAACCACAGTACCGAAACTGCACTCCTCAAAATTACAAATGACCTGCTCCTCTCCTCCGATGCTGGTAACCTCAACATCCTCATCCTCCTTGACCTCAGCGCTGCCTTCGACACCATCAATCACTCCATCCTCCTCACCCGTCTTGAAACCACCTTCAACATCACCGGCACTGCCCTCTCTTGGTTCACCTCATACCTCTCTGACAGAAACCAGTTCATCTACATCAATAACTGCAAATCCCCCACCGCTCCTCTCCCCCAAGGTGTCCCTCAAGGTTCAGTTCTCGGCCCCCTCCTCTTCATCCTTTACCTGCTTCCCCTTGGTCACAAAATCCGCCGTCATGGACTTCAATTCCACTGCTTTGCCGATGACATCCAGCTTCTCATCTCCACCAAGTCCATCTCCACTGCTACCCACTCCATTCTGACAAACTGCATCACTGAAATAAAATCCTGGCTCCAACTTAACTTCCTGAAACTCAACTGCGATAAATCTGAAATAATAATCATTGGACAAAACAAGCTCACCACACCTATCCATAACTTCACCCTCAACATAGACGGCTTCCCAGTTCAAACCTCCCCTCACATCCGGAACCTAGGCATCATATTTGACCAAACCCTCTCCTACAACAAATACATCAAACAGATCACAAAGACAGCCTTCTTCCACCTCAAAAACATCGCCCGTCTACATCCATCCCTCTCTCCCACTGCTGCCGAAACCCTCATCCACGCCTTCATCACCTCCCGTCTAGATTATTGCAACAGCCTCCTCTACGGTTCACCTGCAAAAATCCTCAAAAAACTTCAATACAGTATATCCAGAACTCCGCCACCCGTCTACTCACCCACACCCGAATCCGTGAACACATTACACCCGTCCTCATCAAGCTCCACTGGCTCCCCATCCCCCAGAGAATTCAGTACAAGATCCTCCTGATGACGTACAAAGCCCTCCATAACCTGGCCCCATCCTACCTGACTGACCTCCTCCACAGACACACTCCCACTCGCTCCCTCCGCTCTGCTACTGCCAACCTCCTGTCCCTCCCCACCCGGACCAACCTCAAGTCCTGGGGCGACAGAGCCTTCTCCGTTGCTGCACCCACCCTCTGGAACTCACTACCCCAATCCATCAGAGATTCTTCCTCCCTCACAGCATTCAAAACATCACTCAAAACCCACCTGTTCAACACTGCATTCAACCACTGACCACCCCCCTCCCCCCCTATTTTCTGTTTTGTTTATCTCTTTTTGTATTTCTTTGTTATCTATTTTTTTTTTTTTCTCTTGTCTTTATTTTTCTTAACTCTCTGTCAAAGCGTCTTTGAGTTTCATGAAAAGCGCTATAAAAGTCCCATGTATTATTATTATTATTATGAAAGCCCAACCTAAATACAGCTCATGCTCTAGGATGATGAGCTATATTTAGCTGAGGGGGGATCTCATGAGTTTATTTCTATCACCAGTGGCGTTTTTATATGTACAAAAGTGGTGGGGCACAAAAAAACTTAGATGTCTACACATAAGCTTCTGCAGTGACGTGCAGTGAGGTTCATGGCTGGTGAGGCACTGACTCTTCAGGTTTACAAATATTATATTTTGACCTAAATCAAAATATAATATTATTTTCAAAAGCTTTTTTTGTCTGATGCTTCGATTAATTTTAAACAGACAGTTCAACAAAAGGATACCCAAAAAATTAAATTGTATCATTTAAATATTGAATTGTTCTCTCTTAGTAAGATCCCATTTTCAATAAAATTGCGGTCTTACCTTGACTTGAAGATGAAGTCCATTTGCCTATCCTTCTGGACAAAAATCTCTATTACTTTTTTGTAAAAGTCCTCCTTATCTTCTTGTAGTTTCAAAGTCTATCATAAATCTAATCGATAGATTTATGATTAGAAAATTATAAAAGTAGGGTAGACATGTGGATATTATCCGGCTGAACAAAACGTGCATTTATCTAACAGGTACGTTTCCCACAGATCTTATTTCCAGCTATTTTCTAAAATCCTATGGAGAAATCTCATTGCTTTTTTGTCGAGGGAAGCAATGCGCAGCTTACTTCCGGGTTTTAGGATGTGTCACTGCACCTCTCTCGTCTCCTCTTCACACACCACACTTTTCGCGGCACACGTACTTCGTACAGTCAATCAGCTCTGAATGATGTGAGATGACGTATGGTGGGGATGGCAACTCAGTGCCCCTATGGTCATTATTTTTTTGCCACACACATTAAATAGAGTGGCGAAGTCCCTCCCCTTCCGGTGGACCTCCATGAGACCTTATTTCGGAAAAATTATGTATTGAAGTCAATGGAGAGAGAAAGATTATCTTTCGATCCCGTTTGAATTGTGCCACGAATTACACGTAGGCTATGATGTTTGTCAATTTTTTTTATCGTAAAACTGTGAAGTAATACTTCACAAACAATTTTGAACTACATCTCTGATCTCCCACAACAACATACGTCACCAAGATGGCCGTCACTGTCTTGCTAAACAAGGGATTGACTACCCTCACTATCACCACAATGTAGCGTTAGCGTTAGCATTTCTCCCCGGGCCTTAAATGGTGTATTATAGAATGATCACACCGGTGTGACAGTACTCTTCAAAGGGTTCACGAAATATGACTACTACTCTTAGGCTACTGTTTAACATTTTGGGTTACTTAATGTTACTTCATGTTAAGGCTAATAAAAATGACAAGGCTAAGGCTGTAATGCTAACTAACGTGCTTACTAGCTAGATAGCTAACTTTATCCAGCCATGGTTGCGTTCCGATAATCCAAAAATTAGCTCCTAAATTCTAACCCTATCTCCTATTCCTTGACCTCTGAGTGAAACGTCACGGGGTTAAGGGATAGTGGATAGGAGAATTCAAAAGGATTTAGGAGAAGAGACTGTGGTACTAGAGAATCCGAATGCACTTTCACTATCCGACGTGTTTATGATGCGCCAGCGGACGTCATGAATGTGCGTCTGCTGCTGTGGGGAAACTATGGAAACTACAGTTTTCTATACAGCAGACTACAACATGGATGTTCAATAAGAACGAGGGACTACTGTAAACTCATCTAGAGACTCTGCACCGTGCTCTGATGCTGTTGTTTTATGTTTTATGAACGTGGACAACAGAGAAACATATTCTTCATGACCAAAGTTGTAATTGAAATAAAAAAGGAAAGTGAAACTTATGCTCGTCACCCTCTCCCTCCGGTCCACATATGATTGTATGAACTATTAAAAGATCTTAAAATAAATACAAATGTATTTATTATAAACGTTAGTCCTTAACATCTATCACTGTGTATATCACCATTCAAACATCTTTTAAAAGTTGAACAACCCCACACAGCTCAGTGAAATGTTGACTTTATTTGATCATTTCAGTAAAAACTAACGTTCATATTTCTCTTTTTGATTATAATACTGATGAACGTTCAAAACAAAGCACTTTGGCAACTTACCACATACGTTTTAAAATGCTTAATAAGCACCGTAACTTTCATGATATCATTTCTCCCATTATCGTTTGTGTCCGTGAACGGCCGACTGTTGAGTGACGGCAAATGCTGCGGCTGCAATGCATTGTGGGGCAGCATTTTCTCCTCTCCTTTCGGCTAGGGAGGTCCAGTGGTTCCTAAGCTAAAGGAGGTTATAAAGGAAGTTTGAAACCTCCTTTCCTTTCATTTGGAGAATTGGAACGGCACTTATCATGGCTGCCAGTGACGTACTTCCGGGTCATTTCACTTGGTTAGGAAGTTTCCTAAGCTAAATGGACTATTGGACTGGGCCCCAGGTCCTTTCATCAGACGGGAAGCGAAAGAACGAGCAAGACCCATTGCTGGTATGATAACAACCTGGTACTAAGCACACAAGGCAAGGCAAGGCACGTTTATTTATACACAGGCATCTTGTTAAAGTTATCTTAGCTATCTCTTATATTTAGTGGAGGAAAACAATTGTGACATCACTTACGCGACTCTGGGATTTGTAGTCTTTCTAGTTGCATATTAAGAAATGTACGTACGTATGTAAGAAACAACATGCTCCCGGCCCGTTCATTGCAAACGCTCCGGAGGGACGTTTATTAAAAAATAACCCTCTCTGGAAAATCCTAAATTGTGGAATAGTTTGGCCATTAAAATGCTTTTTGATTTGATTTCTGGCGAGAAGTGTATATTGTACTCTTAGAATCCACGTCCAGTCGATGTGTAGGATCTATAGTTTGATAGATATTACGAAGATGATTTGAGGTCTCGACAGGATAACGTGTATATGCGGCAGCTTCCATGTAAAGTTAGCGTGGGTGAAAACAGTTTTTCCGGTCTCCGGTCAGTTTTCATAATAAAACCGGATGTATTCCCCTCACTGTCAAATGATTACACAGTGATATCTGCATTACTCATCCACTAAAAAACATCAGTGTATCCTTGTTAATTACACAATATTGATTGGTTTAAATTGTGTACAATGCTTTTGTCTTTTTAACCTTCGATTCAGAGAAACAAATAGTTTTTTCGGAGTTAAGACACTACAGATTCCGAAGACACTACACTACCCAGAATCCCCAGCTATCGTTTGGGACTAAAACATCCGCCATGCTTTACAAACCCTGTGATTAGTCATCAGGCCCTGTGATTGGATGTTGGAGTGGCAGTGCGACAAGGTTACGCTGAGCGTCACAGCTCTATGAAATGGAATGGAACCACGGCAGACTTCCCAAAACTCCCCCCAGAACTACACATGCTGGCTATTGTGTGTTTCGCAACATGTTCTATGGCACGTCTCTTTATAATACGTTTTCGTATTTCCCACAATTAGAAGTTGCCAGTATTAAACTGTGTACACCCTGGAGGTTTAGGGGATACCAAACACAGTGGTGTTATCAAATTTAAAACATAATTAATAAATGGGTGTGGTGACACGTTATTGGACATAATTCACCTTGCTTATTGTGTTGCCACACGGACCCTTTAGTGGGGAACACCTGTAGCTTTAGCTGCCATTCCTGCTAGCTCATCAGGCAGAGCAATGCATGTGTTAACCTCTCTGAAAGTAATGGATAATAAAGATTGGAACTCCATTCTTAATACACCGCCTCCGACTCTCTTTTCACGGCACTACACTGGTGACCCTGACGTTTCCGAGAAAGTTTCCGGAAAATTAACGAACATGGCTGAGCGCGATGTTTTCATAAAGCTGCCGGAATTCTGGGAGCACGCCGCGGAGGCATGGTTCGCACACGTGGAAGCACATTTCGCCTGCCGACAGGTCCGTGACGGGGACCTAAAATACTACCATGTGGTAGCAGCGCTGGGGAGCTCCACGTCGTCCAGGTTGGTGGGATTCATCGCAGCCCCCCCACATCATGGCAAATATGAGGCGATTAAGGCCCTTCTCCTTAAGACATTTAGCTTATCTGCTAAGGAGAGGGCCCGCCAGATACTTGACATTCAAGGCCTAGGAGATAGCAAGCCATCCCAGCTAATGGAGAAAATGCTAAATCTGCTAGGGGGGGAAGATCCCCGGATTTTATTCACGGAGATTTTCCTGCGTCACTTGCCTCCCCGGGTACAGACGGCGCTGGCCAACACGCCTGTCACGGAGCCCCGTGCTTTGGCTGAGGAAGCGGATCGTTTTTTCCTGGCTACGCAACAGCCCGGGGCAGAGACGTTAGCCGCGACGCTCAGCGGCCCACCGGCAGTCAAGAAAGCGTGGCGGAGGCCGGACACGGCTGTGGCTAGCCGGCGTGGAGACGCCGGAGAGTGCGTTTACCACGCACGTTTTGGGACAAGGGCGAAGAGATGCATCGCTCCGTGCAGCTACAAACCCCCGGGAAACGGAGGGGCCGGCGCTCAGTAGTGGCTCTGAGCGTCGGCGGCACGTGCAGGCTCCTCTTCGTCAGCGACAGCGTTTCGGGGAGCCTGTTTCTGTGTGACACGGGCGCTCAACGGAGCGTAGTTCCAGCGTCGAGTGAAGACGTCGCCCGTGGGGGGCACGGACCGCGATTGACGACGGCTAACGGCAGTCCCATTCGCACGTACGGCGTGAGGCCTATGTGTTTGTGCATCGGAGGACAGCGTTTCAGCTGGGATTTTGTGACAGCGGACATTTCTTTTCCCCTCCTCTGAGCGGATTTTTTGTGTGCTCATGGACTCTTAGTGGACGTTAAGAATAGGCGTTTGGTTGATGCCTTATCGTTTTCTTCCCTCGTGTGCACACTTGGCAGCGCAGCTTACGACGGGCTGTCAGGCTCGCTGTCAGGTGCAGACACGTTTCTCAGACTGTTGGCCGAGTTTCCAGACCTGTCACTACCCACCTTCTCTGCGCTTACCACTAAGCATGGCGTGGAACACCACGTCACTACCGGGGGGTCTCCTGTCTACGCCAGGGCCCGGCGGTTGAACCCTTCTAAGCTGGCTGTAGCGAGGGCGGAGTTCGCAACCATGGAGCGCCTGGGCATTGTCCGCCGCTCCGACAGTCCTTGGGCTTCCCCCCTGCACGTCGTTCCCAAATCGAACGGCGGGTTCCGCCCGTGCGGGGATTACCGCCGACTCAACGACGCCACTACGCCTGACCGCTATCCGGTGCCGCACATTCAGGACTTTTCGGCGCATCTGGCCGGTACGGGGGTGTTTTCCAAGGTGGACCTGGTGCGTGGATACCACCAGGTGCCCATGCACCCCCTGGACATTCCCAAGACAGCAGTGATAACGCCTTTTGGACTTTTTGAGTTCCTGCGGATGCCTTTTGGACTCAAGAATGCCGCTCAGACGTTACAGCGCCTGATGGATTCGGTGCTGCGGGACCTGCCGTTTGTGTTTGTTTACCTCGACGACATACTCGTCGCCAGCGCTTCAGTGCAGGAGCACCTGTCCCACCTCCGAGCCCTTTTCACACGGCTCAACGAACACGGATTAATTATCAATCCTGCAAAGTGCCAGTTCGGGGTGTCGGACATCGATTTCCTGGGGCACCGCGTTACCAAGGGCGGTGCGACACCTCTGCCAGCGAAGGTGGAGGCTGTTGCGGCGTTTCCTCGCCCGCTCACAGCCCGGTCGCTCCGTGAGTTTCTGGGGATGGTGACTTTCTACCACCGTTTCATCGCCCGGGCCGCACACATCATGCGGCCGCTGTATGAAGCGTTGAAAGGCAAGACCCCCGTCCAGGAGATCGACTGGACAGCAGAGGCGGACGGCGCTTTTGCTGAGGTCAAGACCGCGTTGGCTCAGGCGGCTTTGCTGGCACACCCATCATCTACGGCTCCCATCTCCATCACCACGGACGCGTCAGACTACGCGGTCGGCGCAGTGCACGAGCAGTGGGTGGAGGGCGCTTGGCAGCCGCTCGCCTTTTTCAGCCGCCAGCTGACGCCTAGAGAACGCAAATACAGCGCCTTTGACCGGGAGCTCCTCGGACTTTATTTGGCCGTGCGGCACTTCCGTTTCATGCTGGAAGGCCGTGAATTTACGGCGTTTGTTGACCACAAGCCGCTCACCTTCGCCATGTCAAAGGTGGCGGAGCCTTGGTCGGCACGTCAGCAGCGGCAGCTTTCCTACATATCGGAGTTCACTACGGACATTAAGCACGTGGCTGGCAAGTCGAACCTGGTTGCTGATTGCCTCTCCAGGGTCGTCATCGGTGCCGTCCAGTTGGGCCTGGACTATACTCGCATGGCGGCAGACCAGCTCACAGATCCCGGCGTCCAGGCCCTGAAGGTGGAGAGCGCGGGGCTGCGCTTGGAGGACGTGGTGTTCGGCGATGCGGGCATTACTCTCCTGTGTGACGTCTCTACGGGCCTGGCGCGGCCTGTCGTCCCTGCCAGCTGGAGGCGTCCTGTGTTCGAGGCTGTGCACGGCCTGTCACACCCCGGCGTTAAACCTTCGGTGCGTTTGGTAGCGGCGAAGTTCGTTTGGCAAGGACTGAAAAGGGACGTGAGGACTTGGGCCAGGGAGTGCGTGGCTTGTCAACGCGCTAAGGTGCACCGCCACACGAAGGCCCCGTTGGAGCGTTTCCTGGTGCCTGAGAGGAGGTTTGATCACGTCAACATTGACCTGGTTGGTCCGTTGCCTTCCTCTCAGGGGTTTTCCTACCTCCTCACCATGGTGGACAGAACGACCCGTTGGCCGGAGGCGGTTCCGCTCGTTTCGACATCAGCCGCAGACGTTGCCCGGGCCTTCATTGCAACGTGGGTGTGTCGTTTTGGCACCCCGTCAGACATTTCCTCAGACAGGGGCTCTCAGTTCACGTCCGAGCTCTGGAACGCTGTGGCAGGCGGTTTGGGGGTTAAGCTGCACCGGACTACCGCTTACCACCCTCAGGCTAACGGCCTCTGCGAGCGCTTTCATCGCTCCATGAAGGCGGCCCTCAAGGCCGGCCTTACGGACGGTAACTGGGTCGACAAGCTGCCCTGGGTGATGCTGGGCCTGAGGACCGCACCTAAGGAAGATCTGCAGTGTTCTACAGCGGAGATGGTCTACGGTCAGCCGCTGAGAGTTCCGGGGGATTTCCTCCCAAATGCATCGGCTCCCTGGTCGGCGTCAGCCCAGCGGGCTTTCCTGCGTGACGCCGCTGAGGCCTTTACTCCGATCCCTACTACTCAGCACGGTACTCAGGTGTCCCAGGTTCCCGCAGAGCTCCGCTCGGCGGAGCACGTGTTCATCCGGCACGATGCGCACAGAGGCCCCCTGCAGCCCCCTTATGATGGGCCTTTCCGGGTCTTGGAGCACGGGGACAAGCACCTGGTGGTCGACCTGGGTGGCAAGGCCGAGCACGTCTCGGTGGACCGGGTGAAGGCTGCTCACCTGGACTTGGACCAGCCTGTGGTGCTGGCTCGACCTCCGCGACGGGGCCGCCCCCCGGCCTCGTCCCCTGTCACGGATTTAAGACCTGTTGTTCCGGTCCCTCCCCTTCCGGGGGCCGCACAGGCGGGAGTCACTTTTCCGACTCCCGTGCTCAGGAGTCGTGGGGGTCGGCGTGTCGTTCCTCCCCACCATGCTGATTTTGTTTATGTGTGAATTCTGGGGGGGCTTGTGTGGTGACACGTTATTGGACATAATTCACCTTGCTTATTGTGTTGCCACACGGACCCTTTAGTGGGGAACACCTGTAGCTTTAGCTGCCATTCCTGCTAGCTCATCAGGCAGAGCAATGCATGTGTTAACCTCTCTGAAAGTAATGGATAATAAAGATTGGAACTCCATTCTTAATACACCGCCTCCGACTCTCTTTTCACGGCACTACATGGGTGAATTAATACCCACATGACTCCTAAGGTCAGAAGAGCTTTATTTAACAGCTGGTCTGTGACCCCTCCTGTTGTTCATTGGTAAGCCTGAAACATGCACTTGTCAAGGTTCAGAGGCATATTTTGCAAATATGGCAGAAGCCATCGATCATCTTAAGATAAGATAAGATATACTTTATTGATCCCAAGTTGGGAAATGTTTTTGTTACAGCAGCATACTACAATTCAGAGGTTAACCTGGTATTTGTACTCCACTACATTTATATTAGTTACTTTGCAGATTCTGATTAATGATGTGAAATACAAACAACCCTTAAATCAGACTTTAGTTACACCTGAGTCAAATTCAGGGAAGGTGATTGTCAAGTGCCAAAATAAACTATGCAATATATTGGACGTTAAGTACTTTGTCAGACTTCATATTTATCTGTGGATAACCCCAACGTTTTTTTCTTATTTATTTAAATAAAGCCTTATTAGTTTGTCTGTTTTGCACATCCTCCTGTTAATATCTTTGGACGTCCTGCACTAAACTGTTTTATTGTAGAGATCACTACAGTATCTTCTTGATATTTTATATTCTATATTTCTATCATGCCTTCTACTTTCCCCCAATTTTGTATGTAGGCTACTCTTAATATTTAAATGTTTTCATCAAATAAAACGTATTCAACAACAACATTCAATAATGTGCTTTAACCACTAGGCAGTGCGGGTTAAAAAACCAGTGGTGTAGTTAATAAAACATAATAATATCAAACATAATATGACTATTAACTTTATTGTGAAATTAAAACAGAACGGTAAAGGAAAATACAGTTTCAGTCTCTCGATTTGAAGCTTATGCATTGTACCATGAACCTGTATAGACCTGTAACAGTCAACTGCATGACGAGTTGGAAAGGTAGTAAATAATATCTTTAAAAACTACAGAAACATCCCTTTCTATCAGCTGTGCACCGTTATGGTGTAAATATAGCCTATCTACCAATTGGATCAAATATAAAAGTCAGCCGAATTAGTGTTGATACTGCAAGTTTGAAAATAAATGGAAGATGTTGTTTAATCGCTAAGATGTTTATATGATCCACGTCACGTTTTCAGTTTTGGCGGCATTTCTTACAGTTTGTCAAAAGGTCTTCTGATCAGGGCTCTATACATAAATATCTATGGCAGATATGTAATATTTAATGCAGCCTAACCGTGTATTACAATGCCGTTATGTGATGACTTCCAAGGAGAAAAGCAAGAACACTCGGAATAAAGTATTATTAAAAAAAAAAAAAAATGTTTTTCCGATTTCATATCATATAAACACCATATCCCGAAATGCATTGCGGCTAAAACAATCGATGTTTTAGCCTATCAAAACCTCTGAAAAAAGAGAGGTGTCTCTTAGAATCGAAAGAGAAAAACCTATGGGAAAAACACAAAAGCATTGTACACAATTTAAACCAATACATGTCATATAATTAACAAGGATAAACTGATGTTTTTTAGTTGATGAGTACTGCAGATATCACTGTTAAATCATTTGATCATTGGTTTTATTATGAAAACGTTGAGACCGGAAATACTGTTTTCAACCCGTAACTTTACATGGAGGCTGCCGCATACCTCAAATCATTTTCGTAATATCTATCAAACTATAGATCCTACATAACGACTGGACGTGGATTCTAAAAGTACAATCTACGCTTCTCGCTAGAAATCTAATCAAAAAGCGTTTTAATGGCCAAACTATCCTACAATTTAGGATTTTACAGAGAGGGTTATTTGTGAATAAACGACCATCTGTAACGTTAGCATTCAACGGGAGCACTAGAGGGCGAAAACTTTAAAACGTAATTATAGGACGTATTAAGCGCTTGAACAAACAACATATTTGGTCGTAATAAGGGCCTGAACAATCGGCCCATTTGGTCGTATGAGTTGGAGGACTTGTTGCAAAAAAGACAGAGACAAATATAACCACTGTAGAGACAAATATCACCACTGTAGTTATCTGATAGTAAATAATTGACTTTGTATTTGATTTCAAAGACCTAGAGATTTATAAAGGATAAGTAAGAATCAATGCTCAACAAAACAGTTAATACTGTAGCTGTTAAAATAAATGTCTTTATTTACACAGAGACTGTTTTTGCAGTATTTTGATGAAAACACTTGATTTGAATACACACTCACAGACATCTTTTTATAGTTTCAAAGACAAGATAAACACATATTGTACTCCATCAGTACATTAGCTATGCCCAATATTATCACTCCTTAAAGTAACTTGCTAGTTTAGCCTTCCAAAAATATACCTCTCTCAAACGCAACTGAAGCTGACTGTTGTTAAAGTCTCCAGATTGTAAAGGCCTGGGAAAATGGCAAGAATTATATTCCATATCTTGAAATGTATCCTCTTCCTGCTGTGGGTAATTTTCAGAGTGTGTCTGGTCCCACTGATGCAGCCAAGTATAGGCAAGTTTCCTCTCTGTCCTTCTCAACTGACAAACGACCAAACAAATACACATATAAAGAGGGAGAGAGCCAAGCAGATAATGAAGTGTTCAATTATAGGGAGACAGAGAACACATTTTAAAATGGAGCTCTTCCAGCTACTCACTCTGTTTCTGGAAGTACCTCCCTTTCCCTAGGTCTTAATAGAGAGTGGTATCAAATTAAAGCCATGTATCATCCAGTTATACACAGAAACACTGCAGCCAGATGCCTATTGGTCAACTTCTCCTGGTCTGTGATATGTAGCCACAAGCCAACACATAATGTGTCTCAATCTCTATCACTCTCCCTTTGCCTCTGTCTATGCCCTGCTTCTTTAACTAAATAATAAGTAATGAGATGGGTGTCAGAGATGTTTGGCCAGTCACCAAGTTCCATTCAAGATGCATTTCAGGAAAGAATGAGCAGTGACAAACATGTAGTTGCTTCAGAGGCTGATTGAGGCCTGAGAATGCTTTTTGTGCGTGTCTACTGTACATGCTAATCAATTCATCTGTTGTATTGACTGAGTTTACTTAAAGGTGGGGTAGGTAATTTTGGAGAAACCAGCTCGAGTGCGCTAGAATTTGAAAATACACAGCCAGAAAAAATCTGCCACTTCCTTACAGAGCCCCTCCTCCAACACACACGAACGCGCACATGACCAATGAGGGCACAAGATACGTTTGTGCACGAGATGGAAGGCTGACAGGCAGGTAGGCCATCCAGTTATTTTAGCCGGGCCGGCTAAAATGATTGTTCGTGCTTTTTACAGTACTACGGCTTCCACAGATGAAAGTTTTTTAATGGATTTTTTGTCAAAGCTCTTAAGATATTCATTGCTATCGGGATGTTAAGAGCATTCCATGGAATATAATAAAAAGTGTATCTCCAGCCGGTTTCTCAAACTATCCTACCCCACCTTTAAGTCAGGGAATGGTTTGGCTTGCTTCAGATTTACACCTGGGCAATCCACTGGATAAAATGAAGGTTAGAGGGAGCATTTGAACAGTTGTTGAGAGAAAGACAGAAGGCCATTCATTATTTATTCTTTCCCTTAACTTTTTCCCTGTTTGTGTCTTATGAAATGTTAGTCATTGCAGTTTAAAGTCAGCATACTCCAATTGCTCACAACAGAGGAGTTTCAGCAGGCGATGCATATGTTAGTTCAACCTGAGATGCATTCTGGACACCAATTAACGCTGCTGTGATTAAAAATACTTGTTGCATTAGGGTATTTTATCAGCCTTTGTTTATTTAAAAGCACCCATGGACTGAAAACATAATTACTCTTGTTTTCTATTTAAAGGCTTGTGCAATAGAGGACAAATGCTTTTTTGTGTGCCATGACTTTATTATCAGTTATTAGCCAAAATAAGATTCCTGCATTAATCACATGGACATCAATTATTTTTCAATAAAGTCTTTCACGTTGTGCCCTTGGGAAGTGGGAAGTAAAGCAATATGGGAGTGAGAAACAAGAGCTGTGCAGAGCTGCTGAGGATAATTGGTTGTGAATAACTTGGATGCAGTGGCTGCGGTAATAATGTTCCTATCATCCCTTTCCTGTCAGCCTCTGTCCCTGCACTGGGTTTTCCTCTCGCTCTCTATTAATCAGTGTCGGGATGCAACCCCGGGGGGGCTCATCATTGATTACGTTGACCGGTGGTTGGGCGAGCAGAATGGTCAGGTGTCTGTTACCGGGGTATCTGTCATCATGGCCCTGTCCCCATTTCAAATGAACATGTGTCCAGACAAGGTGGAGGTTAGGGTTTATCAGAGGAGAGGAGAGGCATTGAGCAGAGTGACCAATTTCCCCTGAAAGGCTTTTGCTTCGGTCTTCGTCCCAGTCATTTAATACCTCTGCAAATGCAAAAATATGTTGTCCATGTGTCTATACCTGGCTGGTTGCAAAGGCTGAATAGAAATGTGCTGGGTTTTACAGCCAGAATAGAGCCTTTGTGCTGCAAAGAGAGTGCAGCTAATCTGGGGATTCATGTTTGTATTGTTATGAGTGGTAATGTATGCCATATCCTGCATTTTCTGGTGTGTGTGTGTGCCTGAAAAGCTCTCTGTTGTATTCATGTGCCTGTTGCTGCAGCCTATTGGTGTACTTACTCAATGTACCTGCAGACACTTTTTGGTAAAAAATCAGCATATTGAAAAGGATCTGAACCAGTCAAAATTCCTTGCAACCCACACCAATACAGCATCAGCAGAAGCAGCCCTGTGATATGACATGTAATCAATGCCGTCTGTCATATTCTGTCATTCTTCTGTATTTGCACGACTTCCGTACACCTGCTGACAGCATTCGGCCCGTCACTGTTGAATGAGTTTCATGACAGGGATGGATTGCAATGTGAGGATAACTTCTGCAAGCCAAAGTGACCTTAAGTTGGCAGAGGCATTCTGGGTAGTTTTTAATGAGCTGTTGGCCAGAGTGATGGGCAGGTGTGACCTTGGGCTAGATGCCTGGGCACTATGTTGCTACCTGGGTTTGAGGGATAAACACATACTTCAAGGATGCATACATGGGTTGAATAATTGCGAATGTCTAATGCTGAATTTATGTAAAATATATTCTACAAATTGTTGATATGCACATGTTTCTGTTTACAAAGAAACACACATTCAGGGTAAATCCAGTGCACCAGCACTTAGCTAATGATACAGCAAAACATACTTTGAAGATGTCACTGTGTTGCAGTGGCGAACCGTCAGGGCCTTCAAGGTATTCAGAGAATACCCTGGAACACTCAGATAAAACAAACAAAAAAATCGATTTAATTATATAAATAAAATGAATAAATGAGAATCGTATCTGTGTTCTTGATCTGTAATATTACACTGTTACGTTGATTTGTTTGTCCTTCTCGGACCATGCACTACGCATTTCAGTGGTTTTGTGTGTGTGTCTACAGAAGGTCCAGTTGTGATAGACACGGTTCGCCACTGCGAGTGTTTGAGTTTTTTACAGCTCAAAAAGAGAAATGTGTCATTATCAAAAAGCTATATACATATAAAAGGAGGGTACTTTAGATCACAGACGAGACTGTAACATTTGAAGATATCTTATTTGGTTCCAATACTTTTTCAGATGTATTGCTTCTCTCTCCAACTACAGATGGTCCGAGGCCGACCCAGAAAGAAATAGTTTCTCTGCGGGCATTCATGCTTCTCTTCCTCAAGCAACTCATCCTGAAGGTATATCCCACCTGTCTTCATGCCTCGCAGAACCTCACACAACTTGATTTTCGCTGCTTGGAATAAAACCAGTTGTGCTGAAACACGAAATGAATTCATTATTCAGTTTTGGTAATTTCTTGATCATTTATCTATTTGAAATAGGTCCATCCATCAATATGACAATGTTAACCAACGTTAGTCATCACTTTTAACTTGAATTTCAAAATATGACTGGTGTTTTTCTTACTAAATAAGTTGAAGTACTTAATATATATTACTAACAATAAATTATATTCTAATCAAAACAAAATATGAGACATATGTCACATGTAAGACCTTTTTCTTAAGTTGTATATTGAACTCTTTTCTCTAGTTTAAGTGTAACAGGGTTTTCTAGGCAGTAATTTAAGGAATTCTTAAATTGGACAGAAAACAGACTTGGCGTGTACATACTGTCACCAAACCAAGCAAGCAAGTTATCTGGCTTTTCAATCTGTTTGGTTGTAGAACAACCAAATCACACATCCACACTAAGCCCATAAATGAAAAATCAGGAGGCCAGAACACTTAATGTGCTTGTATAGTTTCAAGTATCTAATTTTTAACTTTACAGCATAGAAAACAAGGGAGAAGATTCAACATGTTTTTCTGTGTTTTTCTTCTTTCAGGATCGAGGTGTGAAGGAGGATGAGCTGCAGAGCATCCTGAACTATTTGTTAACAATGCACGAGGTACAGGAGTCTATGTGCACCTAGTGAATTCAATGTATGTCAGTGGGCCACTTTACTGCTGCACTAAACCACAAGGTCACATTTTATTATCAGCAATATTTCTCTGGGAATTTCTTTTTCTTTTTTTTTTTTCTTAGCATTTAAACTTAGCAGCAAGATAAATGCATCATTCAACATATTTTCCATTGTGCAATAACCAGCCACTGCTCCTTGACTGTTGGAAGGTGTACCGGGGGCCCAGGTGTATTCTACAATTGCCTGGCACATGCACTGTGTCTTTGCCGCAGTTGCATTTACAGTGTGAACAAAGAACAAACACATGATTCTCTTTCTTCTCCTGCCCCCTTTTCTATTGTTCTATCCCTCATTGTCTTCCTCTCCTGGATTGTCTGCAGGATGAGAATCTGCATGATGTGTTGCAGCTGGTGGTAGCCCTCATGTCTGAGCACCCAGCCTCCATGATCCCTGCCTTTGACCAGAGAAATGGAATACGGTAAGCCTCCCAGGGGAAGACTCAATCCCTTTTCTGTTTAAGCACCAAATGAAGAGGTGATTTCACAAAATAAAGCTGAACACCTAACACCTAACACCAGTGCTGTTGCCACATGTCTATGTGATGCATGAATAATTCACAAGTTCAACGAAAGGGAAAAAAACCTATGCATGTAGCAACAATATTAACATATTGATATCCCTATATGTCACAGATGATCAAACTAACCCCATGTCATCCTATAAAATATAAATGCGCACAGTGTAGCTCTACTTGTGAATTCTATTCATTGTGGAAAGGCTGCTGCCTTCATAAGGACATTCATTCGATGTTAATGTAAATTCACTCTGAAGGAAAGTGGTTGTTAGCTAACCAGTGAAGGGCCTTTTCATCATCAGTGTTACATTGTATTCTGTCCAGACAGTGTGCTGTTGCCAGCTCTCCCTGTTTGTGTCTATTTCAGAGTAATCTACAAGCTCATGGCCTCGAAGAGTGAAAGCATTCGAGTGCAATCCCTCAAAGTCCTTGGCTACTTCCTCAAGCATTTAGGCCACAAGTAAGTCATCCATTTCAATAGCTGTGCAGTAGCTGTGCAATTACACACTCAGAAGTGGTTTTCATAATAAAAAGTCAAAAGATGAATGATGTGTCATGTTTTGAAAATGGCAGTCTGTTACATGTCTATCTTGTTTGTACTGCTATTGTTGCGCCATTGTTGTCCGTTAACCAGCCATTTTCAAATAAACAACATTACGATAGGTGTGAAACGCATAAATCAAGCTTTACATCCAGGCGATAATTCATCTGATCCTGCACTCTTTCAAAGAAGTGCGCAATTATAAGAGCCGAAAAACGTTTGACTGGATGCCAGGATGGTAAATTAGGGTGCACTTTGTAAAACACCTGAATTCATGGCTTCATGCCCTGTATGCATTAAATCACATAAGAGAACAGTGGAAAAGGTCCAAGTTACTGTTCCACAGAGTGACATTATTAATATACTTCTTACGGGGAGGTGGCAAATCTGCTGTTTGCTGCACATTGGACAGAAGAGGAAATGCCTTATGATGATTCAAAATGTGGGATGCAGGGATGGATGGAGAGTATACAGGAGGGATAAGCCCATACTAGACCGCCCCAGGCACAAGTGAAGGGCCTCTGTCCTCAGGGGACACGAGGGGCTCCATGAGAGCTTGCCTTCAACCCTCACTTTAACAGCTTTCATACATTTTAAAGCACAATCCTCCTCACTATGAGAGCCAGTGCAACTTATTAAGAATGAAACGTGTATCTTCAGTGCTTTGTTGATATTACTTTTGGTAATTATATTTTTCTTTTATTAGTTCAGTGATGTAAGGTGATGTTTAGCAGTGCTAACAAGTACCAGAAAAAGCATGAGAGAGGCTATATGACTTAAGCATTGCTCAAACTTCTTTATTAACATTTCATATATTCAACCACCTTAAAGTAAACTTGAAGACAAAGCGTAATAAATATTAAATAATATTACATTATGTCTTGTGATTTTAGAAAATATGCTTCTCTCTGCATTTCCTTATAACTATATTATTTTAGTTTATTTTATATATTTGTATTTTCATTAACATTGTCTTAACTCTGAAGAGTATCCTCAAAAAAGGTATATGGTCTCTAGGCTACACTATACACTATACACTGGCTATGAATTATCAGTTTGCCCTTTTCTCCCAAAACATTTTTAATATTCATACAGTTGAGAGAAATGCTGCTCTTCTCCTAAGTGTCCAATTTGCCAGCCTCTGCAGCAGAAAATGAAAACATTGACTTAGGTCCCAACTCGTCCTGAGGCATTGGCAGCCTAGGCTTAGCATTGTGACACCAGTCATTATGCTGACTGTAGTTTGAAATGTGTCACAGTTGAACTTCTTCAACCTATGATATCAGCCAAACGACTCGTTGCGCCCTCGCTGCTAGGGGGACCCAAGTTCCCATCGGCGAAAACACGTGGGTTTGCTGTCCTGGCTCCAAGATGGTGGAATGAGCTCCCCATTGACATCAGGACGGCAGATAGCTTGCACATCTTCCGGCGCAAACTGAAAACTCATCTCTTTCGACTCCACTTCGAGCGATAGAACTATTAACGAAGCACTTTTATACTAATAAAGGACTGGCTTACCTAAAGCCAGTTGAGTAACACTTGAAATGTTTGGCTCTATGAAACCTGATGTACTTATATGATTCTGTTTTCTTCAAGGTTGTGTCTTCCTGGTCGAATGTACTTATTGTAAGTCGCTTTGGATAAAAGCGTCAGCTAAATGCAATGTAATGTAATGTAATGTAATATGCCTTTATTGTATCTTAGAGCCTTTCCTAGTGACAGGTTAACTTCGTTTTCCTACACACCTCCAACCAAATCCCCCCAATTCATGGCAGCAGGCACTTCTTGACACTTGTCTAGAGAGCTCGACTCCCTGAGGGTGAGAATAGGGAGGCAAGCTGACGACGCTCACTGATCCTTTCAGAGACTTAGGGAGCTCTAAACAAGCCACTTTAACATTATGTGTGTGTATTTATCCACAGGAGGAAGGTGGAGATCATGCACACACACAGCCTCTTCACTCTGCTGGGAGAGAGGCTCATGGTGCACACCAACACTGTGTCGGTGACAGTCTACAACACTCTATACGAGGTAACCAAACATTCTCCTCTCAAATGTCCCAACATTCGTTCACCATTGTTTTACTGTGAATGTGGGACTTATGTCTTCTCACCTCTTCCCGAACCAGATTCTGACAGAGCAGGTGTGCACACAGGTAGTTCACAAACCTCATCCCGAGCCCGACTCCACCGTCAAGATTCAGAACCCAAGTAAGCCTGTTATGTGTCACATGTATACTCTCTAAAGTACTCCGTTCTCTGGAATAACTGACAATATGTGTGTGTGTATTTGTGTTTGCATAAATGTGATTTCAGTGATTCTCAAGGTGGTAGCCACCCTATTGAAGAACTCCACCCCCAGTACAGAGCTGATGGAGGTCCGGAGGCTCTTCCTTTCAGACATGATCAAACTGTTCAGTAACAGCCGAGAGAACAGACGGTGAGCAGAACTTAAATCACATTTTACTCGACCGCTCCGTGTATTATCTTGCTATTTGCTATCAAGTAAAGAAACATTTTGGTCCTCCTTGTATAAGTTTGTAAGAGACTCATGTAGGGACGCTCACATAGGTGCAGAATCATTCTCAGACATAATCCTAATCGTTCCTGCTTTCTGTCTTCTTTTCCCTCTAACCACCCAACCACTCCTACACACACTATCTTTAAGACATATTACTAATGCAATTAGAAGTCTTTGGAAACCACTGACCTTTATCAACACTGTAATTAGCGTAAAATAACAAGTCAGAAAGTGCTCCTTCGAGTTCAGTTGTTGAAATGAAGAAAATAAATAATGTTTTCACTTGCTGCCCCTATTTTGTAATCTTAGCTGTCAGTTTATTCTGTGAGGAGCTGCTGCAATATAAACAAAACAAATGAATACATCGCTGGCCAAATCATCAACACTATTTAATATGAATAACCAGAACAACTCACACATACACTCACTGGTATGTATGCCTTCCTATTACATGTAGAGAATGTAAGGGAGGATTTAATGCAGACTTATAACGACTCCCTATTCATAAGTTCTTCAGGTTGTCAAAAGCCAATTGTAAGATAAAGCTTTGCCGATTAAATGTTGCCAATTAAAATATATTTTTGCAGTTAGACAGTGGTGGTGTTTGTCTACAAAAACTAAAATGTCCTGAGAAATGATCCATTTACCACCAACATCAATGAAACATATTAAACTTGCTATACACAAGAGGATCACAGTTTACTCAAATGACTGAAACTGATTGTATCTGGTTTACATCTGACAGTTTTTCAAATGTATTTATTTCCTTAATGATGTGTGTGTTGCAGGTGCCTGCTTCAGTGCTCCGTATGGCAGGACTGGATGTTTTCTCTCTGCTTCATCAACCCTAAGAACTCTGACGAGCAGAAGATCACTGAGATGGTGTACAACATATTTCGTATTCTACTGTACCATGCCATCAAGTATGAGTGGGGAGGATGGCGTGTGTGGGTGGATACGCTCTCTATAGCCCACTCTAAGGTCAGTATTGTACTGTGCAACAAAGAGGAAACACTGACCTCTGCTGTAGAGGCAGACATTATCTATATTAACCTGACTCTTAAGGTTCTTCAAAAAACGATCTTTACAGTCGTTTGCATCATAAATGTGTGGCTAACATTGCCTGTGCTATTTCTCTTTTTCTAGGTGACATACGAGGCCCATAAAGAGTACTTGGCTAAGATGTATGAAGAGTACCAGCGTCAGGAGGAGGAGAATATAAAAAAAGGAAAGAAGGGCTTTGTCAGCACCATCTCTGGTCTATCTGCGCAGGCTTCTGGCATCAATGGTGTTGTTGAGATCAGAGAAATCGACGATAACTCCAATACACCTGAGAGTGAGAAGGACTATGAGAGTGTGGACTCTCGCATACTGCTGGCTGAGGGGAAGGGGCATGAGGAGGGTATGGTGGATGGAGTCAGCGTCGGTGTTCATGACCTTCTGGTGGACATCAAGGCTGAGAAGGTGGAGGCTACAGAGGTAAAGCTAGACGATATAGAAACTCTGGGAGTATCTGAGAATGGAGCACTGGTGGAAGTGGATTCTCTGCTGGATAGTGTTTATTGTGCTGCTGCAAAAAAGCTCAGGGGCAGCGTGGATGACCACAATGCACCCCCCCTCATTACTCTAGATGATGACAAGGACAGTATCCCTCACAGCAACTTTCTGTTTGGCAAGGTGGCAGGCAGCATGGAAGACAAGCTTCTGCCTGATCTGAGTACAGCTGAGCCTCTGGTCGTGCCAAGCACACAGCCCAGAGTCCACACCAGTGCCAGTGATGAGCTGGGCCTTCTTGCCCACATGACAGGCCGCTCTGAGCTTGGCTCTTTACCCAGCATCCTGGAGAACGATGAGTTTGAACTACAGGCAGCCATCGAGGGCATCAGCCCTGTGACTGGCTCTGAGAATGAAGCCTCTTCCAAAAGCCCAGAGGTCACTGAGGGTACAGATGGAGCAGAAACTGAAAGAAACTCCTCCATTTTTAAAACCTGCAGTGCAGCAGATACAACAAGCAACACTTCGGACACAGAGAGATCCCACAACGGCAGAGACAAGGATGCGAGGAAGATTCAGACGACAGCCACCACACAGGTCGGTCTGATTTATTTATCACAGAGTTCATTCATTAAAATGGAATCACCAGTACAATCCAACAGAAAAAGGCACGTTTTCAAATGTTCTGAAAAAGCACAAGTTCACTGAGTTCATAAGATTGAAAATGCCTGCGAAGCTTTGCCAGAGGGAAATAGAACAACAGACGATCATGAACACATGCAGCGTCGGGGTTGAAGAGTGGAAAGCAAGGAGGGAGAATGTTTGCAATTGTCAGGATGCCTTTTGTGAACAGTTTCATTTCATCTGACCCATAGAGATAATTCCCTTCCTCAGCTCTGGTTGTAATGGGGACAGGATGGCCTGGTGCATATCACGAGTCATCCCTCTGAGACTCAGGAAAGTGGGCTGCTGGAATAGTTGGCTGATCTAACAGGAAGGGAGAAAATAGACAGAGCATTATTCTGCAACAATGTCCTGGGATTTGTTCCTTGCTCCCCTCCTCTCCTATGAGCTGAGCTCTTTCTCAGAGGTCATGCTCTTTGACCTGACTGGGATGAAGGGCCATTGGGAGGCAGGGTTTATTTTTAAACCTTTTGTTCGCTATTGCTGATTGCTCATGTTCTTATCGCACTTTTTTGGCATCAGCTTGCTGACTCATTCAACGTATACCTGGATGTTTTAATAAGCTTGTTGTGTTTTTTTCTTTAACCACAGGCACACAGAGGTTATCACTTTAACTAGGCAATTCATCATAAATAATGATTAGTATGACAATAGCATTATATCTCATTAGGGTTGCACTATTGATCTTTAGAGGAGAATAGGATTTGCTACTGTTCTGTTCTCATGATGGACCGTGTTTGTTTATGCAATGCCTAATTAAAAGTTTGTTATTGATTGTTGTCTCCCATCAGAGTCTACACGGCCGCCTTGCCTCTTCGATGGACAGGGACCTATGTGCGGACATTGGCTTCAGGGGGGCGCCCCTAACAGAGGAGCAGCGGCGGCAGTTCAGCCCCGGCCCACGCACTACCATGTTCCGCATCCCAGAGTTCAAATGGTCAGCCATGCACCAGAGACTGCTCACCGACCTGCTGTTTGCTCTGGAGAGTGACGTCCATGTCTGGAGGAGGTGTGTGAATCGCTTTATGTGCGCTTGAAAGGGAGGGTGAGCATGATGCTTGTAGTGCGACAATGATTACCCTTCCATATCAGAGGCAACATATCATTGTATTGCTGGCTGCCTATGAACGGGTTTAGTTTATTGCACAGTAAAATTGCCATATGTTTTATACAATTAGAAATAAAATGCTTTTTCCCATAATAACCCCATTGTATTCTCCTGTCTACTCCTACAGCCACTCCACCAAATCTGTCATGGACTTTGTTAACAGCAATGAGAACATTATTTTTGTCCACAACACCATCCACCTCATCTCACAAATGGCAGACAACATCATAATCGCCTGTGGAGGGATCTTACCCCTTCTCTCAGCGGCAACCTCTCCCACTGTAAGTGCACCTCACTGTCTTCTCTGTGGGGGGATACTGCCATCTAGTGGTGGTTTAATATACACTTTTGGAGCTTTATGACTCATATGAGTTGTGTTTGGGGCTCCCCTTCTTAACTCTGTCACAGTAATGTTGAGGACATTATGAACATGTTGTGATGAGCCTCCATGTGTGTCATTTATGATTGTTTTATTGATACTCTGTAATTAAATTGCAGTCTTAAACTGAAATAGATTTTAATTATCCTAATTTGTTTATTTAGTCAGCGCGCCATGGTTATAATTTTTGCTATTACATTTCTATCTTTAAATTACTTTAATTATGAATCCACAACAGTTTTGTGCTAAATATTCATTAAATAGATCTAAACATGTACTATCCCTCTGGTGTATTTCAATCAGCAACCTTCTCACAAAATTTCCTAAGAAAACCTCCCCATGTTAACACGAAGAAAATAAGAGCTAATAAAAAAGTAGCTATATTGGTCATCTGGAAAAAAGGAAATAAATAACATCATCAAAAAGCCAGATTAAGCATAAAGGCTTTTTTTCTAGTATTTTGAGATTTATTTTACAACACCCCCTATTGACATACGTAATAATGGTTATAGGTACAAGTGGCGGTTGAGCTAAATCATGGACGAATTTGTATAAAAAGCACTATTAGGATTATTCTATTTCAAATGTTTTTTTGATTTGGCAGTGATGGAAGTGCTTTGATATTGTATCTAGTGGTTTGAGTAATATATTAAACTCTTACATTTAAACAATTTAAAATATAATCTCCTCTTGTTCAGAGACTAGAAACTATACACACTCTAAGGTAACAACGATGACCCCTGCTGCCCTCTTCCTGACATTTTACCGACTGACTGTCCTGAATACAGCAGCACCCACCACTGTGTCTATCTGTGATACAACAAGAGATGAATGTGGTAGAGATTTCCACTTTTGTTTTATCTAACTTGTGTCTTCCTTGTTGCTTGTGCAAGACGGAGTTGGAGAACATCGAGGCAACACAGGGCATGTCCTCTGAGACGGCCATCACTTTCCTGTCCCGTCTCATGGTGATGGTAGACGTGTTGGTTTTCTCCAGCTCCCTGAACTTCAGTGAGATCGAGGCGGAGAAGAACATGTCCTCCGGCGGCCTGATGCGTCAGTGCCTCAGACTTGGTGAGATCATGATTGGATGTTTGTCGCTGCCGATGTGAATGATAGTCAGTGCAGTGAGACAGTAAAACAGTATTTCTGTGTGCGGTTTTGTAAGGTGGAGTGCATCTTTTTCCTGTCACACTGGAAAATTGATGAGCTAGAAAATGCCAAGACAGTATTCTCTTCTCACACTAATAATTCCTCTAATCCCCGAAAATCCTCTGTTTGATCAGCAAAGCTAATTAATTTGGGTGTGCTCTGCTAATAGTTTACAAAATTGGACAATGTGCAGGGTTTTAGTGCAGCAAAAAGGATCATCATTTTGGATCATAGGAAATGTGTGAATGTATGTCTCTTTTGTCTGTTTGCGTGAGAGTGGTCTATATCTCTCTGTGTGTGTGTGTGTGTGTGTGTGTGTGTGTGTGTGTGTGTGTGTGTGTGTGTGTGTGTGTGTGTGTGTGTGTGTGTGTGTGTGTGTGTGTGTGTGTGTGTGTGTGTGTGTGTGTGTGTGTGTGTGTGTGTGTGTGTGTGTGTGTGTGTGTGTGTGTGTGTGTGTGTGTGTGTGTGTGTGTGTGTGTGTGTGTGTGTGTGTGTGTGTGTGTGTGGTGTGTGTGTGTGTGTGTGTGTGTGTGTGTGTGTGTGTGTGTGTGTGTGGCCTAGCATTACTATACTTGTGGGGACCTACATCTGTTTACACAGTCACGTGTGGGGACTCACCTCCCTTATTAAAAACGGGTGGCGCAGTGGTCTGTGCATCTGATCATCAGATCAAGGGAGTGCTGGGGAACTCCAGTTCGAAACCCGCTCCTGCCGCCACTGTGTCAAGCCGTTGTGTCCTTGGGCAAGACACTTCACCCGGATTTGCTCCTGTGGGTATTGTCCACAGTACATGTATGATATCAATGTGTACCTGTAAAAGCGCCTCGAAAAGTCATCGAGGCGTGAAGATGGACGGTGTGGCGCAGTGCGCTGTGCAATGATCATCAGATCAAGGGGTGAAACCCGCCGCTACTGCGTCTGTAAAGCCGTTGTGTCCTTGGGCAAGACACTTCACCTGAACTTGCTCCTGTGGGTATTGTCCACAGTGACCATTGCATGTATAAAAAAAAATATGTGTAATGTGTATTTGTAAAGCGCTTTGAGCATCTGGAAAAGCGCTATAATAAATGTAAGGAATCATTAATTTTAGGGTGAAGACTTGGTTAGGTTTAGGATTAGGGTAAGGGTTAGGGTTAGGCATGTGTTGGTTATGGTTAAGGTTAGGATACGTCTCCAGGAAATGCATGTAAGTCAATGTAATGTCCCCTGAAGTGATGTATACATGGTGTGTGTGTGTGTGTGTGTGTGTGTGAGCGAGTGTTTGCCGGATTGTTGACTCAAGTTGTGCTCTGGGGGTTGGGGAAATAGCCGCCAGACTTCAGTGTCCTTCTTGCAAACATCCGATTCCTCGTCACTGGCTTTGGTGTGAAATCAGTCTGGCTGCTGATTGAACTCCTTGTCTCTGTCCCAGCAGCAGGAGACAAATAATCATCAGAGATAATTGATTCATTTAAAGAAGGCATGCATCTTATCAACATTTAATTACCATTTAACTCTTAAATGACAGCTGATTTGCATGCTGTGTGGGTGTGTGTGTGTTTGTGTACGTGCAGTGTGTTGTGTGGCTGTTAGGAACTGTCTCGAATGCAGGCAGAGACACAGAGACAGGGGAAATAAGTCTTCCATTCGCAACAACAAGACTCAGGAAATCCTACAGAACGCTGTGACTTGCAACAAGGTAGGATGTTTGGTATCTATGCCCAAAAAAATAATCCATTTACACCTAAACACTTTGCCCCATGGGGAACATAAGACCTGCACTGAATCTACACAACCTCTCCTATTCTAAGCATCTCTTACATACATACATACAAATGTCGGCAGATATTTTGGTTAAAAATGTACAATATTCTGAACTCTTCAAAAGAAAAATAATAGAGATGAATAAGCTAAACAAAGTAGCATGTCATATTGTGTTGTCTTTCTGCTTTAGACAGCCATAGAGTAACTCTAGTAACCTGTCTCCCATCAAGGACCCTGATCGCCTCCTGCAGGATGTGGACATCAATCGGCTTCGCGCTGTGGTCTTCCGTGATGTGGTGAGTGCTCCTCTGTGTGTATGTGTGTGTGTGTGTGTGTGTGTGTGTGTGTGTGTGTGTGTGTGTGTATGTGTGTGTGTGTGTGTGTGTGTGTGTGTGTGTGTGTGGTGTGCAGTCTGTGGATATGCACAGCATGACCCCTGACTTGGCTGCAAGTAGTAGATAAAAATAGGATTTTTATTTTTTGACAGACAAATGGGCAAATCATCAGGTAAAACACAAAGTGTCATTTCAAAGAATGTATTGAGAATGATGGCAGACCTTTGAATGTGTTTCCCTTCTTTATGCAAGGTGCACAGAGAAAGCATTTCAGGCCACAGCAATGGGTTGTGTGAAATAATGTCTTCTGAATAGAAAGTGACATCACCGTTTTGTGATCCCTCTCTGCAGGATGATAGTAAGCAAGCCCAGTTCCTGGCTTTAGCTGTGGTGTACTTCATCTCTGTCCTGATGGTCTCCAAGTACCGCGACATCCTGGAGCCCCAGCGTGAGACGGCCAGAATAAGCCAATCAGGTCGCAGCATGCGTCAGGAGATCAACTCACCAACCAGCACAGGTGCTGACAGCTGCACCCTCCTTTCTTACATCCATTCTTCCTGCTCATAAATCTTGTCTATGACTTTGTCTGATATAAATGAATGGTGAGTGTCCACGTTCCTCTCTAATGCACTGCTGCCAGAGCTCAGAGCTCATTCAGTAAAATAGCAGGAATATCCTGCCTGCACTCCACTGGCTCACCTATGATTAATTCATGAGCTCTGCTAATTGCACTGCACAGAATTAAATGTGGAAGCTGAGGAGATGCTAGTTATGAACTTGAAAAGGCATCATCGTTCTCCGTGAAACCAAAGATAATATATGCCTCAGGTCATAAATCATACATTAAGCCACATGAAAGGAAACCAAAAAGGTTTAACTCAATGACTGCTGCAGTGCCAACTTGCTATTATGAGATGCTCGAGTGAGCATACTTTATCAACTTCCATTCAGACAAAGGGTGAAGCGAATCAAAGAAACAAGAGGAAGAGGAGAGAGGCTAAAGGAAATATGAAAGTGTAATTTGAAGTGCCCGGAACACATGGAGAACAAAGACAGAGAAGATGAGAGATGGGAAAGCGGCAGCATGCTGGCCAACTATGGGTTTTTGGGGCAGTGGAGCCAGGCTTGCTATTTTCAGCCCCATCTGTCAGTGCCCATTAGGCAAGCAATCCACCAGAGGAGAATGGGATCATAGAGGTTGCTGGAAGGAGAGAGGCACACTGACGCCTTCATACATTTCACCAGAAAAATAGGGGAATTTTCCAGGCGGCATGTGGCAGACGATTGTGTGATGGACCAGGAAGCCAGACGACTTGCTAGCTAAATCAGGCCCTGTTGACCTCATTACAGGGCATGTGATGAATATTAATACAACTGGCCTTGCATCTACTGTAGGTACCCAATGGGTTAAAATTAACCAAAGTCAGACTACAAAGGAACTTCTGCAGGTTTCTGGGAGAAAAAGACAACAGTTGTTTGCTTTATAGTTAATGCAGTTTCAATGTATGAAGAGACAGAATGCTACAGATTCACAGTCAACATATCATGTACATAGAAGGGTGCGGTGTACAGATTTGAATAGAGCAGCTGGCTCCTGCATCAGCGTTTCAAAGCTTTTTTAAATAGAAGGCCTTCCAGGGCTTAAAGCAGGAGGAAGATAAAGATATAAAAGGATTTATGTTTTATTAGCATAGAAGGACAATAACAGAGAGATAATCTCTAGAGGATCAGAGCTTCTGGAGAGAGATCTAAGAAGCTGCGTGAGCACATAGCTCGTTCTATACATGCTAAATCACCTCTTGGCTAGGTAATATAAAGCTAGCGCTGGAATAAAGTTGTATTCGTTGGCATTAGTTTACTGGTTTCTAATCTCTATGTTACTTCTCATGGCATATGATAAGAATATCTATTACCAATATGAGTAATCAGAATCAGAATACCTTTATTAGAGGGGACATTTGCATTGTTACAGCAGAAAAGAGCCAAAGACAGCTTAATGTTACCTAAGAAGCATGCATCAAAAATTATAATAAAAAAAGGTACACAATATGTTAACATACATATAACGCAGGGATTAAGAGATGATTTAATTAGTGACTATTTGAATCTAAAGCAGTAAAAGTATCAAATATGAGGATCTGTATGAACTCATTGTAAATGTTATGAGTTTAGGTTATTGGACTGTTGATAAAACAACAATTTGAATTGTTTTACTAAATGATTAATCAATTAAATATGATAAAGAAAATGAACATTTGTAATAAAGTTCTTTATGTGTGTGTGTGTTCCACAGAAACCCCCCTAGCATTTGACAGCAGTAAAGACCACCCTGCACGATCAGACCTCCACCTGGAGAGCTCCCTTCCCCACACAGACTCTGGTATCGGAGAGGAGCAGGTAGCCAGCATCACTAACGGCTCTGATCTGGAGCACAGCACAGGAGTGCTCATATCTACCCTGTCCTCAGAGGTGAAGAGGTCTCAGGAGAGTCTGTCTGACTCTGAAACGCTGCTGAAACCCCCCTCCTCCATCATTAGCATTAGCCAGCCCAAAAAGGGCATCAATGTGAAGGAGATTCTGAAAAGCCTGGTGGCTTCTCCAGTTGAGGGCCTGGAGGCTGGGCTGGAGCCCCTGTCCTACCCGGACCCTGCTGCAAACCCCCAGGCCCACGCAATGCTGCCCATGCAGTTTCACTCCTTTGACAGGTGAGGAAGTGTCAGTGTTTGGTGGTCTCTTGTGCCCAAAATCACATTTGGAGGAGTTTTAGCCATATTCTAAAGATCATGTAGATCTTTAGAATATTTGTAGAGGTGTCAAACTCAATTTCATCTCGGGCCACATTAGCATCATGGGCCAGTTTACAAGACTATATAAACATACATATATACATATTTAATATATATAAAAGAATGTATTATATTACATTATTGCCTCTGCATTGGATTATTATTGGATAGGGTAATAACTTCAGTGAGAATGTCACAAAATGATTTAAAAAGAAAAGCCAAATTCTGGAGAAAAAAAGTCCAAATAAAAAAAAATAACAGACATTTTGAAAAAAAGTCAGATTCTGAGAAAAAGTAAAATTCAAAGAAGAAATGCATATTTTGAAGACAAAAAGTCAAGTTCTGAGAAAAAAAGCATATTTTGAAGAAAGAAAGTCAAATTCTGAGAAAAAAGTCTAATTTGAGATGCATTGTGGGACATGTAGTTTATGGGCAACGTGCTTCTGTAAATCGGCATGTAACCGTATAATAAACATATTATATTCTTTACAAGCTCTTGTGGGCCACATACAATGAAGTCACGGGCCGGATTTGGCCCCTGGGCCTTGAGTTTGACACCCCTGATGTAGACTGTACATCGACCCTTTTCATGCCTTAGCTTTTGCTTTTCAGTTTATTTCCAGAATCCCATTGGTTAATAGTACATTTTCTGAATGAGAACACAATCCCTTTAGTTTACAAATTCATCACAGTAAATATGTATTCTGCATTAAAAATAACTAAACGAGGCATAAAGTTAAAACCGGCATAGACTAGGGGGATAATAATAATATGTGGTCATACCGTCAGAGTGATTATTAATGGTTCGTCAACAATGGTTTCGAGGTTTGGCTTTTTGACCATCCTCGTTTTTTTCTTTGCAACCAGAAATGCTTAACTAAATACAACCAAATCCTGAAAATACATCTTAGGCGACACAATTGTAACAACTTTAATGATAAAAAAAACACATAATAAAAGAGTAAATGTTTTTAATCCAAATCACAATAATCTAGTGAGGGTCATTTTCTCGTAGACTCAAGAGGAGGTCTTTCTGCAATAGTGACGACCCTCCCCCCTCTGCTGGAGGTGTAGAGAAATTAAGCCTGATTAAGCCACAGTTCAAAGTCATAATATACGTATGTTGGATCCAGTTTAGACAAAACATTTGTTATACTTGAGTATTTTATTTCATTTTCATTTAATCGTTTATTTGAACAGGGACAATGCACATTAATGAACACTTGAGGCAAATAATGCTTCAAGTGTAAAAATGCCGAATTTTAGCTTTGAGCTCATTTCCATCTGCAGTCCCTCACATACAACATATAAGAACATGACATTTATAAAGATATTTATTGTTCTTAATCTGTGAAGCTATCTTTAACAAAACCAAACACAGACCTAGATGACATAAAACAAGACAAGTAATTATTAAATGTTTGACTATCATTCTATGATGTTTACATTTCTCTGAGGAAAGCTTTGATTTCATGCCATCACATTGTGTGTGTGTCTGTGTGTGTGCATGCATGCTATCACTCAAGTGACTGTAAAATGCTGATGATAATCCTCTGGGTTTATTTAAGTAATCCAGAATACCACTAATGGCTCCTAAATAGCATGCTACACATTATTCATTTCAGGCCACTTATATTGTATTCATCCCCCATGGCAAGGAATTCCTGTGTTTGAAAAGGTCTCTGAAAGCATTGTGGCACTGCTGCGGTTTATTTACGTTCCTGGATTAGATAAACTCACACAGTAATCTGTCTGGATTTGAAAGTTTACAAACCTGTTCCTGCAGGGATTTCAAGCTTCAAGCCCCTGATCCCTGTCCCCTATGGTTGATAACGTTTGGAAGATCACATTTTTTGCTGAAAGTAACTTGAGTTGGTTTATCATAAAACAGAAACTCATCCAGTTTCTCCTGTGTTTAGAGAGAGAGAGAGAGAGAGAGAGCGAGAGAGAGAGCGAGAGAGAGAGAGAGCGAGAGAGAGCGAGAGAGAGAGAGAGAGAGATAGAGAGAGAGAGAGAGAGCGAGAGAGAGAGAGAATAGAGATAATAGAGAGAGAGAGAGAATAGAGATAGAGATAGATGAGAGATATCGAGCTCGATCGCTATATATAGTATCTAGAAGATTAGACTACGATAGAGATGCGAGAGAGTAGAGATGAGAATAATCACTGCCAGCCTCCAGAGAGGTCGGCAGAGGACTCACAATGAGTCAGGGGGGAACAAATGGGGCCTCCTTTTCTTTTTGTATGCCATGCTGCGTAGCTGAGCTGTGCCGAGGTGAGCCTGAGGAATAGGGAAGAGATGGAGGAGTATGTGGTGAGAGGACAGCTGAGAGGGTGGGGGTCTCCAGGGTGTTGATGACAGATTAAACAGAAGCGGCCTCACGCCACACCGTGCCCGGCCCTGTCGCCCTCACCGCTCACACCCGTAATGGAACCTGGCAGCCTGAAATGAGTCGCCACAGCAAAGTGTATTATTTTTGAAATGCTTTCACACAAACCCTCCTGACCACATATACAACTTTGTTCCATGCTTTTCATGTCACTCCCCCCCTTCCGGCCTCTATTTGCTGTGTCTAATTGTTTGCCACCTGCCAGCAAAATGAGCTGCCAGACATGGACAAGCCTTTCATTTGTGTGTCGGGGCGACAATAGATTGGGAGTGACAACATCAAAAAGGAAAAAGGAGGGGGAAAATGGCTTGAAATGGGGTGCACAGGGGCAGTCGTAACAGAGGTCCCTGTGCTGCAGGCCTTCATGGAGGAGGTTTAAATTACTCAGCATCCAGATGTCCGTTAGACCAGATGGAAATACAGTACAGAAATACTAAGTCATCCTTAACTTCTTCCGTTTTACACCTGTCCTTCCCATAATGCCCCATAATGTAGTGTTGCTTACAGATTCGTTTTTTCCATAAAGAAGAACAAAGGTAATTGGTTTTATTTGAATGTAAGAGTTGATGCTGAGCAGATTATCTCTTTATCTATCCCTGTATTTATATATTTAAAAAAATCAATATTAGACTAAATTTGTTGGATTTATGAAGGAAACATCCGTTGGTTACACTTTACACTGCAGTCATCTCCCACCACCGCATACCTCATTAGTATTAATGCCAAGATTAATCCTTGCTTTATTCTCTGCAAGTAAATTAACACAATTCTATTAATAAAATATGCGCTAGATAATCTATACATGATTCATGAGTACTTCACTAATTAATTATTCATCAAAAGAGATTCATGTTTTTATCTTCATCCTGTATGTTTAATGTAACGTCCCAGCTCTGCCTAACAACCAGCAGGCCTCAGCTGGAAGATACAAGCAGGGAATACATTTGGAAAACAAGATAACATCCACGATGGCTTCAGATAATCAAAACACGCTAGTGATATCTGAAGAAGAGATTTCAAGGAGAAGAGCAATAGATCTGCTAAATAAATAATGATTGTCATCCGTGTTCTTTGAGGCTCAGCTGTATCTCTGGAGATGATCACATTTCAGATAGCTTTCAAACTTCTCTGGCTCTTTTGAAATATCAAAAACGTTTTACTGTTTGTATTTGTTAGTTGGTATATCTGTTGTCTCTTAATGTGTATTATATTCTACTTTTTGTATTTTTGTCCATAGAAAACCGACCAAGCTATATAATGTATTATAAAACTGCAAGATAAACACCAAAAAGCCTAAAATACATCAAAGCCAAGTTAGTGCAGCTATTTTTGCTTAATCTATTATTCCATGGATTGTGGATATACGGTTTAATTGCAACATAACAAACTGCAATGTTTTGTTGAGGGAGGGTTTCTGGGTATTTTCTTCGGTTGACAACAGGCTAGCTCGTGACAGAGCAAAGGCCTGGCCTGTGTCACCCAGAGTAACTGCCGGAGATTGGACGAGACATTATCTGGCACCCTTGCAAACCCAAAGGCCAACTGCAGACGTGATAAGGACGAGCTTTCCTTCTCCTTCCTGTCGGGGAGTTTTTGCAGGACCACTGCCACTGCATGCTGTTTAATCCTGGGCCAATCAGATAGCTTGTGAACAGAGGTCTGCTGTGTTAGTGGTGTGTCTGCTGTTACACAAGGTCACAAGTGTATCTTTCATCTCCAGCATCCACAAGCTTTTTTCTTCACATGTTTAATTCATGAGCTTTGCCCCTTTCTCTCTTAGCACTATGTGATGGTTTGCACAGTAGCTTTTGCAAATAAAAGGGAATCCACGACTATCATTAATAAATTACATTATTCATTTTTTACTCCAAGCATCTCGGTTGGAGGAATTGCTTTTTTTTAACTACTTCCCCCTGATCAAGCTTTAAGAGTTGGGTAGCTACAGATAATACACACCCTCTGCTTGATATACTGAGAACTATATCTGGAGCTATGTCAACAGGGTGAAACTGCAATCAACCAGTTGGAGTATTGTTCAGTGATGCAAATTAGTCGCTTTTCGGCGCCTCCCGCTTTTTTAACGCTGATTTGGGTGACTTGTGTAATTCCGAAGAAGTGGAGAACCGAAGAGTTTTTGTTTAACTTGGTTGACATTTGCGCTGACTGCTAAAGTCCACAATTGAGCCAGACTGCGGCTGTTTTCCTATAACTTGCCATTCGTTTTTTTTGTCTGTGTGCCATGGCATTCATGTACAGCCTCTGGAGGTGAGACTGAATTGTAACTTCAGTCAACATATTCTAATGTTTTTTAAATATTAGACAAAAAAGTTGTACTATAACAATAACATACTACATAATTTACAGTATCTCACTCTTATCGCTGACCCTTCCCTTTGGAACTCACTCCCAAAACACTTCTCACTTCAAAAAAGAAGAAGAAATCTAGATCGCAAAATAATTAAACAAGCGAGTAACTGTTTTTCCTGGCCAAGGACAGGTTCCTTGAACACAACACGAGCGTAACGTGTCTTCACGTTGTATATGTCTCGTCTGAAAGGAGTGCTGACGGAGAGCACCGGAACGCCGCTCCAGCTCTTCAAATATTGCAATACCCACAAGGAGCCGTACACATGCCGCAGTGTTTGCGTGGCTGTGTCTTTAGTTGTAAGCACAGTGGCGATCTGTTGTTATTAGCAGCTGGTTAGCTAGCTATGCTAACGAATTTAAAGAGCTTTTCTACAACCAGGTGGAAGAGAGCTCTCTCCTGAGAGGCTCAAATAACCTCAGCTCAGTGAGGTTAAGGCACACCTTGATATGAGACATTAGAGACTAAATGAAAAACAGGTATGAAATACTATATGACAGCAACAACAAAGTTGTTAAAAATAACAAGAATATCGTTTCAAAGGGTAGTGATTTGTAAAATATCCAAAAAGACAAATCTGCTTATAGTTCTGTTTCATATGGGTGTTGAAAGATGTATCCATAGATCTCCTAATGTTGCTCTGAAAGTGCACCAGGTTGATGCTTTTAACTTCAATATTTTAAAAAAAAATCTTCCCGGGGGAGCATGCCCCCGGACCCCCTGGAGAAGGTTAGGTCCCCCCCCCCACTTAAATCATGTTCACATGGATAGGAAACTAAATATATTTGCACACATCTTGTGTCCATATCTTTCTGTTTTGGTGGTCATGCCACAACCGTGCACGTGCGTGCATGCATGCGCGAGTCATGGTAAGATATCTGGATTAAGAGGTTGCTTTTTCTTTGCACAGCATGAAAGAAAGGCTAAATGAATGGGCTGTGATTTTAGTTTTTTTAAGCAGAGGTTGAGTTCAATCATTTGTACGACCCTCAGGATGTTGTAAAAATTGAAAGGAAAAAGGTTCCCCACCCTTCCTGTAAATAATAATAAAAACCCTTGATTTATAACTTAACATCTCTGTCTCCTATTGATCTGAGTATATTATAAAGAATAGCCAGTTAATTGAAGCATTATAGCGCAGGCCTTTGTCAGATGGTATATTACGCTGTTTTTTTTATGCTTCGAATAGTTCTCTCTTTTTCCACCATACCTGTGTTTGCATCACTGATTGTTATGTCTGGAAAGTGCTTAGCAGTATTGTTATTGGTGTTACTTTTTATAAACCACATTATGTTTCTTTCTTTACGAGTAACAATGTGTCCCTTCCTTTTATATTAACATCAAACCTAGGGACCTACTCAGCGATGGTTTTCTTTTAACTTTTTAGACTTTGGCATCAAAAAAATCCAAGGACAGTCTCAGTTAATTAAACTGAAATGCGTCGATTAAAACATAGTCCTCATATGCAGACAAAATGTTGTTTTTTCATAAGATGTGAGAGATTCTCTTATAAAATAATAAGTAACACACTTCCTTACTTCTGCTCAACTCTGCTGCAAAAGATGAGCTTCCAGATATGTTTTTTCGTTTCCCATCTTACATATTTAGGAATAATAAGGCAACCCAGTCTAGAAAAGACTGTCCATAATAATTTAAATGTTATTCCTTAATCCACTATTTGGAACTAGTGAGATGGAGAAATGTAACAAAATGTTCTGGAAGGATATGTATTATAGAAATTCTTAGTTAAATGTATTGTTACCCACCTCCTATAGACAACAACATGTCAATAATAATATATAAAATAAACAAAAAAGCATTCTCCCAATTTGTATCGCATAACTTGTATTATTAACTGACTCATTTTTAAAAGCACATCATATAAAAAAATGTATTTAGGCCACATTTGATTTTATTTATGTCAAATTGACTTGCAACCTGTTTTAACACGATGTGGGAATGCCATCCATAGCTTGATGTGACAACCATTCTGTTAGTGTGACAAGCTGTCAGTGTCCCTGCAACCCAGAATGAATGCTCCTAATCGATGACTTCTGTAATATGACTCTCCATCACAAACGTCTCAGACTCACAGGGTATACAGCTGAGAAATTGCTTGCCTTAAGGTTGCAGCCCCTTTATTATTTATCAATAAGTCAACGGGTTAGACATTTTAATCATATCATATTCATCAGCAACAACGCCAATGTGGCTATGTACCATGTAAGCTTGGAAATGTTATACAGGCATAGTTTAAGAAAATGTTGTACTAATACGTTTTCCATTGTTGTTTTTTTAAATGTGATTATATTTAATTATTATACAGAGGAAGTGGATTGGTGAAACAAATATTCTCTGCAGGAATATCTTTATTGTCTTTTATACTTTTGAAGGCACACATGCATTATGCATCATACAGTGTTTGGATCCATATGTGTAGAATATGTATTCTTATATGAGAATTTGATACGATTATATACGTTTATACATGGAACTAGATTAGGCACAATCATTCAAATAATATTACGTTTTTTCTTTCTTGACTTTAATTATTCATGGGTCATTCTAACTTTTCCGTTTGTCTTGCATCTGTACTTTCAAAGTCAGTTTTTTTTTTAAACAGCGACTTTTATTTAGGGTTAAGATGAATGTAGGCTATAATCCACATACATGTCTAACACTCTTCCTCCACATCAAAGCCCAGATGCTGCTCTGTATGTCTTCACAGAGCAAATGCCAAAAGCAAAGGTCTTGAATCTCATGCTCAATGAGCCGTAGTTCTGTCAGTTCCAACACAGACGGCAGCTAGCAAACGTCTGTCAGTAAAAACTGCCAAGATGCTCCTAGAGAGCCTCTCATTAGGGTTGGGGATGTTTTGGGCTCCTTCAAGCAGAGCAGAGGGAAGCCGAGGGCCACCAGTGGCAGGACGAGATGTAAGGCAAAGTGTAGTAGCTGTCTGGCTGGCCTCTGCTCACTGGTTTATTTACTCCAGCCTCCCGTGTGTATGTGTTTGCATTGCGTTATGCTGACAGATGGAGTAACAGGTCAGGATGTTTACCTTCCCCTATGTCCTGACTAACGTCTGGGCACACTCGCGCTGGCTCTGCTTGAGAGCAGTAGGAGATGATAAAGATCATAACATGCTCTCTTTTATTACTTCAAATAAAATCTGTTTTTTTAATTATTTCTGAATAATAATTTTAAATTTTTTTATTTGAAGTAATGAAGTAAAAAAGCCTCCAGATGCTGACTGTACTGAAATGTAGTTGTATTATGACAAGCTTCTTTTTTTTTCAACGGCAAGTTAGTCAAGTTTTGCAAGATATAACATGTACAACACATGACATACTGTCGGAGGGCATTTACAATACAGTGCATCCGAAAATATCATTAGTTATCATAGTCTGTTCTTGGGCTGTATTTGGGGAACCAAGGTTTCAAAATATACTCACATTGGGCTTCTCAGCTCAACTCAACATTTATATTTGATCTTACCTGCTATATAGCTGGCTTATTTTATTTTATGTTACACCCCGGTTCCTTGCGACTGTCCTGAAGAAAAAGTGTAGTTAACCCACAGTTCAGAAGTCTTTTTTATCATTATAGCAAACAAGGCTACATATCAGATGCATTATTCTATGACTTTATTACAAGTGGATTATGCAGTTAGCACCTGTAGGGTTTTACTGTCTTCTCAACAGCACTTTGACAGGGAAGATACTTGCAAGCAGAGGACATAAACCGACCTGCTGACTAAACACTCTGCTGACCCTTTAGATAAATGTTTCTCTTGCTGTTAACACTGCTACAGAACAATCTAAACATCTCCCATCATGCATGGTACTTTTTGTATGTGTGTGTGTGTGTGTGTGTGTGTGTGTGTGTGTGTGTGTGTGTGTGTGTGTGTGTGTGTGTGGTGTGTGTGTGTGTGTGTGTGTGTGTGTGTGTGTGTGTGTGGTGTGTGTGTGTGTGTGTGTGTGTGTGTGTGTGTGTGTGTGTGTGTGTGTGTGTGTGTGTGTGTGTGTGTGTGTGTGTGTGTGTGTGTGTCTTGTAGGAGTGTGGTGGTGCCTGTGAAGAAAACCTCCCCTGGCAGCCTAGCAGTTCACACAGGGGGAGGCAGCAGCAGCACCTCTGCTGGGCTGACAGCTGGCAGCACCCCCAACATCTTTGCTGCTGCCTCTGCGACCCCCAAAAGCATGATCAACACCACAGGTAGGTCACGCACAAGGGTACTGGAATATACTCCTATATTTAAGATACTAAATGCAGCCCTGGTAAAGTGGTTAATTTCAAATGATACTACTCTTTGCCATTTCAGTTATAACTGTTCACCATAATGACCTTTCTTTCTGTGATGCCATTCCAAGAATTGAAACAAAGCTGCTGGATCATGTGATCCTGTATGCCTCCGCAGGGGCCTGTTGTAACCACTAGAGGGCCCTCTTCACCTTCCTATCAGCGTCTGCTGCAGCTCTGCTGTGGCAAATAAAAAATGCTCTCCTTCAACCGCAAGCCTTCCTCCTGATACAGCCAAACCACAACAACTCCATTTTAATCCACCGCAGTAGATTGTAACAGGGAATATTATTGGTACGAATGGCTCTCCTGTGTTCTGTGTGTTCCTGTCTGATTGACTGCAGGGTCCCCCCCCACCCCCGCTGTCACGCTGCTTCTCTCTGGGCTCTGCTGCATTTAGCCAGTTCCACCTCAGGGCTCCTGTAGTCCAGGCCTCTGAAAGGACCCACTTAACACCAAGAACCATTAGGAGCTCCAACACCTTTTTAATGTGCTCCATTACAAAAAGTCTCCCTCTCCTCTCTCTGAGCCCCTCTGCAGGAATGTGAGAAATGTATCCAAGTCAAAATGTGCTTTGAGCTGACGCCACAGGCCCTCACCCAGACCCGTGATCTCACTCAATATGATGTTTTCCTCTCACAAGGACAAGTCATGATGATTTTATACTTGTGTCTCAGGGTTTACCTTTACATTACTACACTCAAATAGCCTGACTTGGCTTTGATACCTAAGCAAATTTACAAATTTGATGCATCGTCTTGGTATGAAAAATGGTTCCATATGTTGCTGCTGGCACTGCTTTGGAGGTGCACTTAGATTTAGTTACAGATTGGGTGCACGATGTGACATGCTTACCAAGTTTTCATTTGTTTAACTTGGTTGAAATTTGCGCTGACTGCTAAAGTCCACAATTGAGCCAGACTGCGGCTGTTTTCCTATAACTTGCCATTCGTTTTTTTTTTGTGCCATGGCATTCATGTACAGCCTCTGGAGGTGAGACTGAATTGTAACTTCAGTCAACATATTCTAATGTTTTTTAAATATTAGACAAAAAAGCTGTACTATAACAATAAAATACTACATAATTTACAGTATCTCACTCTTATCGCTGCCCCTTCCCTTTGGAACTCACTCCCAAAACACATCAGAAACTGCACCAACCTCCCCAACAAAGGAATATTTTTTAGATTGGCTTTTAATGTGTGATTAATGTTGTGTCCTAGTGTTAGATGTTATGTAAGCTCGATTTTACTTTCGACTTTTATTTTTTACATGTATTATTATTATTATTATTATTACATGTATTTCGATACCTAAAAGTTAAATTTGTAAAGATTATTATACAACAATTATAATACATATGAAATGGTAATACTAATATGGAATGCTGCTGTTGGTCTTTACTGCAGGAGCCACGGATGCAGCCCCCTCTTCTTCCTCTTCCTCCAGTTTTGTGAACGGAGCCACCAGTAAGAATCTCCCGGCCGTGCAGGCGGTAGCACCCATGCCTGAAGACACAGAAGAAAGCATGAGGTACAGCAGGGCCGTCTCTGTTCAGCACTACTTCTATTTCCTGTTACTGTAGCCAACATTATTATTATTAAAATGTTGCACCTAATGTTTTAATATCTACTCGTATACATATTCCAGGGTGAAAAGCTTTCAAACACATTTTCTTTGACATAGGTAGGTATTTTCTTTGTCTCTGCATTGTGAAAAACAGACGACAAATAAAAGTTGAGGTGTTTTTGTCTTCAGTCAGTAAAGTGGGGCCTAATTCTTTGTGTATATTTGTGTATTTCGGTGTGTATATCTTGTCGTGACCTTGACTCATCTGCTCTAATAGTTTGTGACAGGCGCCCTTAGTCCTGCTCTCCCCCTGACGGCTGAGCGCCCAGGTCTTTCTCCAGACTCTCTCTCTTTCTCTTTTCAGTTGCCATGGCAGCAGTAACCGACATCACTTAGCGTAACTGTGAAGTCAATGATAGGACTGTCTCGCTGCAGAGCCTCATATCTGAGATGAGCAGAAAAACAGCTAGGCTAAACTGCCTGCTCCACTATGAACTGAAAATAATAAATATGTATTTGATAATATCTATTGAATCATTTCTTCATCTAAATCACAAAACAACATGAAGCAAGTTCTGCCTGTGGTTTCATTTGCAATTGTTCTTTCTATTTCAGCGCCTTTTGTGAAGTGGACCAGTGTTCACTGCGCCAGGGACAGACCCCTCCCGAGCTCAAACCCTTTAGCTCCCTGACAGGATTACAAGCAGCCTCCAGAGATGCAGGCCAGTGTCTTAGGCAAGGACATTTCTGTTAGCCACCTAGACCCACTTCACCCTGCTTTGAATGCCAGTGTGTCATCCCCATGCTCTGTTTTCCCAGGGTGCAGGAAGGCAGATTACACTCTACACCCCCATACTAAACCAATCCTTCCTCTCCTTTTTTTGTTTCTCCCTACCCTGCTGCTCTCTGCCTATCTTAGCTGGAAAAACAAGCCTTTTCTGTCCTCATGTTGACTAGTATCAGTGTGTGCAACATAAGAGCGCAGAGATATGTTGCAGCTTGAGTCGTATCTCTGCTTCTATACAGTGTGAGTTGTAAGGCTGCATGACTCCAGCTCACAGTTTCTCCGAGGCTCTTGGATAATGTCAGGCAGCAGCATGTAGTGAGTGTGTAGGGGATAAGGAACTGGCCTCTGCAGTCTGCAGAAAAACTGTGATATCCGATGTTTAAGCCTGGCACGATAACACAACAAAGAATGCAAACAACGGCTGATAAATCCTCTTTGAGAACAATCAAATGTTCTCTCAACTCCAGTGATAGCAGCTTTAATCTCATGGATACCTAGCTTGGTTTGCATCCCCTGAAATGTGTTAGTTACCCTCTGCACTCAGAGACCCTATCAGTGTGGCTACATGCTAACTAGTACTAGCTGTGTGCACCTGGTTGACACTGAGGGTGCATTTTTCTGCCTTACCCTTGATGAAAGAGCACAATCCTACTTCCCTTACATTTCTACTCTAATTCAGGTGTCTCATTTCCCTTTCATGACTTCTTTCTTGATGTGTTTTCTTTCACAGCATAACTACAAAGCTGGAGAGGGCCTTGGAGAAGGTGGCCCCCCTGCTGAGAGAGATCTTCGTGGACTTTGCGCCCTTCCTGTCGCGCACCCTGCTGGGAAGCCATGGGCAGGAGCTGCTCATTGAAGGTACAGATGTTGTCTAGTACATTTCTTTCTTCAAACTGCCCCAACCACCCTGCTCGCCCTGTTTGTACTACACCGGCTGCCTCATTGATGGATGCATACGCATTGGTAGGTGTTGACAGGAAAGTCACTATTTTGCACACAAGCTAGGAGTCTGCCAAGAGTGATTATATCTGCTCTCCCTTTCATTCATCTTCTGACGGCTGTGTGTTTTGCTTTCTTCATGATTCACTCCACATATTCAGGATTATTCCGAGATGTGGTATTTTTAAACATCCTTATTTCACAGTCACGGCAGATGTCACGTTGAAATGAATGTTGGAATAATTGGTGGCCTTTGCCTCATGCCAGTGATATTTTAAGCTTCTCAAGGTTACCCTGCTGCTTGGTGGATTTTTGTCTTTTTTTTTGTCCATTTTTTTTTAATATCAAAATGAACTCAAGGGAAGTGATATTTGTCTGCGGTTTGCCATTGTAGGAAAATCTAAAACCTTTACCGGTATTTACATTGGAAGTAAATTGACCCTTTTTTTCATTTATTGCATGAAAGAATCCAGCAGATTTTTCCACACAGTCCGGACCAAATCCAATGACATGGAAAGTGAAATTAAGTAAGGCTAACAGGGACCCTGTAACATTTGTATTAGTCTTAAAGGTAAAGCAGTAAAGGTTTGTTGATGTTAAAGGGATAAAGTACTGCAAGCTAACATTGGAATTATGGATGTCTGGTACTCTGATTCACAATAAAACAGCCTTTATCATCTTTTCCATGACATCCTCATGATTAGGGTTTGTGTTTATGAAATGTTGAAATGACCAACTTCAACTTGACATTTTTTTTTTTTTTTTTTTGTCTGAGATAGGAATGTCTCATTTTGTTATTGTAATGTCCATGTTTTGTGTCTGTAGCCTGTACAATAAATCAAAAAAAGAAATCCTCATGATTTTTATTTAAACAGAGTTACATCGGTCACATTGCATATCTGCGCTGGTCTGACTGGCTTGGTTGTGCACATTGTGTACAGGAGTGTGAGATGCTCCTGCTGCACTCTACTCTTATTTCCTGGTGGTTGTGTGAAGGCTCCCAGGTTGGCACTCTCTCTAACCTCAGGGACTCTGCCTGCATGTGTGCGCTCTGCCAGTCTATTCCCAGAGCTTATTTTGGCTTTAATACAAGACACACACACACACACACACACACACACACACACACACACACACACACACACACACACACACACACACACACACACACACACACACACACACACACACACACACACACACACATGGCACAAGTGCTTGAGACTGTTTCTGTAGACATTTGTCTGTGGGTGTCCTATGTGGAATATTTGTGTGTGGCCTCCAGTCTCTTGACTTGACAAATTGAAATGATATCTCAGAGTTTTCTTACTGCCAAAGTCTTCTAAGAGTTAGCTTAACCGATATTAGTTCAGAAGATGACAGCAGGCTGGAAGAATGCATTCTGGTGACTTTATTACTACAGGATCCAGAAAGAAGTTGTCTGACACGTGTCTGCTTTCCTAAGCATAATATATTGGTAGGTTTGCAGTATGTAAACGGAAAGCTACCCTGCAAATGTATTTGATTGCTGCTTATATTCATTTTTTTACACACAATCTTAAATATAATATTTTGTTTTGACATAAAAAAAATAAAGAAAAACGTTATATCTGACATTTGAAGATTATTTGTCTTTTTAAATTAGGATTTGTAAGTGGTATTTATTTCAAGCTTTTAAAGTAATCTACTTGGGAATGGTTACTCATCAGCAGAGTCTTGTTTTTTTTGTATTCTGCATCAAAAAAAGTTCTTGACTAATGCCATTACAAACATTCAAAAAGATTACAGTTTGTTTGTGTTTCCATTTCAGCAAACAGGCAGTTTCCTCCATACATCTTGTATATGCCTTTCACATACTGTGTGTATACTGTGTATATATATGTATGTAAATAGCCATGTATGCCAGGGCATGTGGCCAAGGCTCCTCACTCACACTCAGGGGAAAGGAATAAAAAATCAGGTAGCATAGTCTTGACAAGTGTGAATATGTCTGTTGCCCTTTCACTCAAAGTCTGTCAGCGGACTGACCAAGCTGACAAACCAGAGCTGAGTGTAACCCCACAAACAAGGTCGAAGATGGACAGCTCTGGCCTCAGTGCTCCTCACCAGATGTGTGTTACCCTGCCTGGGACTGTTCAAAGTGCACCCTGACACGAATTAGAGCAGGTTTATCAAAACAAATGCACAGATTTACCACATTGACTTTAAATCTTTATATCATCGAGCCTCTCGGGTCTTGTCCCAGCTGTAGTGTGTTTGTCCAAACTGCTTGAGCTGTTCCCTCTCTTCCTCCTTTTCTTTTTGTCCATTCCCAGGCTCACAGTTGAAATACTGTGCTGTAGTGCAAAGGCGCTCCATTTACCAGTAATTACCAGTCATCCATCACTCCTTAGATTGCTCGGGGTCAAGCCCCTCTGTGCCCCTTGTGCCCCTTTGCCTCACCCTATTCCTTCTACCCCCCTGCAGACGTGGTCACTGCAGCAATTATGTTGAGTGCACCCTGAGCTTTACACTTGGAGTTGGTGGCTGAGGCCTGTGTGTGAACACTGCTGCTGTTGTGATGCCTGCCGCCTGCTTCTTGCTGTCCCCTGAGCGGCCCAGCCTGCCGGCACATTGCCCCACAATGCCACATTCACCCGTGCCTTAACCCTGCCCTGTTTACAGGAAAGGACTGGCAGCCCGTGTTTAAATAGATTGCATTTAGTTTGTCTACCAGCACAAGGCCGGGGTCAGTTGGTCACCTGACTCCTGTGTCAGAGCGGCTGACTTATGGCTCAGCATGTCACTGCTATAACAAGAGGTCAGCAGTGGCACTCTGTGTACAAGAGAAGGGTCACATCCTCTCAGAGTATTTACAATACGCTCCCTCGGACACTCTCTGCTCATGAATAGAGACGGATGTGAAATTGGTGAGAAAAACATCCATCTATCAAGTTTTCTGAATATTTAGCATTCTTTGTAATATAGTACAGCATTTACACAAGCACAACTACATACATTTAATGTTTATATCTTATGACATCAGCTTAAATATGTTGTTATTTTCTCTTTATAAAAGGCCTGTCAACCAATTTCAGATTCAAGTCTTTTGAATTTTAGTGGTGGGGCTGCACATTTGTCTAGAGTGTATTTAATTGAATTACGTTTTTTTTATCACATTTATTGCTAATTTTGACATTTTATTCACAGTACAGATAAAACAGGGTTCAGTTCAATTAATTAATTCAGTGTGGGGTCTGTTTCCCACTCTGAAAGGCGTAATAATTTAATGTCACTCCCTGAGAATGTAGTCATTGTTATCACAACCAATAATGCATGCTATCATTTCTTTAAAAAGAATATATAAATCTTTGGTTTATAACTTTTTCAAAAGAGGCAAACATTGAAACAATTAACAAAAAGAAAAATGACTCTCTTTGACCTGCACCGTCATACACATACGTAAACTGACATTTTAGATTAAGAATATGTTTCTTCTCTCTTCTGATCAACACCCTGAAACAATGGCGTCTGTGTGGCTCGGAGTTCTGCTCCTGCCAGCCTATAATGAGTCCTACAGGGTTGCATTCTTTCCTTCACTAATGACTGCACCTTTAATGGTTCTCACCAAGTGAAACAGAAGGATCTGGAGGTGCAGAATTCGAGACCAGTGGCAGCCATTGTTTCTGCAAATGAGCTTTTCACACCTGCCCTTGTTTCATTAGAGAGTTGTCTGCTTCTGCTGCTCACCCTCTACAGAATGGAGATGAGGGAAGAAGCTGTGAATGTCTGTGTTCAATCCTGTGAGCGTGTGTGTACGTGTGAGGGTAGAAGGTTGGGGGGGGGGGAGGTTCTCGCATCTGTTCATGCTAATTATTATTTTCTTTGGAATCTTGAAATGGGGATATTTGAAGCTCAATTTAAGGGGCTTACAAATTAACTTGCCACTGCCTGTAATTTTCCTTTTGCCAAAAACAATATTTATTTCTCTGAGTTTTATGTTATGGAAATTTAAATCAGAATATTTATTTCAGTAATATTTCAGTATCATAGATATTCTCTGTTTTAAAATCCTTCTGTAAAATCTTTATAGTTACTCATTCGGTTCATCTGCTTTGTCTCCACAGGTCTGGTGTGTATGAAGTCAAGCACCTCAGTGGTAGAGCTCGTCATGCTGCTTTGTTCTCAGGTGAGGTGTTTTTTTTTCTTTCTCCTTCTCAATCCTTTTTCCCAGCCTGTCTTTGTCTTTATCTCTCACGTTTGTGTCAACACTACAACAACACTGTACAGATCTGTTAAGGGGCTGCTTTAAAGTTTGCGAATGGACTTAAAATGTAAAGACTTTTATCTCATCAAAATATACACACAAGAAATAGGCTTAGTCTAATCACAACTGTATATTGTTAAATAAGTCTATGGTTTGTTAAATGCTTAGGATACTGTCTTTTATCAGAGAACACTTTAGTTAATTTCTGTTCAAGCTTGGCTTATAAGTGTATTTACTTTTGTAAATCTTCCTTAAGCATATTTTAAAACTCATAGTAACCTAAACATAGACAAATAGAGACGTAAACATCTCTCTGAGAATACAGATAGTTTCTCACCACACCCCAGAGCTTTGCCTGAGTCCCACCTCATGCAGCGCGGCTAGTGACTGATCACCTCCGAGCTGACCCTCTGAAGCTCTTGTTAAGCCCTTGTTTTAGAGAAGGTCAAAGCCTCAATGTAGCAGTTAGAACAAGAGATATTTAACATACCTTCTGTCAGCCCATCAGTCTTGCGTCGGGGGCCCATAAGGAAGCCATTACTTGGTGCCTCTTTGTGGATCCAGACTGCAGGGCCAGAGCCTCGAGGAGGTTGATCGCCACTATAGGCGCTCTGTGGTATCCGCAGTCCAAAGCCCTCTTCAGCAGGGAGCTCAGCCTCTGTTATATGGAGGCCATCATTCAGGGGCTTTCCTCAACAAAAAAAAAAGGTACATAAATGGAGCAGCCAGCATTGAGTTATTGTTTCTCTTTTGAAGGATTTTGACGAGCTCCCTTATTCACTGTCTGTAGAGTATCTGTGGGAAGTGGCTTTTTCCAGCTCTAGGATTTATTGCAGATGAGAGCGTCAGCATGCTGTTAAAGGTCTGAGTCCACCCCCCCACCCCCCATTTACACAGATAGCATTACTGCGGCTCCAGAGGTTCCTGCTATTAGGGGCTCTAGGGATGAAACCCAGGCGGAGATATCGATCAGACAGCGAGGACTTGAAACTGGACCATAGTGCTTGGTGTCCCTCTGCAACCTTTCAGATAGAGAGCAGCCATTACTGTGTATCCTAACCCTGCACCATCAGTACTGAATCCAGTTGTGTTGCCAGCTCATGTGATCCAAACATCACAATGTGATGATGAGTAATGTCAGTGTCTTCTACTTATTACAGGTAACAAAGCTGAGATATGCAAAGCTCTTTTACCATGAGCAAATACAATGTTTGTTGTGACTGATAATTACATTCAAATGTGCTCATAATTAATGTCTGCCGTATCAAAAAGTGCATCTAAAGTGCATGGTGAGCTTTGACTCATCACTATAAAATGACAACTTCAACATATCCCTCACATATTTCAACATTAATGTTTTCAGACAGCATGGAGGGCACTTAGCTGACCTTTAGTCCCTCTCTGTTTTGTTACCTGTCAGTTTTATGAATGAATTAGTGCTAATGATCTGCCTTTTCTTATTTATGCATACTTATCACAGCAATCATAGTGTGGCTGGCTGCGGCTGCAGACACGGTGTGTCTCTCCTCAGCGTGGGCAGCTGAAAGAAAAGGTCAAGCAGCTCTGTTTCTTGTAACAGCTTAAACATACTGGGGGGATCTAGAGTGGAGCCACAGAGATTTAGTGATGGAAGGCCTCCAGATGTGGGAAGTATACCAGAGCAAAGCAGAGCAGATAAAAGATAAAGCTCCCACACACTGACAGGTTGGATTGAAACACCACAAATACATATTGCGCTGCTCTGTTTCAGCAGGAGGAAAGTGGGAGGAGAGAAAGTCTTATCAGGACCAGAAAACTCATCTAGTGTTAATGCAAAGATGGAAGAACTATTGCTCCAGTTGGTAACCATTGGTACCATTGCTCCATGTTATTGATGAATGTCCAACATTTCCCAGTTTCGCATATTGGGTCAAAGAATGCACACATTTATTAGCAGCTATTAGTGAATTAAATTGTTGTTTACATACAAATACATCAATCTATTTATTCCCCTCACTCTCATTAACATTTTTCCAGTATCTGCCTTTAGCTAACACAGTGTTAGCAGGTTGTGAGAACATTTGTATTCGAAGTATAGAGTAGAGGAATCTACACCTGAGGTAAAACTGAGTGACTATTGGACTTTCCTTTGGCAGGCCGCCTGAAAATATGACTATAATAATATAAACGTTAGCCATGCCTGCTGGATTTTTGGGTATGCAATTGTTAGCTTCTTAGTTATTTACCTGATTTAAATATTTGCAATTTCAGATGTTTGCAAAACAAAAGTGTCCATAGCTTAAATCACGTCAGTTGTCTGTTTTCTGTAATCTGTCAAGCAAGGCCGATCATCAGGTTAAACATTGCACTGAATGAAATATAATCTGGAAATACAGCAGAGGGTAAAATGATCATGAAACATCTCAAAATTAATGTTTACAATTTCTAATTAAAGTGTTGAAGTAAAGTGAAATTCACACTACAGACACCATTGTAATCTAATCATCACCATCTGTCACCCTATGTATTCCCCGCCTGTCCCTTTCTCTGTGTCTCCTCACTTGTCTCCACCGCCAATGTGTGTAAAAAGAAGATATAAGATCATTTATTTCACCACCCGCACACATAACACAATCAATAAACAGCATCAGATAACCAAGTTGATCTTGTACAAAATGTTTGACTTTAATTTCATGACTTTTGAATAAATACAATAGTCTGGACCTTGTTGACCTGCTGGAAATGGTATTTACTACAGTACAGTATGTACTGTATAGGTCAAACATATTTTTAGTTTATTGTCTCAATGCAGATTTTTAAGTCACTTCAAAAATATCTAAGCCCCCACACCACATACCTAAAGCCAGAGGTGCTGCACTGTCGTCATGGTCTACATTTAAATCAAGGATCACGTTTCTTTTTTTTAAAGATGCACGTCTTGACTAATTGTCTTCTAATCGAGAGCAATCAGAGGCAGCCTCCTCTGGGAGCACTGTTCCCCATTTCAAATAAAAAGACAAGACAAAAGAGAGCCTCTGAAGTGCTATCTCAGCTGTCAACAAGCATAGCTCAGACAAGATACCAAATGTGACCAGTTCATGCTATAGGCGTACCTACACTGACCTGCTGCCATTTCCCTGGCAACACCCAAGTGTCACATCTGCCGTGATTTCTGTATTTATTTTTGTCACGTGAGCATGGTGCAAATGGAACCTCAGAAGACTGTATATGATCCCTGTCCAAATCAAGAACAGCTTATTCCAGGCAGATACTGCAGCAGAGGAAGGGGGTCACAGGGAACATTTGGAGACCAGATGCTCAGCAGTTTGTCAGCACCATCTCTCTGACTTAACGCATCGTAGGGTCACACTGTTCTCCTGCGTGAAGCGGTATCAGGTATCAGGCACGACAACTGTGTACAAAAACACATGCACATACATAATGATGTCAATGTCAGTTATTTTGTTACTATACACAACAAATGTGGCTTGTCCACACATTGACATGGAAAACACAATATGTATATCGCTGTGTTGCATCTACAACTAGAATATACCTAAATATATTGTTATTGTTGGAGAGACAATATGTATTACTGCACAGCCTTCCTTTATATGGAAAATGCAAAAACATTAGAAGCCCCTGGGACTGAAAAGCACTTTCCTTAATTCCTCTCGTTTTCCCGCCTCTTTTGAACTGGGCTTTCTCTGTTTTCTCTTCCATTTGCACCTCAGTGAGGATACAGGAGAGCTGGATTTCCCACAGTGAAAGGCGTGCTCTCAAACTGCTTTTTAATCATTTCCAGAGCATGTTTTGAGACAGCAAGCACTGGCACTCTGGCCCTGTGCTCGGATCCCTTCCAGTGGGCCTGCTCGGTAATCTGTCACTGTAAGGGACAGAGGAAATGGCTGTATTTAAGCGAGAGGATACAGTTTCATCCCACAATTACATCTCTCCTGTGTTTACAGATCTTTTCAAAGAGAAAGAAAGGATGGTTGCACCGGCTGTGCAGGATTTCAGCTTTTTATAGCCATGATTCTGTTCTCAGAGGATACATTAGCTGAATGCTTTATTTACTTAAATAACAAACTATGAAACGTAACCTAGATTACAGTTAAGATGTGCAATTTGGATGAATGCGATTGTTGTTGTGCATTTATAAAAGATCTTGTTGCATATAGATTTAAAGGTGTATTTTGATACTTGTTTTAACTGAAGCTCTTTAAGAGCGGGGTTTTTTTCATTACTTTGTTGTGTACTGAAAAATAGCAATACTGACATGATTTCCTCTAAACCTACATGTAATGCCATGTAATGTAAACCCATATATAATATCTAACATTATAAGGATGTAAATATACATGTTACTTTTCACAAACCAATTACAGCCCAGAATATCATCCGTGAGTAACTCATTGCATACTGTTTTATTTCAGGAATGGCAGAACTCCATTCAGAAGAACGCTGGCCTGGCTTTCATTGAGCTAATCAACGAAGGAAGGTAATGTATCCATTCACTGTTATACATAACATCAGCCAAGCATTTATTATAATATTCATTTTCCCCGGTGGCTTCCAGATTACTTCAGCTCTAAACCCCTTGGTGTCTGCTCTGTATTGGGGTGACTGGATGAAGTAAACATATCAACACTAGAGTGCAGTCACCCTCTCTTATGTTCTGCCTTCTTCTTATCTCTGTCCCTGCTGTTATACTGTACGTCCCGATGTCTGTGTCCCTCTTTCTGCCTCCCTCCCTCTCGTCTCGGGGTGTGGCAAGACTCAGAGTTTTCCAAAGAGCAGATCAGGGGTGGCTCAGCCTCCTCTCCCATCTGCTGACCCATCTGGCTCGGCCTCCTCTGTGCCCGGGCTCTTGCTGCAGCCCAGCTCGGCTCCTCTGTGTCCCCTGCTGGCCCCGGAACAAAGGGCTTCAGTCTGTAGGGCCACACGGTGCTGTCCAGGGTGCTGCTGACAGATACATACTTTCCCTGTGGTACTCCAAGTCCCTGCACACCTGCTCTGCTTAACTAGACAGATCCAGACGGAGCTGATCTGGTTAATCTGTTTTCTTTACAAGGCGTGGCTGACAAAGACAATGTTGTATGTGTTGTTGCACATACAGCAGGTAGCTGTGTGCTGGTCCTTTGATTTATTGAGCAGCTGTTTGAAAGGAAAACCACTTTTAAACATGTTGAGTGTGCCATGATATTACTAAAGAGATCGCTTTACTCTGTATTGCCACTCACCTCTCTTGCATTACTGTAGCTGGAACCCAGCATCCATGTGAGAGAACTGTCCCAGGTTGCCATGTTGAAATAGTATTTACATAAACCACCAGTATTATTTTCTGCACACAGCCCTAGTTTAAAAAGCCAAAGCTACAGGGAGCACATGACTTGACCAATGACTAGTGTTTCATTCACATCACATAACATTTAGCGTCTTTGGGTTCAAGAAAAGCGCTATAGAAATAAAATGTATTATTATTATATTATAACCACAAAACACATTTTCAGGAGGTTTTAACTTGGATGGTCAATGATTTTAGGTGACCTCTGAAAAACAAAACCTATATCTGTCCCATTGATTCCAAGTATGATTACCTGTATTTGTTTGTGGTATGAAATATCAACACAAAAGTGCGATAAAGAGAGTGCATATCTTTTTCCCCGTCTCCATATATCAATCGTCAACTTTCTTTCTTATCTATTCTCGGTTTCAAAACAAAGCTCAGCGTTGAAAGCCTCCTGTCTTTGAACAGTGAACGTCTGTCTATTAATGAGCGCTTGTCAACAGTTAAAGAGGCAATAGCAGCTGATGAATGCAGCCTCGGGATTACTGCTTCTCCTTGGGATGGGAGGGAAATTACAATCTGTATCAAGCACTGGAGAGGAACAGGGGCTGTTTTAATTAAAACAGAGGTAGCCTAATGGTGTGCAAAATGGCATGTAATCTACACACAGTAGCCATGGTGTTCTCAATTATTAAAGATACTGGAATTTAATGTGAATGTGGGTGGAGACCACAGAGCCTCCTGAGAAGTTGTTCACGCCCAGTCTCCTCGGCATTGTGGGCACTGGGTTGATGGTCTGGTCAGTGGGAAAGGATGCTCAGTCAATCAGTAGTGTGCCAGACTGGCTTCATGCTCTAATGACGCTCCATTCCCTCCCTAATGCTACAGAGGGATCTGTCACTGACCTGCAGCCTTGCAACATAACACAGACAAATGATGCTGTTTTCTAGTCTGCTCTTTCAACAAGCAGAATGTTGCACCATGAAAAGCTATATTCACCTTAACTCTACTTCCTCCTAGGGGGACATCCAATAACAAAGGATTTTAGCCAATGATATTTCCTAGATAATGTTAATATGTGTATACAATATAATGCTCCATTTAACTTTCTCTGTAACTCTAAAGGTTGCTGTGCCATGCCATGAAGGACCACATAGTGCGTGTTGCCAACGAGGCCGAGTTCATCCTGAACCGTCAGCGAGCAGAGGACGTCCACAAACACGCAGATTTCGAGGTATAAGCTGTGCTATGCTTTCTTACATCTGAAGTTAAATGGGGAGTAATGTACAAAAGAGAGAATAATCAACAGTGACTGGTTCTCAAACTCCCAATTGCATTATGCTCTGTCTAAACTGAATATTTTGTCTATCCTCTAATGTACTCTAAACAAATCCTATTTAGTATAAAAATGTTCTAGGGTTGGATTTTTTCAGTAATTGTGTCCCTCTGTGTCCTCCTGAGGTTTCATTTCTTACCCTAACAATTCTGATACAATTATTTAATTACTGGTAGCAAAGGGAAATACAGGCAATATTCATTTAGGATTTTTTTACATTTGCCTACCAACTCAGTATATAGCCAGCTGAGTCTGTGCTGACCCCACCCACATCAAACAACTCCTGCAAACAAGATTTAAATGCTGTCTGAATAATAATCTTCGTGCAGTAATAATTATTTAGGTTTTATTTTCCTCAAATGGATAAGAAAAACATGGCCCTTGAATATCATTAACATCAGTGCAAGCCTGTCAGCTAATTAGCACATTAAGCCTATTAATGCCACAGAGATTAATATCAAAACACATATTGCTGTATTAAAATAAAATTGTTTGTTTGGTTGTTGTAAAACATTGTAGACACACACACACACACACACTCCACCACCTCTGTTAGCAGCTTGAACATGTGAGGAGTGATGAGTTTCTTATCTGGGAAAAGCAGCCATCCTCAAACTGCGGCTTGATTTACAGTTCTTGAGGATCCTTGACCTGCTAGATAAACTGGAAGAGACGGCTAGATATGCAATGTCAGGAGAAGGGGGAAGTGTACCTGGCCCCATCCGTTCTGTCTGCCAACTCCAGACAGCCTACACTTTTCATCGAGGTCTGATGTTACTTTATTACCCACTCTCCAAGATTGAAGATTCAGGACGCAGATAAGACATTTTTACAATTAGGTTGGTGTCAGGGCGAGGCGTCATATGCCGTAAAATGATAAATAACATTTGATATTTGTCACAGCATCACGTGGTGATGCGAGGTGACAAGCACAGATTGAGTTATCTTCCGTATGAAGAATATGGTGAAGTATAATATCTGACAGAATTCAAATTTGAAACAGGAAATTCAATTAACTTCCAGCTTCTGTTAGCAAATTAGATTTTGAATATTAGCAAGAGTTCCCCCAGGGTGGCATAGTGAGACAATCTTGTTTTAGCAGCAGAGATAGGTCAGTCAGATGTGCTCCTCACCATTACTTTTAGCACACTCGTACTGACTTCTGGAAATTGAATTTAAAACAATGTCACCATTTCTCATAGTGTGGCCAATTCATTTTTAAGATAATAATTATTTTCACTTTATCATTCTGATGCTTGGATATGAAGTATTATTTGGGCTGTTTTTATTTCATATTTGCAACCTACAGATATCAATGTGTCCTGGTGGTACATTTTGTTCCAGAGGACAAAACATATCCCTTTTATATAATGGCAGTGTAGATTTGTTACCCTTGACAGACTATATTCTTTGTGGATCTATTAGAGTATTTTCCTTTCTCCTCTAATAGCCCCATCCACAGCTACCTAGCAGGGAGCCTCATCTGTCCGCAGTTAGGGAATGGACTGCCTTCAAGCGCTCGCCATGATTTACTACACTCCTCCAAGGGAACAGAAATATATCTCTCAGCTATCCACTAATATCTTAATGCACTCAAGTGTGTTGAATGAAGCCATAACATTCTTCAGTGTGACAAATGCTCCATTAGAGGGTATACATTATTCTGGCTTTATTCAAGTAAAACATTCTCAAATTCTATTAGTTCAATGTCAGGCTTAAGCAATGGAAACTGTACAGAAAGCCATAAATATACAATGTTCACACAATTTTTTCCCCCTTCCTTTTCTCTTTTTAAATTAGTCCAACTGCGCCCAATATGCTGCTGACAGAAAAGAAGAAGAGAAGATGTGCGATCACCTGATCAGCGCTGCTAAACACAGAGACCATGTGACGGCCAACCAGTTAAAGCAGAAAATCGTCAACATCCTCACCAACAAGCACAGTGCCTGGGGGACCCTGGCCCAGAGGTAAGCCCTCACATGAGTACAAGTTCACCTCCAGACCAACATGGGCCACGCTAAGTCTCTAACATGAGCCATAGCCGCTCCATGGTAGGTCCAACATAGAGGACCAAAGTTACAGTTCACAAAACTCTGCAGTGAAGGGATTGGACCACCAGTTAATGTCATTTTCCCAGGATCCGATAGGGTCAGCGATCGGGTCAGCAAACGCAATTACAGTGTGGACTGGCTTAATCCCCTGGGGACAGCTGATTGGCCAGTCTTCCTACAGACAGGGATAGCAGAAGGGGGTTGGGGTGTTTCTGCAGTGTTGTCCAGGCATTCATTGACCCTCTCAGTAACACAGCCAAGCACCTGGTGGTAGTTGCAGACTTCCCCATGGGCCCTGTTAAAATAACCGCGGGGCTCTCCTGCTCTGCCTCGCACCTCTCACCTGCCTCCACATGGTCCCACAGATACAGTGGAGGGGCAGGATCAAGAGCTGGTTATATTAGACAAACAGAGGTGTTACAGCCTACAGTATGTGTTTTGTTCCGTGCTAAGTGCTGAGAATATGAACATTTATATTTTGTTAACAGCATAAACAGTTGTTATGAAGCCTGAAAGGGGAACTTCAGTTGCTTCATGCACACGTGACGTTTCTCATTCTGTATTAAAATAACCCTCACTGAATGCAGGTCAGACACAAAATTCGAAACAAATTCACGCAATCCAAATACTAAATGATCCTGTGAGTCCAGGCGCTTGGAAGACTTAAAGTCTGCCGCTCTCGCACAATGCACCACTGATGATTTGCCAAAACAAATTTCGCCTCTTTTCTGAAACAGAAGCTCAGGACTTGTTATTACTTTTTGAAAATACAATGCAGATGTTCAAACATGTATGCTGAAATTGGGTTTGTTTCATATTGTAAGCCATGTTTATCGTTGTCAGGAAAACATATTCTAGCTGGCATAATTACTTTTTACTGCTTTATTTTATGTCTTTGACTTGCCGTATAGTTCAAAGAGTTTTCTTCCAAAAAAAACAGATGTCGTAAGCAGCTACACTTGGTTTATTTTTCTATTTATTTAGGATTGATGCAAGATTATGCACCGTGAAATATATTGGCATTTTTCACTGTCAGTTTCAGTTTTATTACATTTCATGAGGCCATGCTATTCATTTCTTCCAACTAAAGAGAAGCTGGACGTTAACAAAAATTGTGTTTTGTATTATAAATACTGTCAAATGTAAAAATAAATATTTTGGCTGTGACTGAGAAGGCTACAGTATTCAAGCTTACTTTTATAAAACTGAAGTACCCTTAACAAAATCTATTGGATTGAATTCTGGGCTCTTGTTCAAATATTGATGGAGCCCCTCTCAGAGGCATAGCATTTGCATTGAAACAAAAGGTTATTGAGCGTGGGTGCATTGTAAATGATACCGCAAAGCTTCCAACAAAATTCAAATTTAATGGTAACCTGCTGGTGAAGAAAAATGATGCAATATGCTCACAAGCTCAAGGCAGTGTTGCAGTTCAGCAGCTTAGTCTTATTCAATGCTACATTAACTTTCCCATTTATGCTGCTCTTGTAAGATATAAAGCCCCCAAGCATTTTGAGGTGGCTGTCTGTTATGTCTGCGAGAAGGGAAGAGAGGGGGACTTTAGTTGTTAATGTTTGTTTTCACCTTCGTGCTCAGAAATTGCTTTGCCTTTACTCCTAAGTTCTGCCTGGAGACTTGCCAAGGGATATTTATTATTTGTCTAGAATATATTATAAACAAAATCATTCTCAGACACAGGGGGCATAAACTAGTATAAGCTATTTCTGTATTTTTTACCAGCTTATGTTTCAAGGATGCTCCTTAGATTGATAAAACCGCCTGGCCTGCCATTAGATGACTCTGTTATTGTCTGAATTACAGAGCACATTATCTGCATCTCTGAAGGCCACTCCATTCGAGCTGTTATTCTCTTTGTGCCAAACAGTGTAAGCAATTGTTTTCCAGCACGTACGACAACAACCTACGACAAGGAAATATTCTGAAAACAGCTGCTCTGCAGTCATGAGATCTGAGTGAAGAATAAGCAGATCAGCCCCTATGGTGCCCTGTTAGATCATACTCTATGCTTGCCTGATGATGAATGTCCCCCTGTATAGAGTCGGCATAGGAAAATCAATACCCCTCAAATTGAAACAGTATAGGGTTGTATTGATCCGGCGCGCTAAATCAAAATGAGGAGGCTTTGATACATCTCTGCCAGACAGCTCTCTGCCCAGTAATGACACACTATCAATTTTAGCTTTACACTGATAAATCAAGTTGAAAATTGGATGTCAGAGTTTTTTCCAGGGAGAGAGTGATTTTCCTTGCCCTCTGGTCCCCTCTGCTGTTGACCTCTGAACCCTGCCAGTGGATTATAAAGTTCAGGCTCGTCTGAAGTGAAAGTAGATGTCAAGGCGACGCTGATGAATTCATTGAAGAATAATGTCCACCACTTTTGCAGCACAGGACCAGCTAACCATGACAATACTATAGAGTCGCCCTCGTTCCACAGTTATTTTACATTGCTGAAGAGTCAATAATGCAGCCACTGTTTATTTTACACACATCTCAAATGTGTGACCCAAAGAACAATAAAAAATATAAACACTGAAAATCTCAGACAGGTATATTTGCCGCGTAACTCTTAGTTGTATTTCTTTAAAAAAACAAGCATTTTAATACTGTGCACAGACGATGTCTTTGTATTGATCATTGCATGTGATGCAGGCTTTAACAGACACCCAGGCACACCTACACTTAAATAGTCACTACCTCTTGTGTCATTCTCTAACATTCATGCGCCTGCACTCCTCTGTACTAATTGTCTCGACACAGCCACCCTAACAGAAATGTAAAAGGGTCTGAAGTAGACAAACCTTCCTTTGTTCCCATGCGGGCGTCCGTGTTCACATCAGCTGCATCAGTGACAGCCGACGGAGGAGCCTCCACCGGCCCCCGCAGAAGACCTTAACCTTACCTGACTAGTCTATTGATTGCCAACATTTCTTCTGTATAATTACTTTTTTGTAGCAGAGGAGAGAAAGGAAAATGGCGGCATATATTGATCTGTGGCAAGGCAGTGAAACAGCCGTTTCCCTTGACTAACAGTGAGTTTCATCTCTCACACTTGATGAATGGTAACAATCTGCCTGTGGATAATAACTTTGTGATGGAATGAACCTTTTTACTCACGATGCGCAAAGACGTTTTGGTCTCGACTGGAAGGGTTATCAATTCTAATAGAAGTCCACCAGCACAATGGGGGAGCACCTTTCGAGGGCCTCAGAGGGTCGGGGTCTGATGGCCCCTCTGGGGCAGGGAAGAAAGGCCAAGGTCTTTGGTAGTATAAACAAAAATCAGTCTGACAATAAAATAGATATAACTCTATAATATTACTACTTTTTGACATGTAATGAAGCAAAATACATATCATAACCTTCCCTCTTTTGTAAAATGTGCGATCACTGTTATGGATTCTATTACAATTATTAAGAATATACTATGCCTATAATAGTATACCACTCTAAAATCAATATATAAGTGGCATATTTTGCTATGGATTTCATGCAGCCTTTTCTTTTCCACAGATGCCTACTGTATATAGCTATTTCTGGTCCGAACCATTGCCATAAAAAACCATATTTTACTTTTCAGTCACTAAAGAGGATTCAATAAAGGCCCGCTTCAGCTTGCTTCAGATAATGTTTTTATTCTTGATTTAATTAGATATTTTGTATAACATGATTAACTCCTTTGTTCCTGCAATCTGATATTCTCTATACTTGCATTTGTTCTTGACCTACACCAGGCTCTGTTCCCGTGGGGCACTCTTAACCTTGCACACTGTGCTAATTATCTCTGGAAAGGGGCCCATTCACACAATCATCAATTTCATCGGGCGTTGAAATTGAGCTGGGCATCGCCTGACTGTGCCCCTTCTCCGATGAAAGATGGGGATCCGCAAAGCTGGCGATCCAGGGGGGGTTCACGCACAGTACAGTACGGCTCCTCATCCCTCGTCTGGTCGCATACGTCTGTCTTCATTACACCAGATGACCTGGAGTTAATCTTGTTTCTGCTGTGTTGTTTCCCTTTCGTCTTTCTCCAATACCCATTCCTCCGTGTGTCTATTCTCCTTCTCTCAATCTACAAAAGAAAAGTCATATCCAATAACTAAAGGCACTTGGATCCTCACGTCTGCCACAGTGTTGAGTGCAGTGATGATTAGAAATGGCAAAATTAAAGAGATGAAAGTATTTTGTACCATTTGCAGCCCTCTGTGGTAATCTGATCATGATGTTGGCCATACAGTCACTTCACTTGGCATTCGACAGACACATGATCATGCTTGATGTGTTTTTTATAGAAAAAATACCGTGTATCTTCTTCTAACTTTATTGGGTGCTTTGAAAACATTGGATGAGCAATGCTCATCACCATATGGTTGCCAGTCACCACAATGTGTTTATTGATTTTCTATGTCTGATGGCAGGCTTATGGTTTTTTTCGTGTAAGTGTAAGGAATCCCTTTCATTACAGATTAGCATATCTTATTATTGTCTTCGATCAAAAGACCTCTTCCATTATGTCATTTGATTAAACTATATATTTTCTCTAAATAATCTGGTGCCAGAATAATCTATCTAATTCTGTTTTGGGAGGTACATATTGGGTAGGTTACCAAGTATATTTTTTCTTTACTTTAATTTCAAATGTATATTTTATATTTTATTTGTGTATTATCTCCTTTTATATGCAGCAATGCTTGCATTTCAAACAGATTCCACATGGCCTCTGTAACTCACAGGCCCTATTAGGACAACTGAAAAGCAAAGAAAAGACCACTTGTCCTCTGAGTTGCACAACAAATTGTGTGTATGTGTTTGTGTGTGTGTGTGTGTGTGTGTGTGTGTGTGTGTGTGTGTGTGTGTGTGTGTGTGTGTGTGTGTGTGTGTGTGTGTGTGTGTGTGTGTGTGTGTGTGTGTGTGTGTGTGTGTGTGTGTGTGTGTGTGTGTGTGTGTGTGTGTGTGTGTGTGTGTGTGATAGAAACCAGTCACTGAGCCTTTGAATAGAATGTTCACTGATTACTGGCATTTATTATAATTACCCCCTACTCATGTCACCAATTGGAAGCTTTTAAAAGGAATATAATGGTGTTTTATTGAATCAGCCTGTCCCTGTCCTTCCTCTTGACCGCCTCATACAAATCTCCTCTGCGCATGAATAGAATAAAAATAAAATCTTTAACCCTGAGATCCTCATCTGCCTGCAAATCGGCCCTGTACTTGTTTTATTTAGCCATTCTGTTTTAAACATAAAGGTAATCATTTCTTTTTTTATGGAAATGTATACAAGAGAATTGCCCAATTTTTTGGGAGGATCCAAGTCTGTAAACATTTTATATTTTATGTATGTCTTGCTGCTGCTACCAATATTGTTCTCCAAACAAAAATCAGACTAAATATGAGAAACCTAAATAGGGTCTCTGCTGCCCTATTATAACAGCAGCACTACGAATATATCACCCTCTAATCCAATATGAGCCCTTGTCAGCTGTCTACTAGAATGATGTTATAGTTTTCTATAAAACTGTTATCAATCCTTTTATTTTTATTTTCCTCCCCATCTTATTTTGAATTACGCCTGTCAACTTTCCCTTTCCTTTCACTAACACTAACAAAACACATTCCCTGTAGACGGGGTGTTAGATCTGGCCACTCAAAAACCTCCACACTGTCTCCTTGAGGAAAGGTGTGCTTTAAATACCTATTTGAAAGGGAAGAGAATAGACGATAGTCCTCTTACACATTTATCTTACTGCACTTAGCAAGTCTGAAGCTTCCATAAATAATGGTGCTCCTGTTTCCTGTAGGTTATCAGTGCTGGAAAATTAGCTTTTAAAATGCGGTTTGAAATCCATTTAGGTGATTGATGGGTGACGAGGCTAATAAATTCTGGCAGTTTCTAGGAGGCCGGCTTACAGCCATTCTTTATGGTTGTCATGAAGCCAGACACATTTGATGTGGAAAATAAGGTGGTCCAAAGCCATCTCTGTTTAATAATGAATGCTATTGTATGGAGAATGTGTTGTTGTTACACAGACAATAAACACAACCAGCTTTCTATTGTAATGGGGAATTGTATTTGATCACCTTAAACGGAAATATATTGTCTGCGTTCTTAATAAACTTAGGGATCAGATTCCATTGTTAGCGTCTGCATTTTATTAAATGACTGAAATGTGTTTGCCAAGAACCATTCTACCGTATGGTTAAGGGTCCAATATACAAATGATGCTGATTTTAATAAAAACTTGCCCTTCTTGCTTTCTTATCCCCACCATGCTTTTTAATATATACATGTAGTGTTTGGTAGTTTGGTGCCACTTCAGAAATCCCTTTTATGGCACATCAAAGGCTCCCTACTGTAGATCTTAATCAGGAGAGCAATCCTCCTGAGCAGGTTTCAGACCACCCTCTGAGAGGAAGTTCTTTCAGCAGAGCACTTTGGCACAGTCCAAATCCGGTCAAGCACTGACAACATAGTCAGTAAGAATAGGTCCTATCCTCATGGCATAATACCACATTCAAACCTAAACCATCTGCACAGGACAGATCAAAGGGGAAGACACATCAAAATGTTGGCATCAAACTCATAAATCACTAGGATAGGGTTTGGTTTGTTGTGCATTTAATATCTGTTAGCGACCAATGAATGGCTCAAAGTTGTACTTCAATAAACGTCCTTAAGCTGACCAAATAAAATGCAGTTAATACTGTTATAAGAAAATCTTCAAAGTGGCGGATTTATCCCCCACTGGCATCTGCTGTCTATTTGCACTGAGAATTAGGGGACATAATCTTCAGCAGTAATCGCCCAGTTGCCTACAGTGGATTTACATTTTTCACACTGTGTAATCTTGCATTTACAATATCATTTACGTGGGTTTCTCCTTTCAACCCACTGACATCTCTCTTTTCCTCTGTTAAGCTTTGAGGGAGATTGACAGGGGACAAGCTCAAGGCGCTGAGTCTTGCTCTGCATACAGCGACTCGTGATACTTTATGCATACAACGAGTGCACACACACACACGCTCAATTTTGATTGATACTTAACTGAAACTGAGCTCTTGTTGCTGTCAGAGCCCAGCTAAGTCTCCTGAGCCTCTTGATTTCTGACATTTGTAGATATTATATGCATGGAGCAAGAAGGCAGTATTTTGTGATGTGATCCCCTGTAACACTTTAATCTGTTTAGACTGCTTCAATACTGCGGCAGGGTGCAGAATCCATACAATGCAATAGACTGCTGCCTGCCAAGATCTTACTGTATCCTGCACGCACTGAATAATCTCTACTTGGATTTGGTTACACAGTTACAAATTCAATGTTTGTTTTTTTTAGCTTTGGGTGGCTGTTTTTTGTTAAAACATTATAATATGGAGGCAAAAGCATTTTAGATAATAGTGTGCTCGACTAATGCATGTTTTGTATGTACTGTGGGGGTTCTCTTCTATCACTAAATAGTGTAGCCATTTCTCTTCACATATGTCTAAAAATGAAGTAAATTGAACCTCATGCCAGGCTGATGTAATCACATCTAACCGTACGCTCAACTGGACACCAATTATTTTAATCACCAATATTTTGTAAGTATTACTCCTCACTGTTAAGGGTAAATTAAATACTTTTTGGCTGCAATTCCCTCCAAAGGAAACATAAGGGCTTTGAAATATCTCCAGCTAGTGCACAGTCGAAACAAGCAGCACTTAGTAACCTAACGCTAGTCTGCTGCTTAATGGTTTGCATTAGCTGCGAGCAATAAAATTATCCCAGTCCTCACTAATGTTGGAATAATCATTTACAAAGATGGTTACCACATGCTGGAACTGTTTTCTTTTCTTTCTCTTTTTCTTTACGACCCTGATTCGATGTTATTAATAATGAATAAAAATGCAATTTTCAGGCCGGTGGCTCCAGGGCTCTGGGAATCATTTCAATGAATATTTCAGCACATTATTTTAATCATGGCTTCACATATGCAGGGAGGGGGCTTGTTTTATAGCCTCATGCCTCAACCGCCCCAAGACCCCGTTCATTAAACCCCACGCTGTCTGCGCTGAGGTTCCTACCTTTGATTTACAAGACTTGTTAAAAAACATTGTAAAAAAGGAGGCAAGCTGTGCCATTTATACTTGTAATTTGATGCTGTATTTGTTAATGGGAGTGCCAGTGATTTATGTGTGCTGCTGCTGCTCCCTGCTGTTCTGATGCTATAGGCTTTAGCAGAGCTAACACAACTAGGCCTCTGCAGAGCATGACACTAGGCGGCCTAATAAATCAGCTATCTGTGGCCTGATTTTTCCCTTCATGATGTTTCCTCTGAAAGGAAGTGGCTGCTCTAATCACACCAGCACTGAGGGGTGTGTGCTCTATCTAACCTGCCTGTCTTTCTGTCTCTCTTATAGTCAGCTGCACGACTTCTGGCGTCTCGACTACTGGGAAGATGACCTGCGGCGGAGGCGGAGATTTGTCAGAAATCCATTTGGCTCCACCCACTTAGATGTCACATGCAAGTCACTGCAGGATTATGGTGAGTTTAATATTCCTTTGGTAAGATTATCTCTTTCAACCCATCAAACTAAGGGAGCTGACCATCCAAGGACATCATTACCCTGTATTAAAGGTAGAATACCAATGTTGCCACTAAAACATAATTGAAAAGGACACTAAAGTTAGCCCGAGCCTGTCTATACAGTTTAGCATATTGCCTATGTGTCATGATTTATAGGTGATATATTTATGAGTCCAGTGAATTGAACATGACACGTCCATTTTATTGCACACTTTTATTTTCATTACAACACATGCTCAAGAACTCATTGGATCCCTCGCTTTGTTTCTTTTATTTGCCTGAAACCTTTTCTTTTCACTTTTCCTGATACTTTTTCTTTTATTGACCCAAGCAGTCTTCTAGTGTTGCCCACCACCTTGTGTCAATTTTGCCTTATGTCATGCAACACCGACTTTTAAAGGAAATCTGCTTAGCACTATAAAACACCCTTCTCTCCAATCGGTAATTGAATAGCAGAGCAAATGTATTCACTGCACAAGGAGGATTGTATTGATTCGGAATTAATGGAGTAAGCGCCTTCTTTACTTTTATAGAAAATGGAAAACAGGCAATGCATTATGGGCAGTGGATTGTTGGTTGGGTTCAGGATGTCCTCTTGCTGCTTTGCTAGCTCTGCCTGCCATGACTTCTGTGTGACGATCACGGCAGCGCTGCAGAGAAACGCATGCCAGCTGCTGCCTTTGCTGCAGGTGATCCATATATGAGACACACATGTAATAATTGCACCGTCTGCTTTAGATTTCGGGTTGTTTCATTATTTGTAGCCTTAAACACATTTTCGGGGGTTTTGAGATTTGTTGATACTGCTGTGGGGAGGTCTCAATGAAACTAATGTCACAACATTAGCACGTTTGCACTGCTTCTAAATATAAAAGGCTTAAAATATCATCTGCAAAAAAATTGCATGCATTAACATTGCCGAAGTGTAGACACCATCAAACCTGTGAAACTGCAAATGTTCACACTACTTTTACAGCAAAATGTGCAGCTATTGGTCTATATTTTCAGTATGCTGCAAACAATCTTCACAACAAATAATTCATAATGGTAGACTTAAGTCTGGCTTTAGCTTATACCCCAAGGCCATTTATATAATCCGTTTTTGACATTTGCTAATGTTTAGCTGTTTATTTATTTATTAATGTTTTGAATTACATTTTATAGCAGTGGTATTATGTTTTTAACCGACCCGATGATACATTATGTTTAATTAAAACAAATCCTCTGCAAAGACTCTTAGAACTTCTGAGTTAAGTTGACTGAATAGTGCAATGACAAGAGTAGTTTATTAGGCTATGCTTTGGAAACATTTCCATATAAAGTTACTGTATGTTGGTGATGCAACAAAGGCTAACCACAATAATCTGTACAGAAACTTTCTTTTGTGTGGATTATTTGGATGAAATGTTGCTTGTGCTTGAATTAAAGAGGGGGATAATATTAAATTGTATACAGGTCACTGAGGTCAGCATTCACCCATTTACTGCCATTTGTGCAGAGGCTGCCGTATAAGGTGCCATCTGCTTGGAAAAGTAACATTTACACACATTCACGGCCATGTCGGGAGCATGGTTGAGTATTTCGCCCGAGGATACATCAACATGTCGACTGCAGGGGCTGAGATCGAACCCTCGCAGACCCCTAAACTAAATATACTTAAAGGTCCCATCTCATGCTTTTCCGGTTATTACCCGTCCCTTGTGTGTTATGTAGCTTTTTCTGCATGTAAACGGTCTGCAGAGTCACAAAGCCTCAAAGTACACCCTGTAGCGAGTACAACTCTAACACAGAAAAGACCTGTCTATGCTGCCCCAGAACGCCTCGTTGGAGATTTCTCTTTTTCTTCCTGGTACTAAGTGACGTAACGACGACCCAAATGAACCCATTGGTCCAAATGGACCAATCCGCGGTGCGGAGCCGTTACCTTACGTCGGCAGGGCCGTTATGTTAAGACTTCCTCTCACACACACACACACACTCAATCTTTTCTCAGCTGCAGCTCCGGGGATTTCTGAGGCTGAGACGGCAGGACGTGGCGAGGCTGTGAGTCTGTGTGCAGGCTGCGGGTGTGTGTGTGTGCCCGGGCTGGTTTCGGGCTGGGTTTCGCTGTGTCTCGCTGTTTCGCTGAGCCCACGCAGCAACCAGGAAACCACACCAGTAAGCCAGCTCACACTGTCCGCTCCTCGCAGCAGCGAGCCCCACAACGACCCGCAAACACGGCACCCAGACCCCACGCAGCATTCTCATCTGTTTGTCGTTACTGGTGTCATTTTCTGGTTGCTAACGCCATTGTAACACATAATCACTGATGTTCCGCTGTAACGGTGATGGACTCATCAGAACAGAGTGGGCGAGCTGACCAATCAGAGCACAGTGGGCTCATAGGGAGGGGGCGGGGCAGGATCTCCAACAAGGCGTGTAGGACAGAGAGTGAATACACATACTATACAGAGATGATGTATGAGAAACCAATGTGAGTTTGGAAAGTTAAATAATATAAATCTATTCTAGTATACCTCAACAATGGAATTATGATCAGTAGAAATGGCCATGACATGGGACCTTTAAGGCAGACAAATATACATTTCAGCAGTTTCCATTGTTCCATTTGCTTTGTCAGTTAGCATCTCCCATTACTCTTTATCTACTCTGCCTTAGCTCAAATGTGTATGTTTGTATCATTTCCTTATGTGTGACGGATTGACTAAAGACAGTGACACACATGCATATGATTCGATTCCATCAAAACTATTTGGTATGCCTTTTAGCTATCAGGTTTGTTTCTGTTGTTTAACACTAATGCCTCAGAGTAGTTGACTGAAGACTTGTTGAAGTCCTGCTGGCAGGCGGTGGTTTTAATGAGCCAAATAATGTATAAACTTGCCAAGTGAAAGGGATCGCCTGCGGTCGGAAGGCCCTCTTGCTCTCTTTGAGAGGTGAGCTGCACTTTCAGGATTTTCGCAGCAGGCTTTGATGTGGTTGCACGGCGGAGGCCAGATTTTGTTATGAGATAATAGTCTGTAGAAGGATCTTTTGTTCTTTTTTAGAACTTCAGTAGATTTTGTGGCAGTGACAGTTGGCAGTTTTTGTTTAAAATGTACTATGACAGGCTTTGCTACTTTGAAGAAGAAGAAAATTCATTTTTAATTAGCATGGTTTTAAAGATAGGACCTGACTTTAGAAGATAATCCTGGTGCAAAGGCTTAGAGGTTAGACATCCATTAGACATAACATCGAGACTTTGTTCTAGATTTGACAGGAACACTATTGAACTTTTTACTGGCTGCATAGGCACCAAACTACAAACACCAAGAGGTTGTTTGAGTTGACCCTTGAGAGTAATTATTAAAGCTTTAAAAAAGGAGAAACTTTGGAAAACCAGCCAGTTGTCCAAATTGAATTCAGTTTCTGATTTGACAGCAGGATGTGACAGTATACGCTCAGCTACTATCTTGAGTTGGAAGAGGGTAGATTACACTGTTGTGTTCGCAGTGAACGTCAGTCCTACAAACTCACTAGGGTAGGATGGAAGCAAGCAGGAACGTTTTTTCTTTCTCAAAGAAACATTTAATTGAGTGATTGTCCTTTGTCGTTTCTGACAGCAGAAACATTTCCAAGGAACACAATGTGAAAATGGATTGTTCGCACTATAGTAAAAAATGTATCACAAGTCTCATTTAATTATATATACAGTATGTTACTGTAACTTTACTCTTTATTAAATAACACAACTTTGGTTTAAACTTGTATATTTGTTCATTTCTTACCAGAAGGTGATTAAGTGTGGAATTTCCACCACACTCACTTCCTAATGGAAACAAATGCATTTGATATAATTATCATATACAAGAAACATCTTGATTTAACATTTTTATTGTAATGCTTTGGGAACATTTTTAAAATTGAAGTGCAAAAAACTTTTGTGCAATGTGTGTGTCTGTGTGTGTGTGTGAGTGTGTGCATGCATGAGGGTGTGTGATGTGAGGTTAAACTCTGCCTCGTTGTCTATTAGCAGCATTGACAGCTTAGCCAGCACATTCTGTCTCTGCCCTCTGCCTGTAATAACCTGGCCTGTTACAGCCATCCACGGCCCAGCGTCAGAGTATATTGTTAGGTGATTGGAATTGGGCAAGCATGAAATGGAAGTCACGTTAATATTGATCCTAGTGTTTAACGGGGTGTTTTACCTCCGGGTGTCCTTGCTGTCTCATTTCAGGTGAGCGGCTTCTCTCAGAGCTGATTGCCCCGGGTAGAGATCTTTATGGCTCTTTAGAGGCACGGCTCTCTGTTTGTGATTTTAACCTTCTCCAGCTTTATAATCAAAGATATTAAACTGTGACAAATGTAATCAGCACATTTTCTAACATGCAAAGCCGGGCATATGAATGCAGCCTCTTAGTAAAAAAAAAAGTTGTACTAGTCAATTTATTCAAAAAGTTAGAAACAAAACAAACAATAATAATTATAATTATAACAAAGAGAATCAAAATAAGAAAAACGTTCAAGATGTAAAAAAAAAACGCTCTAACGTACATTCTTCATGAAAATCAAAGTTTAGGTCATCGGCATCCGTGTTATTTGATTCATTGTTTTAAGCAAATCATTTTTTTCTACAAAAATAAATAACTTTTACAACGACAAGAAATAGCAAGCAGCATCACTTCACAGGTCCTGCTCATAACCATTCAGGATGTGTACATATGATATGCTCAGAAATGGATTTGCTGAGTGACATTCTGGTCCAGATATGTAGACAATTAAACACTGCTGTTTAGGTTTGGAGAGAAGATGAGGCTGTTTGTAACCTCTGGCAGCACAGAAGACACGCACTGCACATCTCAGGATATTGAATTAAGATCATCCCAAGTGGAAGCGTCTGTACTGTATAAACTCCCCTACATCAAAGTTATAATGTTTACTTTTACAGTCTCAAAACACATACTCTGCTAAACGGATGGCTTGCATCACAGGAAGTATGAAGTTGTCATTTTTTCCCCCTCATTTCATCTTTCAGTGCTGAATAAATAAAAAGGGAAAGACAGAGGGCAGAATTGCATCGCTCTAACGGTAATGCAATCCCAAGGACTGGACTTTTTCTCTCCATGTGGAATGTGGAGCCGTTGAGAGGGAGCGTAGGAGGGCAGGATCTGAAACAGATAGAGTCTGGGAAACGGAAGAGATATATTTAAAACATACTATAGAGCTCACATTATATGTATGACTGCAGTCACTGCACAAAACTGATGTACATTATAAGATAGTGTAGTAAATAAGCTTTGGAAGCGAGGGTTACACTAATGCATGTTATCTATAGAGATCTGACAGAAAGAGACATAAAGCAGAATCATTCCTGTGAAAGCCCCAGAGTTTGAGCTCTCTTCTCAAGTCATTGTTTAGAAAAAGGTTGAGATAGCTGTGTGTCTTAAGCTGTGTCCAAAATGTTGCCTGTCACATCAATAGACAAACATTCAGTGATTTCTACAAGAGGCACGCATTTTAGCTTTCCAGCATTATCCAGATCTTGCTTTGCTTATCCAACCTCTCAAAGTGAGCAACACATAAGTATGTTGTGTTTTATTTAAGTTGTGTATATTGAATTACTCAAAGTATTTGTGCAATCAGCTTTTTACTCTAGAAGAGAAAAACCCATACACTTTAGTTGAACTTAAGTGGAACATTGTGTGGATTCTCTTTGAGGAGTGGCAGTGAAGTGGTTGAGGCAGTGTATAATACATAGGAGACTTAGAAAAAGTCATGCTTGCATGCTCTACTGGGGCTATACAAATGAAAGGCCTATGCCACAAAACTGTCCAGCGTTGCAGTACATGGAGAAACATGGACCCTTGGCAATGGTATTATGTCAACTGTATTTTATAGGTCCTTCAACTCTTATCTTTTCCATGCTGAATAGATTAACTGCAAAAGGCAAAATATATTTTTTTTAATTGCAAATCTGTGCCTAAGATAATAGCGTATTTAAATCAATTTAGCTTGTTCGGAGAAGGACACATTTACTCGATTCCATCGCTCTGGGATGTATAAATTATGTATTTCTATTTATAACAGTAAAGACACAATGAATAATACTCTTGAATTATCTGGAAAACGATGTTATCTCCCCTTGGTCACACATTTTCTGGGACTAGTTCCTGTTCCAACAGGAATCACATCAGATTAAAGATGTAAAAAGCATTAAACATTTGATTGCATTTATAAAATAAACTGTTGCATCCCCCTATTGTTTATGTTTTTGAAGAATAAGTTGCATTATAAATCTGTCTAAATAATACAGTTTAGTTCTAAGTTGTAGTTTGTCAAATGACTATAAACATTTTCCTGACTCCAGCATGAAACTTAACTGCGGAATTATTTATTTTTTACTTTTATCAAGATTCATTGGTTTAAAGGTAGACATTTTTAGCGTGCGAAAAATAGTTGGGAGCCCCCCTACAAGAAACTCATGAGGACTATGGATCCTTGTTGAACCCCATGAGTGCTCGGGGCATCCTCCATTGGTCGCAGCTGGTAGGTCTTCATCAGCCTCCATTGGGGTCATGAAAGCTCTGAAATGCACTTTACTGAGTATAATTAGTGCACTTTGAGGCAGTTTTAACTCAGTGATTGAACAAGAGGACCCATGAGAGTGGTGATCAGTGGCTTCTCCTGGAGAGTATACATGAAGTGAAACGGCTGTGAGATGTCAAGAAGCCAACTGCAGTGGCTTCTGATAGAGTGCTTCCTTAGTAAGGTCAATTACAAAGGTGTTAGTTGACACATTATAGGCAACATTATTTTCCTTTCTTATATACATGTAGAAGAGTTCCAGCCTCAGTTGAAATCCTGCAGCAGGCAATGATTGGATATGTACATAGTATCTACCTCAGACTGCACTTGTCTCTATTTGGACTCAAGGTCATACATATGAGTAATATTTCAGATATTTGAAAGGGTCATTCTCTTTGTTTTGCCATTAGTGGTCAAGGGTGAACACGTGAAAAGGCGTGTAATGAATCTTCCACGACACAATGGCACGCAAGTCCTTTAATCGTGACAAATGGTGCACTTTTAATACAAGAGTGTCCAGGGGCTATCACTCACGAGAAGATCACTTTTCATGTCGGCACATTTTCTCCCTCATGCCATAGCTTCTCATTTCTTGTTATTTATGTATAACCACATTACTTTGTATGTTGGAAAAAACTGCATTGTGGGTAAAGCCCCCATCCCTCCAAGCTTTACCCCCCCACAATAGTTGATGTTGGTCATTGGCGTGTAGAAATCAGCATGGTTTATTTGTTCTACTCAACCCTGTACAGACTTACCAATCAGAACATCAGCCTGTGAGCTGCACTTTCTCTCATGTTCTTGGAGCGTAATGATAGTTTACAGAATTACAGTTTTAAGTTTCATTTATTCTGCTTTGATCTCTGACCGCTGGCTGGCTTTTTCCTCTAACATTGCACAGGATTCATTTCCGAAACGCACAGACTTCTTCCCTCCGTCTGATGAAAGCACTCCAGATATGAGACAGAGCAGGAAGCAGACTTTTTTTCTCAGTAGCAGTGTTGACAACAGTCAAATGTGACCTCTTCAAGACAAGGTACATGTTCCTCAGGGGGGAGAGAGAGGAATTAAGAACTGTGCTGAAAGGAAACATGTCAGGCGGGTGTCAGCCACCTCCCATTTCATGATATGTGTTCCCTTCTTTCTTACACGCAAGCTTCTCCTCTGGTTATGTCCTACTTGGTCTTCAGAAAAACAAATTCACATAAACGTTCCGAGCAGCCGTGTGGCAGGCACATGTTGGAGATGGGCTGATTTAAGCTGATAAATGTATTGTGAGGCCTCTTTGTTTTGCAGGATGTACGAACACATCTTTTTCAATGAGTGTGCTCCACTATAGCCATATGATGCTGTCCTGGTGTAAGCAGCTTCCTAATTGTCCTGTCTGTTCAGTCTCACTCTTGTCAAGTCTCCAAAAGCAGCAAATGATATCTCTAATCGACTACGAGCTTGAGATGTATCCCCCACTCAGCTGTTGGTCTTTCAAGATACAGATAGTGTTTCATATTTGACCTTGTCTAAAAATAAAAGCTGAAACACCTCTGATGTTCAACCATGCGAAATACATTTTATTCAGTGAACAAACGTGTGTACCCTGACATTCTTTTATAAGCTATGGCAAGTACATTAGAGAGCACCTCAGATCAGGTTCAGCCTGCATATATTATCTGTTTCAAGCAGAGATTTTCTCTATGATAATTTCTTTTTATATATTTGACTGGATGATACATTTTAATAGCTTTTTAAAAAGAGGATATCTTTAGTTTTAACTTGAGGATGTGCTTAAACCTTATTATGATACAACATTGTACCGTTATTTTGAGGTTATTGCATGGCTAAAATGAGTTCTTGTTCGTTCAAACGTAATCTAAAAACAGTATGCTGTTATATTATTCTCTTACTAAAAGTGTTATATAATTTTATGTATGTCAGTGTCATTGCAAATTGAATTTCCCTGCATTACTTTCGAAACGTTTCTTTACTTTTGCTTGCCAAACCATTTGATACTTGAGATATTACAGTATTGCTAAACAACAGTGTATCAATGGAGACTGCGATAGTTAGTGGACAATCTGAGCTATGGGTCAGAGTGAAATACTACTCTTCTCAACATTTATTTCGACAGGCACGGAGGAGGACGAGGTGGTCAAGTCTAAGAAAGTCTTCCGCATTCAAACCGTGGCCAGCCAGAACCCCGAGACGGAGCTGATGCTGGAGGGAGATGAAGATGCCGTCAGCCTGCTGCAGGAGAAGGAGATGGACAACATGGGCGGTAAGTCAGCATAGCAGCACCTCCATTAACCCGAGAACACATCGCCTCTGTTGGAGAATCTGACCTTATCTTCCATCTGTCTTATTCCTAATCACTGGTGTAGTTACAGTGCACATGTTTAATGTCTGGGCATCAAGTGTTTTGGATCAATGTGGCTTTAACTGTTCATTGTATTGTATTAGCAACAGTGCAACCAAAGGGGGAAACTTTGAGATATTTGGCTAATATTAAGTATTCAAAATATATCTATGTAATGTGTTTGAAATTACAGATTGCATTTTGCAGTTCAACATTAGTTTAGTTCTTGAGTGAAAGACCATGACTATGTGTTTTTAACTGGACAGCTTTGCTCTGGTTTAACTGCTATATTTTGTTTGGATCTCAACACAGTGCCTTCCTTAAATGTTATCTCCAGACACAAGCCTATTAAAGTTAAATTAACACTGGAGAGATGAATATTCCAGATATATCTCATCCTAAACATCTTATTGAGGAAATCAAAAATCCATGATTAATTACTTTACTGCTTGCTAAAATGTATTCAACAGTGGCCATATTTAACCTGTCACTTGAACTCATATTGTACTCCTAAAGGCAAGGTCAAGACATTCATGAACACTTTTTTGTCACTTAAAGATTCACTTAAATCATTGTGTTTGGTTCAAGTTACTTACTAGAGCACTATTAAATACAGGACAGACGAATGTCCTATGGCACTATAGGGGCCACTGCACTTGAAAAGGCTATAGTAAAAGTCAATGTTATGTGAGTAATGAGAGCTAAGAGGCAAGACAGCAAGACTTTGTCACACAATTTCTTGAAGAGGCTAATTAAACATAATGTAAAGCTATAAGTGAACATCTTTTGTAGAAATATCTTAAGATCAGATGCTACATTTCCTTACTCTGTATCAAAATAGCACACTCATAATCCCTCTGCTCAAATATTTTTAACATAATGAATCATCAATCTTCTTGAAAGTTAGAAATTATTTTCTTAATACAACTCTGTAAAAATGTATTTTTCCACTAAATATATTCCTATTACAATTGGGTGAAACATTTGGAATGTCATCAATCATCAATTAAAATAATAAATATGGTTATATTTGAACTGTACTTCAACAAACATTGCCAAGAAAACGCCAAATGTTTTGTATTGTTAGTGTGGATGTGAGCATGTGGATGTTAAAGGTCCCATGTCATGGCCATTTCTACTGACCATAATTCCATTGTTGAGGTATACTAAAATAAATGTATATTGTGCAATTTTCCAAATTCACATTGGTTTCTCATACAGCATCTCCGTATAGTATGTGTATTCACTCTGTCCTAAACGGCTTGTTGGAGCTCCTGTCCCCCTCCCTGTGAGCCCAGTGGCCGTCTGCGAGACAGCAAAACCCAGCCCGAAACCAGCCCGAGCACACACACACCCGCAGCCTGGCTGGGAGTTTGTGTGTGTGTTCACACACAGACTCACAGCCTCGCCGCGTCCCGCCGTCTCAGGCGACGCTTCAGCTGAGAAAAGATTGAGTGTGTGTGTGTGTGTGAGGAAGTCAGCTCCGCAGTCGTTACGTTACATCACTATACCCAAATACGTCACTGTACCCAGGAAGAAAAAGAGAAATCTCCAACGAGGCGTTCTGGGGCATCATAGACAGGTATTTTCTGTGTTAGAGTTTTACTCGCTACAGGGTGTACTTTGAGGGTTTGTGACTCTGCAGACTGTTTACATGCAGGAAAAGCTACATAACACACAAGGGGACGGGTAATAACCAGAAAAGCATGAGATGGGACCTTAAGGGAGAACAGACAACTTTATTATCTTGCAGTCAAACTAACCCTCATTCTCTCTACAGTAAACAATTATTAGGATATGAATTAGCCCTCAACAGCTGAGGAAAGACCAATACAACGTAGAGCCTTTATTTATCTTTGATTTATTTTACCCATGTGATTTCTATTTGTTTTGTTTTTTAATAATGTATCTTATCTTAGTTTTAATACTTTGCCAGATGCAATTCAGTCAATAGTGCAGCCTATTGCCAAAACACTGGTCTCCCAAAGATCCTGTCATATAACCAGCATCACAGTCAGTGTGTGAGCCAAACTATCAAACTAACCATCCACTGCTTCTCAAATAACCCTGACTTTAAAAGGTAATATACCCAGAGTTCAAATCTTTACTTAACACATCATACAAGCAATTGGTGGTTTAAATAAGTACTGTACAGCCTGTTACTGGTTCAATGCCTGCATGATACAGGCGTTTTAGAAGTATACAAACTAATATGTATCTCTGACAGCCATTACGTGTTCCAAAAAACAGTATATCGCCGTGACAAGGATAATAAAGCAGTCAAATGTGAAAAGTAAGTGCGGGCCATTGTTTTTGAGAGCTGGATGTGGTTTTATTCTGAATGATTGGCTACTTAAGTGGATTTAAATAAACATTCAAAGACTGTATATGAATGTTTAGCTCTTAGGGTTGACATGTTGTGTATAAAATATGTTTCAATAATGTCTAATGTTAGAGATTTTTGTATTTCAGAGAATTGTATACTTCGCTGGATTGTGCACAAAAATAACAGAACTGAACAAGAACATTGGAAAATGTAACCGCAATAAAAATCCAATCTAATGGATTTTATTAAAAGGTTACACAAGTTAAAATAATCACAGTCTACAAAGCAATTTGTGTTTAACAGATGGATATGGTTGATTGCATAATCCCTCCACGTGACATTTGGTATGTTACCAAAATGTCTTAAACCAGGGTTGCATCTGAAACCTGTGTCAACGGAAAAAATATGGAGGCATGTATGTACATTATTTATCCCAAGTGCAGATTGTAGTTTTAAAAAAGTGTATAACAAAAGAATGCCCCAAATTAGATCACCAGACATGTAGCCCTGTGTACGTTACCTAGTTATCGTGGCTTATGAGGCTCAGCCTGAACCAGGGCACTGCTGAAATCCCTTCTAAGATCCGACTGAAGAATCTCTAACCCCTCCCCTTTGTCCCAGGGCCAGCATGTCTGTGATGAACCCTACACTGTCCAAAAGAGCAAGGCAGGGGCCAAAACACCCGCACAATGTATTCTCTCCAGAGAACCATTAATGACCTTGTACAAAAGTGAAAATGTGATATTGAATATTTATGATACATTTATAATGTGTAAGCTTGAATCAAATAATGAACCAATTTTGAATTTTGGACGTTGATATTGAGGAGTAAATGCTTGAATCAAAAAATATATTAAGTTCATGTTTTGACCAGTGGGGGAGCTCCCTCTCACTGTAACATTTGGGTAATGTTTTTAACAGGATGCACTGTCTGTATCTAATCTCAGGCATGAACAGCCTTAATGAGAGATCTGGGACTAGATCCTTGTCAACAACAGGGCTCTCCTGCCAGCCTTTGGGTCAGTGCCTGCCGCTGCTGCTGCCAAAGGGGAGGCCCCTGCTCTCTAGGGCCGGGGCAGTTTTGGATACTGAACCTAATCTTAGATTTGCTCCCCCACAAACATTGGAAATGCTGTCAAATTGTCAATGCTTTCAGTGGCATTAAATGAGCCTGTCTGCATATTCAATCCAATTATTTTACATGCATATTTCAAGTAGAGTGATCCAAAATAACTCAACTTCCAAAATAACTCACCCTAAAATGAGCATGTGAAAGAAAATAATCTGAGCCTTGCATGGCACTTCTTATACCGGAACCATGTTAGTTTACCCCGTGGTGTGGCACAACCCTTTTGTTCTGCCCTCATTTGGTCTCACTATCTATTTTAGTGTCCATTTGTAATACTGATCCCTTGAACAAGGCCAATTTTAATAAAAGGGTTAAACCATCTTAGAAAAAAAAGAGGAAGACAATGTTTAATCTGCTTTCATGCCAAGTTTCTTCTATGTTTGTTGTCATATTTAATTTAAAAGCATACATATCCTTTCATAATATTTGAAAACCAGGATTACGTCAAAAGAAAATATACTAACAACCCTGGATATTTTAAATATTTGATTACATATTTTAATTTAAATGATGTATGCTGCAGCTCAAATGAATAGTTTGCAGATCAGTTCACATTTCTCAAGGTTTTTACATCTATACCTAATATATTGAGAAATAAATGCTTGCTTTGAAAACTGTGGAAGAAATGACCACTGCTTCAGTGACTCAAATGAACAACAAGCCACTGTGCCTCAGATGCTCCGCATTCAGTAATGGCTGCAGCTGTGCATGCACATGTGTGTGTATACCATAATTCAACATGCATGTTAATAAGTAAATGATATAGTGTTCAGGTGTGAACCTACTTCCACTTGTATTTCTCTCATTTTGTAAAATAAAAAAGTAAATAGGCCGTCCAGCAGATGGATTGTGGGCAATGATAATTTACCCGTCTTCTCATAGTTCTCCCAAAATCCCAACACACCTCACTTCATTAAATGTTCTGTCATCTGACACATATTTACATTTTCATTAAAAGAAAGACCAAACGGAGAGCATTCGAGCTATACTGTACACCGCTGATCCTGTGTAACTTGCCCTTAATTTCATTATTCTCTTGTAAACATTTTAATGCCATATAGCCTAATTATGGAAAGATCCCTGAGGGGATTACTGACTAATCCTCTTCCTCCCCATGATCAATGGATGCTGTAGCTTAATGCTTCAGGCTGTGTCTTTCTCTCTCTGTATAGCACTTTAGGGCCACCATACAATACATCAGCACTAAACGTGTTATTTTTAGTAAAAGGTGAATAGGATGTAGCCTAATTAAGGGGCTGTAGTGAACATAAAGACAACATTATGAATTGGCAGAATTAATAGTTACAATATGGCTTGCAATTGTTGGTGGTTTTTTATTTTCGCTTTTATTAATAGATGTAACGTTATTTGAAATGCCGTAAAATAGGTCAGTGGAAGTTTTTATATGGAGCTTGTAAGCAACGTGCAGCGCCTGGTCTGATAGCATCAGCAGATAGGATCACCGTTAATGGAGCCGAGCAGCGCTGAGAGAGACCCGGAGAGGGCGGTCTGCCTGCAGCCTGAGGAGCGATGAAGGGGCGCTGGGGGAGTTGAGACCGAAATCCACTTGTATTCCTGTAACACTATCGGGTATAATTGGCTGAGGAACGCAGATTAAGATTGATGATACATTAAAGTGGCTCTTTGGAGTTTAAGGGATCGATAAATATCTTGGTTTCCAGAGCTTGCGTGTGAGAGCAGACACATGACTGTAACGGTGCTCCACAGCGACACCGATTTGAGAACATGGAGGATGAAGCAAAGGAAGAGAAGGAGGGGGAACTGAAATAAAGATGTGATCGCTATCAGCTGGCAGGGTCACAAAGCCATCTTAAATTCTGGACAATTATTAGGACTTGAGAACAGTATTTTAGTTTGTTTTACGTGTGTTTTTTAAGTCTATTGCAAAATAAAAAGCAGTATTTTTATTTTTGGAATGCATAGGCTTCTAATGTTTAAGCAGCCCTGAATGCCAGCGATACATTTTGATTTCAGACCGGCACTGCAAACACGTTATGATGGTATTATCATGTGAGGAAAATAAATTCATTATTTTATTTAACTCGAAATAGTGGTGATGCATTTGGTCGGATCCAATAATAAAACATGTCTATGTTTTAAGTGCTATAGACACATATGCGTATTAAAGGCGGCGCATACGACCACAACAAAGACAAAAGGGCGTTCAGCTCCATTGATTTGTAAATCGATGAATAATAGGGATTATACAAATTAAGACTTTAATAATGCATAATATTTGCCTCATGTACAATAATGAATTAAAAAAATGATTGAGTGTTTATAGCTGCATGGTCCAAATGCGGCAGTTTAATGCAAACAGGCGACTATGCTATATTCAATGTTTAAATGCACTGATAATAGCCTACAGACTTCTCCTCCACCTGCTTTATTAACATAAATATAACATTTGTTCCATGTAACTGATTTAGCATGGCTGCCCCCTCTCTGCAGGCCCAGTGGTCCTGAGCAGCCCGGCCCAGCTTGTGGCCCCCGTCCTGGTGGCCCGGGGGACTCTGTCCATCACCACCACCGAAATCTACTTCGAGGTGGACGAGGATGACCCCGCCTTCAAAAGGGTTGACTCTAAGGTAAGTAACCTGCAAGCAAGTGTAGGCTACTGCCCAAGTTCAAAGTGTCGTTTGGCTATACGTGTTGCCCAGTGGGGGTTTATTTTATTCTAACTGGCCAACAAGAAGATAACCACTTTTACTGTATTTTAACTACAACATTGTTACAAAGGAAAAGCGCCTGGTGCGCTGCACCATGTTTCCATGTTCTGTTTTTGTATTCATTTAATGACGTGTTGTGCGCAAACTTGTGTTCTAAATTCCTTGTTTATTTCTATTTCGTGTTTTAAATTTGCTCTGTTATTGAAGCATTTTTTAAATATATATTGTAATGATAATTGTGGCCTCGTCATCCAGGTTCAACAATCAAACGATACAAGCGAATATATGGCACGGAAGTTGTATTTTGAAAAATATTAACTGATCGAAGGTCTGTTTTAAAAGTTGTGTATGGAAATTATTCATTCCTATTTTCCTATTTTTTAAAGATGTCAAGCTCATCATATAAAGCCTATACAAGAACAAGAGACCCTGAACGATTTCATTATATTATTATCGCATGGCATTAGGCCTGCTTCACTACTGTTGAAAACACATTTAAGAAAACCATAATGGGACACAAATATAAAACAGCTCGTTTTATTAGCGCTTTAAATTAGATCAAAGACAGAAATAAAAAAATCAGATCACAGATGTTATAATCCAGTGTATTTCAAGTGCATTTTTTTCAATTAAACTGTAATATATATATTTATACTATACATGTTATCATTTTCATTTTTTTATCATGTAGGCCTAAGCATGGTAGAGATAAACAACAACCAAAACATGTTCGAGTACTTTAAATAATAATTCAAGTAAATTGCTGGAATGTTTTCAATGAAGCAAATGTTGTACGCCTATCAAAATGTAAACTTAAAAAATTAGACAATGTCCATTTAAACAGATGAATCAGACTACCACTGATGCAAGTATAAATAATAACGTTTCTACCAGATAAAAAAAAAAGTTCAGAAGTAAATTTAAACAGGTGGATCCTATTTACGTGTCACAGAACAACATTCACAATTTCAGACCACTGGAATCACAATCTATGAAGGTATTTACAGTATAAAATGTACAGATGTGTGTTTTTATTTTATTTCCCAAGTTTCCCACGGGGCTTAATTTGATTATGTAAGGAAATATCGGATTTAGGCAACCGTGTGGCACGGAGAGAAAATAACCACTGTTGGTGTGGCCTCCTGGATTAGCCAATAATTTAAATTTGCTCTTAAATATTGACACCGCCAAAAGGTGCACGGGGGATAAGGGCAAACTTAACCGTCATTACAAATATCAAAAGAGGCTATGCCAAACAAATATTCAACGACAGAGGACAGTCACATTTCATAAGACTTTGCAAATTGGTTGGCAATGTGTTTCTGTCCGTTAATGAGCTCGTTAGGCCTTTTTACCACATGTTTTAAGACGAGGTGAACTAACATATGTTTTACCTCAGAGTTTCTCCAAGCTTTTGGGGTTGGTCAGTATTTCTCTTGCCAGTCGCCAAGTCTGTTTGGCTGCATTCTCTAGAGAAGAGTGAGGTTTTCCTTGAAACAGGTCTAAAGTAGGGAGGAAATAATGCGGGCACCTTCTGCACTGCAAACATGAAATCAGCTGCAATAGTATCCCGTTCAGGCGGTCTCCGAGGCAGTTCTCATCCCAGTCTGACTCCCTGGGATGCTTCTCACACTCGTAGGAAACCAAAGTTTTCATGTGGTAGTTGTTCAGGGGTGTTCCGGGCAGTTCGAGGTGACGATCACGCAACGTTTTGAGGACTGACAAGCATTTCTTCCTGCATCCACCCATGATCAGCCGGTTCTCGGCCTCGGCGAACTGCAAGACCCAGGCGTCGCTCTCTGCTGAGCTCTGCTTGCCGTTCAGGGAGTAGCACTCTTTGGATAAAAGATTGAAACCTTCCGCCTTGACTTCTGCCACTCGGTTAGGTCCCGGCCAGGGGATGTGGGGGAGAGGCCAGTGCGCAGCGCTTCGTGGCCAGATCCCAGTGCACTTGAACGCCGGCGTGATTTGCACCACATATCTGTCTCTGATGCGCAACTTCACCTCACTTGTGTCAGCGACCATTTTGATAACATCTCTGTAGCTGCATTTATCCACAGCCTGCGTCACCAGTGTCTGAAATCTCGAGCGGATCTTGCGCGCCGAGAGGTAACCGGAGGCTGTGATGAATTCAACCCAGAGAGACATGCTTCTCTTGCGGCCGTCGCTGAGTTTGAGTACGGCACAGCCCGGGAGTGACCCGTCATCCACAAAGTTGAATACTCCCATCTGATTCAGATAGAGCACAACCTCGAACTCGGTGGGTGAAGTGACCTCCAGTCCCTCGAAACGATTATCCATTTCGCTGAGAGAGCTGATGAAGCGGGGCTCCTGCGCCTCGACCTCCTTCAGGACATCCGTTACCACCTTGCACACCTCCCGGATGCTCTTGGAGATGGCTGCTTTTCGAGACTGACATTTCTCGTTGTAGTATTTGTTGAGGTGATACACCAACTTTGCCTGGGCGGCTATCATGTTTGGGCAGAGATCCGGGTTGTACACCGGAGTCTCGCAGTAAGCCGAGGGATCCAACGCGACGGTTATTACGGGAGCCAATTTAAGAGAAGAAATAATCTATTTAAAAAGAAATAAAATGCCTATTTATAAGACACCTATTTTTAAGCTGTGCTCGGAGCACATTCGTGATAATGATATCATAACATTCAGAGTTGCATTGAAGTGCACGAAGCAAGTCCTCAGGATGGCTAAAAGTCCATTTAAAAAAAAAATGCCTTTTGGTTTCTTTCTGATCACTGTGCCAGTTAGGAGTCCGCGTAATTGCTCAGAGTGGAGTGTGCCCTCCTGACGCAGACGCCCGGTGTTGCTGTGTTTTACAACAGGAGACACACACACTCTTTATTATAAGGGAGGAGTTGAAACCAAGATGTCCAATCGCTGTCCGATGCGTCACCGCTTTCCAGTTTATCGAAAACAAATTCATCCCCGGCTGTTATTTAGATGTAAAAAGTACAGGTAGGCTAGTAGTAGTATATCGAGGAGCGGAAGTACACCTACGCATTTTGGGAGAAGAAAAAACAACATATCACTGCGTTACGTTGCTTTTTCTTGGACTACATCTGCTGTTTTTTAGTCCGCTCTATTGAATAATATATTAAACCGTAGGTGGATGTAGAATTGTGATATTTTGTTGGGATAATAAACTTTGATCATTTTCGTATAATTTAAATATTTTCTTTTTCTCCATGTGGTTCGGATCTAATTTATTAAGGTGCATCACAATATTATAACTTTTTAATGTAGGTACTTTTTAATGCGAACGAAACGAACAATATAAAAAAGTTTTAGCATATTTAGGCTTTTGCTTTTTGAATCCATGCATATATTCAATATAATACAGTTTATGTATTATATCTTTAAGGGTTAGTTCAACTCAACAGTCTGTTGAGCAGGTTTATTTCTGAAACATATCGCGTTGTTTATATTCATAATTGTGATTATATTTGACACATTAATTATAGAGTGTTTATATATCAATTTACAACTCGCGCTCTTTTTACAGATTGTTTTGCTCTTATGCTGCGAGGCAACATCCTGATGTTGTGCAACAATTCTAGCGCAGTATTTCCAGTCATTTAATTATTTTACGCTATATTTTAGGAATATAAATATATAACAGTTGTGCTATTGATGATTATTTATTTCTTACATTGCTCAAAATGAAAGCCCATTACATGCGTATACATATCAATGTTTTATTGTGTTCATCTGCCAAAAGAAAGAAGAAAGTGTAAAATAATATTCTATTCTATTCTTTTTTATTTGTTTTGTAAAATGTCAGCATTCAATTTCACATTAAGTTGAAATTAATAATATAAATTGGTATTTCACAACACATTATTGGGTAATTGTATTATAACAACAAGAAAAAGATAGCAACAATGCAACAAAAAAACAATACCATGATAAACATAGTTTGAATGCATAATAAAAGGGAGAAAACCTAGATTAAAAACATGAATATCAATATACTGCAACATGGCTGACCATTTTACGCAGTGTCCCATAATGTTCCAGTTTGTTGCTTTAAGGCACAGCTCTCTTAGGTTGATTCAGACATTGATCCACAATTAAGAGATCTTGCTTCCACACTAAACCCTCTCTGGCTCTCATCATTTCTCTGGCACTCCATCTCACACGGTATAGTGCTTGCTTTGAAGAGGACTTCAAAAAGATAATGCTGCTCGGATCAGATAAGGAACACAACGGCATTTACACTCATCTCTGCTCTATAAGAACTGCATACGACCAGACATTATGAGGGCAGAGCGGCGCTCGTCAGCTCTGACTCACTACATGGATGCGGCTGAGCAGGATCTGTCGTGTGTGTGCGGCAACAACCCTGATAGATGGGTGACTCCCATTATCGTCACAGCATGTCATGGACACACTGCTATGGCTTCTTGGCAAATCCAAGTGATAATTTAACACTGTTATACCAAACAGAAATCTCAGATATGGAGTAGTGTCCCTTTCTCTTCTCAAAATCCTAATTATGGGACATGGTAGAGCTCTATATAAAGGTCAAATACAACATTACATAATAAGATTAGGTGGATTTGTAGTTCTTATCAAATTCCACAATCAAAAATATAGATTCTCATTGGCATATTTCTGAAGTACATGGAGGACATTATGAAAGGTTCTCATGTGAGAGGTAGCTAAAAGCCTCCTGCCCTCTGAGGCTTTGATAGTCTTTTCTCTCGCTCTCTCCCACTGTCTGTGGCCCAGCAGGTACTTGCCTTTTATTGAAACCAGGCTAGCCGCACTTTCCAGGCTATCTTGCTCCAAAACACCTCTGAATCCAGTTGCACCTTTTGAGTTTGTGCTCCGGCCTTTGACCATTCGTATGCCCGATAGAAGGGGGGATTTTCATTGAGATTATCACTTCTTAATCTAAAGCATGTGGCTGCACAGATCCCACAGTAACTCAACCTGCTCTGCAGTCCCAAGACTCCAGCAGTTGTCAGGTCTAGTCTTAGACAAGCAAAGCTTCTTACCCATATCTTTACCATGACAACATTACAAGCTTTGTTGCTTCATTCACTATCCCACTATGCTATTGGAGGCCCTCCAGTGTGATATATGGGGCTGTGATTCCAGTACAGGCCTATTTCTGACCCAGCAAAATGCATGCACGATTGTGTAAATCAATACAATGACTTCTACTTCCCCTAATTTTGCACGAGCATGTGACCCTGTTGTCAAGGCCTCTTTGTTTCCAAAGCATGCCTCTACAGTTATTCATTTTTTCTTCTCCCTTTTTATTTTTCCTTTCTTCTAGCAAGACTGATCGTCCTGTTAACATCGACGTGCATAAGGTCAATGGGGCTTGTCTGATGGCTGAAATTGCTCTCTGATGACACCCCGAGTGTTTTGAGTGACTTAAAATGATATTCCACTGATTGTAGCTAAAAATCATTAAATGTGTATTGCCTTATTTTATATTTAATCCTTGAGGCTTTATGCAGTAATTATACACATGCATTAGTTATAATATATACATATAAGTATTCAACTAAGACATACATTGTGTGTTATCTACAAATGAGCATAATCTTAGTAAAATGATTTTTATTGTATGTACAAAACAGTATGTAGCCTCAAGCATTTATTGAAAAATAATAATATTCTTAAAGAGATCTCCAGGGGGGAAATACAAAAAAACCATTCTCTAGAAACATGATAGTTTATTGACTATTTTGACACTATTCTCTATTGCTCCGGCTTTAAATCTATTTCATAAACAAAAGGTTATACATTTATGGGTGCTGTCTTTAGGTTTCAATGTATTACAATACTTCATGACTATTAACAAAATAGTTAATGACTATATATTAGTATATCATTCAACTGATTTTAAGCTGGATCAAGACCTTTAATGACCAGCAATCCTGTGACTGGTATCATAATTAAGGGTGATGTTTTCTTAATTTTAATAATCCTATTACACGAAAACAAAAAAGGTCTGCCATATGCTTTTTCATTAAATTCCTGGGGTCATTTAGTTTTGAAAAAGAGACTCTCAAGCCTTGTCCCATACAAAGGGAGTGCAGCTAGCTCCCGAGCTAATATGCAGATTAGTCAAAGTAGACTTAATCGGATGACATATTTCTATATAAATCAGATTAAAAGCAGTGACACTTCAGATACGTGACATCAACACTGGCTCTCAAACTGTGAAAATAATATACTTTAATCTCATGGGATAGCCACTCACTTTGATTTCCTATAATTGTATTTGTCACAAATTAAATTGTCTTTGGGATTTTTAATAAAGGAACATTATTATTTCAAGCAATATGGTGTCTCTGTAGGAGGCCAGTTCATTTTTGGGCCCGGAGCCTCATTGAGGACCCCCTTTGGATTGTGTCCATTCATGTGTTTTATTCTCTGCTGTGTATTAGCAGCAAGGCAGGAAGCTGGACCACATAGCCAGAGGCTCTAAGAAACCCACTACTGATCTACTGAAGAGGCATTGTTAACGGTGCACCATATCTATATCATATACACACACAGAAGACCTAACGTACCAGAATGATGGACATTTTTGATAAAACAGAGTGTAAATTATCAAAGTTAATTGATTGTCTCAGCTTCATTTGGCCCTTCACCCCTCCCCTCTGCAATATGGTACGCTTGTCAGCCTTGTGATAAATTACATGCATGTATTTGCATGAATTTAGCATGAATACAATTCTGTTTTCTTTGCCAACATAACGATCCAGAAAATGTGTGGTTTGCTTCACAAAAGGATAAAACAGGCTAACATTGTGTTCAGTGCACTTTTTTTCTTGCACAGGTTATGCAGTTGGCAGATGAGCGCAGTAAAAGTGCTGGTGCAGTGTTTTCCACCAGTTTTATTAGCAGGCAGTTTAGCGTTGTATTTAGTTGTACATGACAATGCTAAACATGGGGTTTAATGGAGACTGGGGTGGAATTTGTGGCTGGTTTATTATTTCTTTACTCAGTGCTTTTCCTGTTTCTACAAATGGTTGAAGCTTAGATTGTTCTTAAGAACTAAGTAGTTTATTTGGAGATTATTTTATTTGTTGGGAAAACTATATATCCCATGTTGTCAGTGGTAAAAGGCAAGCATTCAGCAGCAGCAGTGTGATTAATCTTAATGTCTGCGAGATGTCTAGCATCTAAAGGTGGGCGCTGTAATCATCTGCCCACTGACCCCATGATGCTCATCTACAGTCCTCTCCGCTGCCCATGTGTCAATCATTTCAAATCTCAGATTAACAGTTCTCTCCCATGTGTCATATGATCTTAGAGTAGGAGTAAGAAGCACATAACAAAGAGAATGGAAGAATTGGTGGCATATTGTAGTTTTGGGGCTGTTGGTAATCAAATACTGCTGGTGAAACATGTGATAAAATTAGGCGGTGTTGCCTAAACAAGGGATGAAGGGTTCATAATTGCCAGTCTTAGAGATCTGAGGTGCCGGGTGCCAACTGTCAGAGCAAGGCTAATGATGACAAATGTCCCTCTATGCAGATTGCTGCAGCAGCAAAGGGTGTGCAGCTGAGAAAGAACAAGAAAAGGAAAATGCAGAGGGCCTAATAAGAGAGAGCCTGTGTGCACATTTAATGACCTACATGGAAACAAACCTCCCTAACTGATGGACTGCCTTTTGAAAGCACTAAAGCTTAAGACTGCTACTGCATAACGACTACCATACAATACCTGGGACTGATATAAAAAGTAATACATCTCTGTGAATCATTACGATCTGCTACTTAAATCGATACATATGACTAAAAATAGAAACTATAATTAACTAACATTTGCTTGGAAGCTTGTCAACATGATTTATCAATAAAACTGTGTCCTGTTGGAAAGTTAGCTCTATAGCCAAACGATCTAGTGTAGAGGACATGATAGCCTGGATCAGCATCATCCTTATTGGTAGTTTTTTTCATTAGCTTATCTTTGGTTGACCCTCATTATTGTGCAAGATGGCAAGTGTTGTAAAACCTTTAATGGTCTGGTACTTGTGCTAAAAGGCATGCTGTCCCTGGTTCACACAGCTAAACTGTTGTTGGTTAACATGGCTTTAAAAAAAGTTTTTGTCTCTTAAAAATGTGCATGATTTTAACCTTCGTTGTAGCAGAGGGCCATACATCTGATTTCACTTACTGTGACGTAAGGCTCACGCTAATAAAAGAGCAAACCCAGAGTGTTGCATGGCCAGATTTCCTCAATTTGTTGCATGAATGGCTTTTGAAAGGGGTTCCTCTTGATACAAAGGGAGTCTCGTCTTTGTTTGGTTTCGCCCCATCTGTGTCATCTGGTGGTCTGTGCAAGAGGGTGGTGTCTCAGGGTGCTCCCCAGCGGCGATGCCAGTTGTTTTATGGACTCGGTGGAGTGGTGCTGGGAGTTCATAAGTTGGCTGGCCCATTGTGTGCTGAGCCCAGCTGACACGTGTGAATTGACTCCAGCATATTGACAGATCATTTCCATTAATGAATCGGAGGAGTCTGCCTTGTTTCACTCTGTGATTTATGCCCTTGCTTCATCATCCTCTGAGCTCAGGGTTAACTAACAGACCCCTGAATGACTAAACCACAAATTGCTGGATGAAGCGAGTTTGCTTTGTTCAGGAGTTTAATTTATGCATAGATATTCTTAAAGTCATCTTTTTTTATTGTATTTCTTATATTTCAAGTTATTTTATTTATATAACCCAACATTACAAATGAATGCCAATTTATTACATACTCTATCCTTAAACTTAATAATAATCTAAACGTTTTATATCTCAAATGTACTTCTAATAAAATACCATGTTGGTTTAATCATTTTCTAAACATAATTTCTAAAGGGAATTCTGCACATGAATCTCTAAACAGCCTACAAGGAATAACTTGGTGATGTACAATCAGTTAGCAACAAGCCACCTTGGAAGACTAAGTTTAATTTAAACAATTTCAACAAAGAACTGATGTGTTGTTAAGGATGGTTGGCTGCCCAGACTGTTTCTTGATTTGGTATGGAGCTGCTTTTGTTTGGAGCTGCTGGTGTCTCATCAACTCTGATCTTCCATGGCGACCATCCAGGTTGTTCAAAGCAACAGCCACACACTGCTGATAGTGCTGGCCTCAGCCTGGCCTGTCACCCCCACCACTGCTGCCACATGGAAGGAACATTTGCTCGCCACCATTTTATGCCGCTGTCACCATCCCTTCAAGAGGGGAGGTGAAAAGGAAAGGAGGGAACGAGGGAGGCTCACCCTGAGCGGATGCTAGACAAAGATGGCAGCAGAGACATTTTGTCTACTTTCATTAGTTCTGGTGGGGGTGAGCTGTGCTGAATATTAGCCTGTTACTGGAAAAGCCACACATTGTGGAGTGCAGATGAGGAGCATGTCACAATCAAATCTACCCAACCTCATTTCCATCTCCCTCACAGAAAAAGTGGGACATATGGGACAGGATGCCAATTGCTTATTTTATACGGTAATTAACATCCCTCAAACCGTGTTATATGGTAGGTGTGTCGCAACCATGACAAAGTTTATCTTACAAATTTACATATATATTCCGATAAGGTTAGATTTGTTGGCTCCTAATACGCAAAAAAGGCTTATGTGCTGTATGTCATTAAGACATGAATGAACTTTGTTGGCTATCAAACATGTATAGTTTTGTTAGGACGGTGTCATTTTCAGCAACACTCAGCACCATCCGTGCTATAATTTCCTTGAGTGTGTACTATATAGTATCTGTCAGGTTTAAATTGGGCCCTTTCCTAAACCCAACCACACATTGTGTGTATATGTCTGTGAGTGTGAGGACAGGGGTCTGTTTTTATGTGAGTGAAGGACAGTTTGGTATGTGATATGTTTACACATGCTTGTAATAAACCGGATTGTTTGCTGTTGTTTGTAGTCAGTATGATCTATTCATAATCACCCACCCCAGAACTCCCTTTTGGAGCAACGCCAAAACAAAGGTGCTTGATCTGGTTTCCTTTTTGTCAGTCTGCATCTGATTCCTTTGTTTACCTAAATAATACCATTCACACAACAACTCCCTGATTGGTGCTAACCCCGGTTGGTGTGTGTGGCAGTGTTAGTGGAGATGTATCTGAATGTTGTTTTGTCCTGCTGGGCTTTCATCTGGTGGACTCATTATAGTAGTCATCTCACTGGGCTGCAGAGAAGCTCAGGAGACGGGCTCCCCATGAAAGAGTCATGATGGACGAAGAAGTGCTGATGTGCAGGTTCCTGCCTCCAGGCTTTCACCTGCTCAGGAAAAGCCCCAAGGCAAAAAGAAGCAGGCCGCTCAGACCAGCCAATGAATGACTGCAGAGCTAAAGTCAGACAGTTGCTTACTGGGGGCCTTGAAATGTTTGGTAAAAAAGAAAGTTGACTAATAAATAAGTGCATTTCTGAATCTCTTTTTAATGATAGAAACAAGCAAGTGAAAAGGAGGATGAGAGCACCAAAAAGATGGATAAAGTTATACCGTTCTACCTTGTTTAATTTCAAACGATTTTATTAGTGTCAATTCTGTGGTCTTGGCAGGGCTTGGAGGTGCCTGAGCGAGGAGTGCAGGCGCAGGGTGAGAGCATGTCGGCTGTTGACACCATCTAACGAAGGGAGGATTAGGAGTTTACAGAGGCAGTAATATGATAGGTCAAAAAGAGGAGGCACTCCTCCACAGCACTTGGCTCTGTAATGAATGATTGACTGGAAAAGGAGAAGCTGCCACTCGCTGGCTGAGTGCTCATCTTGACGCCTGCCGCACCGCTCCACGGCTCCCCTTGATCACGTTTCGCTGCTCCCTTCTCATCTAAGGCACCAGTCTGCAGGGAAAAGCTGCTTTTCCCTCTTATTTTTCTCCCTAATTTACACATTTAAGACATTTTTGTTTGCTTATTTGAAATTCCTTTTTTTGTCAGTGAGCCTCTCTCTATCAGTCCTACTCCCAGCCCTGAAACCAGCCCCCACCACACACACACACACACACACACACACACACACACACACACACACACACACACACACACACACACACACACACCCTCATTTACATCCTTCCCTTTCTCTTCTGTTTGCCTCGAGGCAATGAACTAATTTCAGGTTCCATAATTGCAGTGTGTCGTACACCTGTCTGCTATTAATTCTCCCCCGTCTCTCATTCTCTTTCTTAATGAGGTATTATTGTAATTATTGTCATTATGTTATTTTCTGTAATGAACCTGATTGATGTTGTTGTTATGGCACCATTTATTCCCCATAATTAATGTAAATGTGTTAAGATCTTCTACAGGCACTGGTAGTCTGAGACTCGTGCTTATGGGTGAACTCGGCCCCTCATTCCCTCAACAGCTGACCTCTGAGTTCCCGCTCAGTGCAGAGTTTGTGTTGGAAAAGGGGAAGAGAGCTGAGCAGCCTGGTCACCACTGAATAGGGCCCTGCTTGTAGCCATTTTAAGACCATTACAACACAATGGCCAGCACTGGGCTTTGTTTCAGCCCGTCACTTGCACCCTGTGAAAATCAAATAGTGCTATGCCTTAAAAGAAAAGGTGAAAAAGGTTTTGCCCATACTCCCATGCTTTATGGAAAATCTGGTTATTTGTTGAAAAGGGCAAAAAAAAGTCTTCAGTCACTTGATCTTGAATGTTATTGTCGAAGAAGCAAACTACTGGAAGGAATGCTAAAGAAAATCCCAGCTGAATGAGAGATGTTGAATTTTTTTTCTTAGCGGCTCTCAATCCAATTAGAAGTTTAATAAGGGTCATGCATAGAAACTTCACGCTGCAGGTCGGGTTCTTTTGGGTGCTTTTGGAGAGTAGGAAGGGGCTGAAGTTGGATAGCGCCTGACTGAAGGTTGGTCTCTTTAATGTAGGGTGAGCGGTCTTGTGCCCTGGTGAGTCATTGAAACTGTCTGGGGAGCACAGATGATCTTTTCCGTTATTCTGAAGGCGAGGTCGGGAGATAATCTGACGCTGTGGTTAGATTGGTTTCTCAGGTGGTACCAATTACCTGAACTCTCCAAAGCCTTTGCTTCCCCCCCTCCAATGCTTCTGTAGTGCTGTGTCACTCGCCCTGAAATTTGTTTAGGATGTATTTCTTTAAACATCTTCACTGATCTGGACTTAATTCAATATCACGGAGCTCTCAATAGTTATGTATCTGTTGTTGTCAGGTTCAGCATCTTACCTGCAACACTCTCCCTATTATTGTAACTTAGACTGGGTGAAAATGCAGAAAGGCGATATGGGTCTTTAGAGGGGCCTTACTTGATTTTTAATCTCTCCCTATGAGAGTGAGAGTGGGTAGGAGGGCCCTAGAAATGGCCATGTCCAGCCTTTGTGGGTTTGTTCACATGCTGGGGAGCTTTGAGTGTCTGACAGCCGTTTAACTCCACACGACCTGCTTCTCAAGTGCCATCGTTTGGTCGCTCTTGAATCCTGTTAGGAGCCATAATTACAATTCATGCACTCCCTGCGCTTCTTTGAAGAGCCATTGAGAAAGCAAAGAGGGGTGCGAAGAGCCTCAGAGAGCTAGCAACACTGGCCCTGCATCAGCGAGGAAACACTCAGCAGTGACAGTAACACTCTGAGGGCTTCAGTAAACTGCCTAAATATTGTGGCCTGTATTGTCAAACTAAACCACAGCACAGTTTATTGTACTGATGCATAAAAGGATCATTTGGTTATAAAATATAAAATAGAGTTAAATGTTTTTAAGGGTGAGTAAGTATTTACAAATGGCAGGGATAGGTTTCTTATTGTAAATTGAAATACAATTAATATGACACATTTTATAAATTAGCCGTTCTTTCAAGTATGCAAACAATTTGAGGTGAAGTGCATTGAATGACTTTCAAAGGGAAAGAGGAGAAAGGGTTATGCCTAATAGGTGCTTTAGTAATTTCTGAGTTTTCATAGCTTAATCCGTTCTGAAAAGCTGAAGAGAAGAAAGGCTGAAAATGGCCCTCAGTATTAATTCGATGTGACTTCTGTACAATAAGGGCTGTGGATCCCAGAAGCCCATTTCCAAGCTTACCTTCTTTCATCATCCCCAGCCCTTGGAACTTTTGCTTAAATGTTTCATGAAACCAAGGCTGTAAGCCTCTTTGGTATTCTGTCTTTATAACGCCTGGTTTAAGACTATTATTACACCATGTTCAAGGCAGAGGAGCACATACAAACAGTGAAGCTGCCGCTCCATTGTGTGAAACTCAAATTGATTTAGTACAATTGGGAGAGCAATTGTATTAAAACACACATATTCTATGGCCCATTTCCCCCCTTTCATTTGGGAGTTTTGCAAATGCAAATAAGGGTTGCTTTGGTTTCCTTTGTAGAAATAAGTTTTCCCTCTGGTTTTCTACACATTTTTGAGCAGAATGTATCCTTTATTATTTATAAATATTCATTGATTTAAACACACCATTTCCTCATAGAAACTAAAGTCTGACTGACCAACCCAAACATAAAGACAGTGCCTTATTCAAAGTTCCTCCTGATTTTTTGCGTTAATAAGATGTTAAATTAAAATGAAATTAAATGTTGCACTTTTGTTGTCAGCATGAAGACGGACCCTCCTCAGCCCCCTCCCCCGACAATTGTGTAAAAAAACAATTGTGAAGTCTGTGACTTGTGTGAGATTCATTAAAGTCTTTATTTAGTTTTTATTTTCCTGCAGAGAGAGATAAAGCAGGCAAATGATTTGGTTTCTCATCAAAGAATCCTATGATAATGTGCCTCAGGAAAGTACAGGGTGTATCTCACAGCTTTCGCTGCTGCCGCTGCTTTGAAACACATTCTCCCCCATTATAAAAACAATCTCAGGGACGCGGATACATGTTTCTTTGTTTTATGATTTCAGGAAACCAAAAGCCTACTTTTCTCCTTGTGCATGTTTTGTTTACACCGAATAGGGGGAAACTAGCGAGGGACACATTGGGTGGGTCAGTGACCCTAGAGAAAACAGCTTGCATTAATATGGTCTAATCCAATGTAATTAGTCAAATTACAGCACGCCAAGCAGCTTGTCAGGGGCTGTCGGCTTTGGCAGGAACACAAGATGGCGTGGAATCCCACTGGACAGCATTGAGACCCTTAAAGTCACTGCAAAGCTGCTCTTCTACACTTACTTTTACTCCTTTCAGTCTATTTTCCTGGTCTCCTCTATCGTTCTTTCTTGATAAAAATGGGGAGGGCTCTTTCAGTTGTGCAACAATGTTTTCACGTCTACTGAGTCGTCTCCTATACCCCCAGGCTGCTAGCTTGGCTTCATGCCTGCCTGCTAAGGTGGAAAGAAATGATATGAGGATTCATAGCACAGGCCAAAGTCAGAGTAATTATATCAGTGCTGCACTCCTCCTACGTGATTTTATGAGAGAGAGTCAGATGCACGCTAACTAGCGCCGCTAAGAAACGTAGACATGGTTAAGACAGTCATGTCGTAGGCTTAGCATTGGTAAAAAGATTTAAACTATATAATTACATGAGGATAAAGTAAAAATGATCTAGTGCACTCAACAGCCAGATTATCATCCCCCTGCAAGCCCCGTTCAGCCCCAAGGGGTGGGCCTGTGTGACAAAAGGCCCTCATTAGCATACATTTACAAGCCCTCTCGTTCAGAGAAGCCGATAAGAACCTGTTCCACCTTTGCTTTGGCCCTGAATGGCTTGTTGTGCTTTTGGCAATGACAGATAAGTCAGGGTAATTCTACTTCATGCCTGAAAAAATGATGCTCCAGATTCTGGCTGCATCCCGAAGGTGTCACCCACGATAATCCTCAAAGAGCGTCCAGAAGAAAGGGGGCTGTGTGTTTTCCAGATGATATACTGCGAATGACAGAAAGAATTATACGAAGGGAGCCAAATCTGTAACATATTATTAAGCAATTCCCAGTGAATAACAGGATAATGGATGAGGGTGTCGTTATTACCTTGGTGCTGAGGGAAGCGGCAAAGCAAAGGTAGAGAGACAAGATTAATTGAGGACGAGTGAGGCGCTCATTGCTCATCAGGCCCTCTCGTCTCACCGCTTGCTCTTTCCGTCCCACTCCTACTCTGTCTCTCCGCCTCTCCATCCTTGTCTCGTTCTTTCCCTTCTTCTCTGTCTTGCTCTGAGCCCCTATCCCTCCCACGCACCACCACCAGGAAAAAATGAAAAGAAAAGTGGGATTTAGAGCGATCAGCTTGGCACTCAGTGGCAGCCAGAGGAAGCTGGTACTCAGGCCACGGAGATTTCAGTCATCTTAAGGCTGACAAGTCCCTGAAAAAGTCCCATTAGGAAAAGCTTGCTGAAAGACACCATACCAAATGACTGCATCCCTTCTCCCAAGCTCCTTAGTGAAGGCACCCTCAAGCTGTTTATCTGGATGATGTGCTCACTAAGTGTGTGCCTGTACAGTATGTGTGTGGCTGTGGGTCATCACTTGAGCATGTTCATATGTGTGTTTACATTTAGTGTGTCTTTGTTTTGTTTGTTGATTAGCTATATCATTTACTTGTAAGACGTCATTAGGTTTTCACTTACAGGAAGGAAACAACATACATTGCATTTCATGGAAACAGACTTGAGTTCACCATCAGTTATCCTGATACAAAGGGTTAGTTCTTAAAGCTTGCATTGGAGGTGGCTTGTCAATGAAAAGCAACATTATTTGATACATAGAAGTGGCATACATCACAACATCAACAAACTCCATTGGCTAATTGGACCAGTGTAAATTGAAATCAGTTGAAATGTTCTTATAAGATTTAACTTAACAGCTGTGATGTCAGTGAAAACCTCAAATGTCTCTTTAAGTAGTTTTAAAGACACATTTGATCCCAAAATCCAAATTATTTATTTGTGGGTTTGCAGTTTATCTTTAGCAGCTAGTAATTTTGTGTTGTACCTCTGAAAACTACAAGCAAAGTTCCATTTAGTTCTATTTGTGGAGAGAAGGAAGACATGTTTTACTGTCAATATCTCCAACACGCAGCAACAGTAGCAATCTAATTTATAAATAGCATTACAGGAAAGTGGGAAAGGATATATTACAGTGTGGGAAGAACTGTCGTTTAAACTCCAATGCATTTTTGCTATTCCTAAAGTAAAATAATTCTGCATTCTGCCCTACTTGTGTGAAGGGTAGAGGTGTGAACATGCACTTGCAATTATTGCTTGTTTATTAAGGAAATTGCATTTATTTTTCGGTTTCATTTTATTACGTTTGACAAAGAGGGAATGTTTTGGTTTTGGTTTGTTTGTCTATCTGACAACAATATTACAGAGAAAAATGATAGTCCGATTTCTAATGTAACCGAATCACGAGGCATTGGCATGGTATTCAAAACACAATTTTTTCCCCACTTTTTTCATCATTGACAAAATGACACTTAGCCTTGGAAGAGGTCTGCACTCTCAGATTGCACTTCTAGTTTTGTAAAGTTCCTCCTAACCTTTCAGAAACCTTGTGGCTTGATACCAAAGTTTGGGAATCATTAGTGATGAAAACCCCAAGTCTGAATAACTTCGGATTTATTTTCCACTGCATTTATTTGGGGGTTTATATTTTAACATTGACATATAAAGAATATGTAAAGAGCCTTGACTCTTTAAGAAGAAATTGCATACTAGGGGAACGGCTCCTCCCACCTGTCCTACCGTGGCAGTGTTGAAGACAGCGCTGCAGGGCCTGCTAATGTGCGTGAAATACCATCCCTGACATAAATGTTATTGACAAACTCGGCTGGACATTTGGGGCAGTGAACTGTCAGCATATTTAATGCATATTCATCTCCTTTATCCCACTGGTCTTGCCAGAGCACCCGAGTTGTGTCATCTTGCCACACTCCAGCTACCACCCAAATGTATAGTGACACTGATTATGCAAATCTGAATCTTGTTTTCCCCCAATACCTGCATTAGGAGCTTGCTACTTTATTGAAGTTGAGATATGGCTCTCACAGTAAGGAACCCGGTGGAATACTGTCTACTTATAATCTGTGGGAATCTTTTGCAGTTTTATATTTATACATTTCATAACAGTTGTCACATTTAGGTGGCATCATATGAGAAATATGCTTTGATGCTAAGGCATAAATCTTTTAGGATGGAAAAGGGATTAGTGCTGAAATAAAAGTGGGGATTTGGAGACGTCCTGGTCAAAGAACTAAGAATTATGTTTGCGTGGCTTTATACAGTTTAAAATGGTTATGGTTGTTTAATTTGACACTGTGTGCCACAACTGAATTGGTTTTAGAAAGAAAACATTTGACTTTTAAAGGGTAGGTTAGGGGTAGCCAAAAAACAAATTACACAAATTGATATGTTCTTGCTTACTGTTATACTTATTCACACGTATGGTTTCTGTTTGATGTTTTCACTGAAAATATTTATTATAAGGCCCCATTGTTTTTGAAAAGACAATTCAAATTCATTTCCATGAGCACATTTCATACAGCGCATACACACATACACACATTTCAGTTCACTTCCATTGCACGGGTTGGTAAGAAAATATTTGTATTCTTTTGTAATTTCGGTTAACAGACCCTCTAAGTTATTTTCTATTGATTTTGATTAGCTTCTGATTTAACCTCTTGTGTTATAATATTTGTTATGACCCAGTCTACCACATTGTCTCTGGCTGATGATTCTTTCCAACTTAGTTTAGAGTTGCTATCTGCTCTCACTGTTACCGGGCGTTATGCTTTCTCCGACTGCTCAACCTCCTCACAGATTTGGCCCATATTGCCTGGGGTCAGCCATTGAATACTGTATATGCAGTGTGTGCTGATCCTCCAAATTGCCATGTGTGAAATCCATCCCACTCGCTCCTGGGGGAGTAGTCATATCACTCAAAATGAAACTGCCTCTCGTATCCTCCCCTTATTCTTCCACTTGGCTGTTCTCTCTGGCCGCCTGGGACCATGCAGTAGTGAGGCTTTATATTGGAAGCCTATTAGACAAATCTTAGATGAATGCAGCGGAGGTGCTGTGATTCCAGGTTGTCAGAATGCTCCACAGTCTCATATAAATATATCAGTCATGCTGGCTTGGAGGTCTCACTGAATTATATTATTTTCCTGTTTTGGTATAAATGCAGTGAAGGGGGATTGTATTGTCCCATACTGGAGAAAATTGCATCAGGTTTTTAAAAAAATGCTTCGTTAGATTTATTAATAACGTCTGTCATAGTGCCTCAGCCAATGTGGGGTTAAAGCTTTTCCAAAGTCACATATGATTAGAATCTATTTCCTTGCATGAAGCGGCTTCCTTTCCTTGTGCTCCATTTGAGCATCTGCACATTATCATATATGAGTTTCAGCCTAAACACTGGTGTCACCTGTGCCTCTCCTCATCTCATCTGTCACAATATTTTCCCGTTCTCCACCTGTGATGTTCTACAGGCCGAATGCAGCCTGCCCTCTGTCAAATCAGGGAGAGAAGAGAAAGGGAATAAAGGAGAGGGAGGACAGAGACGCTAAATTGCATTATGGCTATTATGCTGTGGAGGTGTATCTCCCTGCAGCTGGCAGCGCATGCGCCTGTGGCTCTTAATGAGCCTGTGTGGAGGGACCTGTGTGGAAACAAAAGACTGCGCTTGTCGGCCATACCAGACCCCTTCACCCACCCCCTCACCGCTCCCCCAGCCCTGAGCGTGACAGACCAAGAGCAGAGCGCCGGTCCCTTCCTGGTGGCGTGATTAGATTGGGGCCGAAGTCTCCAGCTGGCAGGCCTGTCTGTGACTGGAGGCGGCCGTCCCCAGCGCTTGTCACTGGCTGACACCTCTGACAGGCAGGGGACAGCTTCAGCAGACAGGTTCATTAAATGGCATTTTTTACAGCTGGGCCTCCAAAAATGAGGGCTGGGCTTTGTCAAATCTCCAAGTCTACAGGGGCCCCTGCGTGTTGGGTTGGACCAAAGCTTTGTTGTTATGACACATTTTTTGATCTTGGCTGTTTGAAATCAGCTCTTTTTTCTCCTCTTTAGCCTCTCTTTTGTTGACAGCTAGCCCTTTGGCCTGTACTTTGTCATAGCAGCAAAATGTTCACTTTAGCTGGGTAACAAGAGACAGCCAGCACTAAAATAATATTATATCGACAATCAGTTACTATTTTATAGCTGCTTTTATGACTTTTTCCATTCTTAACATCCTGAAGTGACAAGCCTGTGTGATCTGCATGTTTGCACTTCTTGCTGGTTACATTTTCTTTAATAATACATGATATAACAAATGAAGAATTTGGAGGCAAATGTATGGCGCCGTTATGATAAAATGAATAGGGACTTTTTAGAACATGACAAATCATTCAAAGTCTCTTGACATCTAAATGACTTAATATGCATTCAAATAACAGCTCAAGAGTGCCTTGATGAAGTAAGCTGTTCCCATGATGCATATGTGTATGAGTTGCCTTTCAGCATTGCACTCATAAAACTACTTCCACAACATCTGGCTGCAGAGAAGGGGGTGGTGTTTGTGGTGGGGGGGTGCTGCTGGCCCTCAACAATGCGCCAACAGCTCCATGGTCGTCCCTCCTCCTCACTTCCCTTCCTCTCTACTCCCTCGCCAGTCAGCGCACTGCCTCCTCCGGGCCTTGCTGTCTCCTCCGGGCCTTGCTGTCTCTATGACAACTGTTTGAGTTGGGGGTTGCAGAGGTGTCAGGCCGGGGCATGACTGGGAGGAGAGCACCAGAGATACTATGCTGCACATCCAGCATCTCCACCTAATCCAATTTTAATTGAGCTCCAGAGATTTTGGACGTGGCACGGAGGTCGGGCATGAGCTATCCCAGGGAGAAATTAAGGCGGCCCGGCTCGAGCTGCACTCTCCGAGCCTGTCACTATTCTAAATGAGCATTAACATCAGACCTAACCCAGCTGAACATCTCACTCTGGCTTCCCTCCCTCCCACCATGCCTCCTCCACCTCAATAACCCCCCACCACACACATACAGACACCCACACGCCTGCGCATGTACTGTAGAGCCTCACCTTCTTACTACCCTGTTATATCTTTATCCTCTCTCACACACCCTCTCTGAACAGAGCCTATGTGTGATTATAACCTGGGAAGTTGATGAGGTTGCTCTGCGGCTCACACTGTTGGACAAAATTGTTCAGTCAGAGGGAGGTGAGAGAGTAGGAGGGGGGGGGGAAAGGTGTGTGAGGGCACCATTCTCACCTGTCAGAACAACCGTCTTGGTTTTCTGTGTGTGGACCTGCAGTCCCAGTGGTGCTGCGTACACTAATGATCCTTTGTCTGCTCTCCCCTCTCCTTGATGGTTTTCATTGATTATTTATGTGTCACAAACCCAACGGTACTTTCAATCACAAGTTGAGCTTTATAAGCAAACCAACAATGTTGTAAAAGACTGACAGTGATTCTGTAGAAAGGTTTATATTTCTGAATGGAGAAGGTGGATTGAGTCGTGATACAAAGTCTCAGTAACCCTTACTTTTTAAAACAATTTTTAAATGGACTGTACTAGTGCATTTTGGATACAAATCATGGAATATTTATTAATGATTCATTTAAAAAGCCTAAAGGTTAGAGAAACAAGCAGCAGTTTTCACAGCCAGTTGTGAAACAATGAATACATACTAGAGCTCTATAGCCAATGTCTAACCGACTATTGTTGTAGTGTCCACAAACGGTTCACAAAGATGTTCTTAAACCTAGCAGCTGCCAACTTTCTTTTAAGTGAGTTGAGTTAAACATTGATCTTTTTGCCAGGGTCTGCTTCTGTCATGTTATCTGACAAAGTTGGGAAAACAGTGTTGGCTCACGTAATGCGCTTGTGTCCATTTTGCAGCAAAGCAGCAGCTACATTTATTTAGTTTTAATAATTTAAATCATAATCTGAGACTTTGTCTGCTTTCAATCGTGATAGGGTACTGCAATTCCAGCAGCACTGTGTAGAGCAACATTAAACACAAATGTAAAGCCTGTTGCTCGACTTCATCAGACGACATCATCTGTAACATACGGTGATGTATGCTATAGTAGACATATAGAAAAAGACAGTAGACATGATCTCTGGTTTGATCCAGCTATTATAACCTGAGGGACATTCTCTCTTCTTCTCTGCCCTTCTAGGTCCTAGCATACACTGAGGGTTTACATGGTAAGTGGATGTTCAGTGAGATTCGGGCAGTTTTCTCTAGACGCTACCTCCTGCAGAACACAGCGATGGAGGTCTTTATGGCCAACAGAAGTAAGTGGAAGTGCCAATTACAGCACTTGAAGTCTGTGCCTCTCCTGCTCTTCATCACTAAGGGATTTCTCTCACTGTTTCACAGCATCAGTCATGTTCAACTTTCCTGACCAGGCCACAGTAAAGAAAGTGGTCTATAGTCTTCCTCGAGTGGGAGTGGGCACCAGCTATGGACTCCCGCAAGCCAGGTGGGTCCTATGTTCCAAATACAAAACAATGTAAAATATTTCTCATATGTAACTCCTTCATGGCGGATGTTGCATCCTTTGTGTTGTGTAGCATCTGCACAGCTAGCCTGCAGCAGAGTCATTTGAAGTCCCATTGCTGCAGTTATTGAAGTGTACGTGCACTGACCCTGACTGAACTGACCTCATTCTCTGACAGAAGACTTTATACAGCAGGGTTGCAGCCAGGCCACAGACCAGAGAAAACCCACATATTCCCTTCAGACTCTCATAGTGCTAACAGGCCCATTTATACACTGTTACAACACACACACACATTTTCCCAAGATCTCCATCCAAGTCAATTCATTGGATATAAAGCAAGCCAGCCTGTGTTAACACATTGTAAATAAAACCTTTTTTTCAATCTACTGGAATCAACATTTTTAACTTGGGAAAACCGTTCTGCTATACTCGTTCTCTCATCTGAAGCTGGACCTCTTCTCGGTATGTTTATTCTAAAATGGATGACAAGAGTTTGTCTTCAGCTATTAAATGTCATCAGGGTTCAAGGCTTTTATTACCCATACGTTCATAGCTACAGTGTAGTTATGACGATGAAAAACTTAGGTCACAGGCTCCACCAACAGTGTAACACAATAAAACAGAAAAACTGAAATAATTGTGCAAGTAAATACAAAAAAGAAAATAGTGAAATAGTGCAATAAGAGTCTATATACAAGTGATTGGAATATGATATATTAGATAAATAATTTGTAAGTTGCAGCCAGATGAATGTTATGGATGTTGTTTCAAAAGTTCAGGTGTTTAATAGTCTTATGGCCTGTGGGGTGAAACTGTCCCTGAGTCTGTTCTTGTATCAGTTTTCTGTGATGTCAACAATCTTTAAAATGTAGGCTTGCCTCATAATTACTGAATGTTCTTTTCTTAATTGTTCAACATTATAGTTTTCTGGTTTGTTGTTTGAATGTTTTTAGGCGCATCTCCATGGCCACCCCTCGGCAGCTTTTCAAATCCTCCAACATGACCCAGCGCTGGCAGAGGAGAGAGATCTCAAACTTTGAGTACCTCATGTTTCTCAACACTATCACAGGTAAGGATTCCTCATACCATAGAGTGCTGTAATTATAAAGTGAAACTCTCTACTTTAACTATGAAAAGTAGCCCAAAGTAGGAAAATAATGTATTCTCTGTTTCACAGCCATCAGTTACATAGATAGATTCTGATTTGTTTTCGTCCTTATCTGTGCAGAATTCACAACCAGTTAGAGGGTAAAGTTGTAATCTATTATCTACATGAGTTTCTCCACCATTAGTCCTATGACTTTAAGTTTAGCTATCATGATCAATAAACCTTATGTGTCAGTTGCATCGGAAACATACCATAAGTGGCCCCGGGTCTGTCGTATCTGTTTAAGAATCCATGGTAACCTAAAGTGGTGCTCAGCGCGATAGACTTCAGTGTTCATGTGAGTGTGCTGTTTGAAGCAAAGAGCAGGCGCAGCAGATTTTGCCGGATAATTAGTGCCTGACTTTGTGGAAGCGTACACATGTGTGTCTGCGGAGTTGAGAGGTTCTGTTGTCGACTCTCTGATCTGAACTGCAACTAACAGGGAAGGCGAGAGCGACTGCACGCTGCTCTGAGAGGTGTCATCTTCTCTCTTGCTGCAGATTCATGCATATTTATATTTAGCTCGTGCTTGAGTTCGATACATTATTGTCAGCTAATTAGATGTAAGGCAGACAGAAAAACATGCCCAAAATTCATTAAAAGTCCCTGGTAATGACCTGGGCTGACAGGGATGTCAGAATAGTGTGGGGCGGCAGACAGGCGGGGGGGAGTTGGGGTGATGTGCTGAGAAGAGGTGCGAACGGGAAGTGGTCCTCTAATTAAACACTATTCCACTGTTATTAGCATCCTGCCACCCAACTCAGGCCCTCAGCAGAAGCAGGTTGAAATACTGCAACACACAACACACTGCTTCCTTTTCACTGTGTGGCATTAAGCTGTCTAATTATGCTCTCTAGCTTTGCCTAATATCCTGGATGTTCTGCAGAAGCTTTCCCATTGACTAGCCTGACACACATTATCACGAGGGCTGCTCGATTTCAATTATTGTATGCCAATCTTCAGCAGTGCAGGACTGAGCAGACACACACTGTAAGTTGAAAACATTTAGTTGACAATTATTAAAAAATGTATGGCTCCAGCAAGCAGATTTATTTTATATAAGGTTCCAATTGCAGTGTATTGCATAGTTGTGTGCATGAGCTTTCATTCAGAGGTAATACAACCGTTTTTGTATTGACCTTAGAGTTGCCACTTCCTGGCCATTAAAATAGAGATAGAAGGTCAACTTAAGAATCGTCAAATCAAATCAAGTTTTATTTATATAGCACATTTATAAACGATTTTTGGTCGAGCCAAAGTGCTGTACATACAATAAAAATAGCCTACAGTAGAGACACTTTACAGCAAATACAACAGCACAGATTGTTCAGAATATCAGTATGAGAAAAACGACACCCTCTATCCTTAGACCCTCACATCGTACAAGGAAAAACTTCCAGAGAAAACCCACACTTAAGAAGACAATGTTCTTTGGGTCATTGAAATTGCTGATGTGAGATATTCTTGGTCAGTCATCAATCATGAAAATGTAACAGTTATAATGTTCAGGTGTTAGTTGTAATGTTCCCTGTGTAATGATGTGATTATGTGTAACTTTGAAGTTGACCTTGAAATTACCAATGATCCCTTTTCATTTTTCTCAGCGGTTAACATAAAGTATTGCTGCCATCTTTTACAATCAATTTGCTTTGAGCCTACATTTTTTGCTTGATTTATTACCAGCAGTAAACATTCCAACAAAACCATCTATGGCAGCCCTATCCCAATCCTGGATTACAACTGGCCACCACCTGACCTCACAGCTGTGTCAGCGTCATCTTCAAAGAAAAAGTAGAACATTAATGACAACAGGCAACATACTCTTGGCTTTTCCCATGGATTTCCTGTGGCACATTTTGCCATCTGAAAACCATATTCCCACTGCAAGAGAATAGAGGAAACTCACATCTGGCCAATCAGCGCATCAGACTTGCAGCTACATTTCAGGCATTGGGAGTCATAACTCTCTAAAGAATCTTTAGACACTCCTTTACATAGACTCCTTACAACTTGAAGGCTGCCTCATCTGGCCTCCTGTAACTCCCTCAGTCCATTGGCAACGTACACTCAGCAGGAAAAGGCATGGGGAGTTCTGAAAACAATCCCTCATAGAAGAGAGAGCTTACCATTAGTTTATGTGTTTCTGTTCCAGACGCCGTATGAAACAGGAAGTGCGTCTGATTGAGGGCTCTGAGATTGGGGGCTTGTTGGAATGTTGCATGCTGATCCCCCAATGTAACTGAAGCCTCAAGTGCACCCTGCCCCACTTTCAACCCCTCTGTTCCCTTCCAATCCTTCATCACTCACAGATTTCTGTCTGCTCTGCGTGTCTAGGGAGGACATACAATGACCTGAACCAGTACCCGGTCTTTCCCTGGGTCCTCACCAACTACGACTCAGAGGAGCTGGACCTGACCTTGCCAGGGAACTTCAGAGATCTCTCAAAGGTACCGAGGCCTCTCGGCCGTGCACCTCAGTGTGACAGAGAGAAGGGGGGGGGGGGGGGGCAAGTAGGGGCAGCTGGCTCTGACGGCAGGGGATTTCCTTATTAAGATCCAGACTGTAAAAGAATATCATATATATATTAATAGCTGAGGAATCATGTGCAGAGTCTAAAGTCATGAGGTGGAATGCCGAATGTGGAAAATGCTGATCTTAACATCCTGAAATGCACTCAAATACATTATGTTAGTTCACTCCCCTTTTATTTGGATCTGTATTATCTCAGCACAAACAGTAGTATATACTTGACCTAAAAGTGGCTTAGTGGTTTCTGCATCAGAGGCTTTTGTAAATTGTATTTTATAACTATATGAACCTTGAATAGTAATACCTACAATGCTTACAATTCAAAGATTTTTTAGATAGGGAGATTTAGTAAATAATTGTATGATCTCAAAGAGCACTGGGCCATGTGGTTTAAACTATTATCATAATGTTAAAGCCACTTAAATTGTCATCTCTTTATCAACAAGAAATGATGTGGCTACTTGCAATGGAAAGGACTCGCTCATACTGTAGGAACCCACCGAGAATTATCACCCGATTATTTTAATAATTATTATGATGTACTGTCACACATATAGAATATTGTGTTTGTTTTGGACCTCAGGAAGTATAACTTCTACTTATATTACAGCTAACAGGGGTCCTAATGCATTCAATTTAATTCAACTTCAAAAGTGATAACATGTCAATGTTGTGTTTAGAGCTTGTTACTGCTGCCCCCAAATAGACAAGAAAATCCTTCATGCAGGTAAAAAAATGTTTTGTTTTACATTCAGCTTTCTTTACATTTTTTAAATCTCAAAAAACAGAACACTATGATTTATATTCATGTTGAATTGTTGGCCAGCCGAGTCGTTTCTACAGAAGGCAATCATTATATGTAATGTCCAGAATATAGCTAGTCATTTTTATTAATAAAACATTGTTATTGAATAAGTTTCTGCTTGGATTAGACTTTCAAGGTTGATGAACGGACACCGGGTCATGAGCACAGTGTTGCAGTGAAAGTCTTTCTAAATATGGCGTTTATAAAATGCATCAAGCTGTGCTGTAGCGAGAGTCCTGCGAGCGCTGCCAAATCACAAGAGCTCAGACACGATGACACTAATGCCCTACAACTCTGGGAGAGTTCAGCAGTTAGTTTGCTCTGTCTTTGACTGAAGAGGAAAAGGCAGCAGATCACTGTACCACAAATTGTGGCTTGGTTTACTTGTTTACCACCCCCATGTCTCCTTCTCTGCCTCTTCCTCTCTCTTGCACATACAAACTGCAGCTCACTGACCTGAAAACAGTCACATTCCTGTCTGAGCTCTCTCTCGCTCGCTTTTTCGCTCCCTTATTCCCGCTTGTTTCCCTCAAAGCGCCGACATTCTGACTTGGAGCCTCGCTTCACCATCATAGTTCTCAACAGTTAGTAGCTTTTACAGCGGTTCATAACGTGTGTTTTATAGTGGGAGAAGAGGAGAACCTGGAAGGGAAAAATAAAAGTTGTTTTGGACTACACAAAGAAACGTGGACTAACTAGATGAGGACATTTTGAGTCTGAAAAATTGTGCAGCACATCTATAATTTCTGTTAACCTAGATGGTTTTGGACAAATCGCTCAGTTGTGTGTCTTGTCTCCGTCATTGCAGCACTTATCTGCTTTCGGCTGCTCCGGCCTGTGGGGCATCCAGGTGGGCTGGAGAGCCCTGGGATGAGTGTGTGTGCGTATGTATGTTTGTGTCTTTTGGGGGGGGGGGGGGTGACCACAGCTGAGCCATGTGCAAACCTCCGGCCCCGGGGAGACAGTTATGTATTGTAATGTATTCCAGTGACATCCTCCCATGCTGTTTACAGGGCTGAGCTGCCTTCATTAGCATGAGTTCACAGCCTGGGTCTCCTGACAGTTGTCCTTGGAACCCCGGAGCTCTTACCTCCAAAAGTTCACAGATAGCGATGCAGGGAGGGACAGAGGCCCCCTCACTTCTCCTCTCGGCTTGGTATGCCCTTTTGTTCAATTATGGATCAGAGGTAGCAGCACAGTCTCTGGAGACGTGTTCGGTTTATATTAGGGTGGTGTGTGTCTCTGAGGTGTGTGTCCATCGGGTGTGGTTGTGTACCACCATAGGCTGTGTGTTTTATAAAGTACCAATGTTTCAATGCCAAAAGCAATATGATGTTTGTCTACATATCCTTTGTTTTATTTAACAAAACAAGTTAACCTTCCAAAAAATATTGTAAAAAATGTATCAACTGACTTATTGAAGACTTGGACAAAGACAAATCCATCAAAGCCATAAATGACAGCTTTCGGACTATCATTATTGTCATTTGCTACTCAGGCTTATTTACTGCATTTAGCCTATTCATTCATTCCTGTTTTAATTTGTATGTTTAATTTGCTATTCTACAGTTGAATAATATCAAATTACCTCAAGTAAAATCAAACGTCACTCCAGAGCTCAGTGATAGATAATGATAGGCATATCATTAGTCCTATGTCAAAACAGTGGATACAACTAAATGATAGACTTTAAACTGACTTTTTAATCTTAGAATTATCCCACGCTAGCATTGCACAATCTGGGAGTTTTCTTTCCCACAGATCAGAGTCCTACCTGAGACCTGTTTGTTAATTACAGGTGACTATCACTTGATGGACAGCATTGTACACATTGCTTGTGGTCTGTGCTGATTTGCAAAATAATATCCTCCCAAACATACTGCACACACCTACAATTACCTGTGGTTGGGCATTCAGTGAGCTGTGAACAGTGCTACTGAGCTCTGCATTGCTTTGCCTCAGGGCCAGAGTTCTGCATATTTGGATGTCACATAAATTCATGCAGTGAAGTGTTTCATTAGATTGTAATGATTATTTCGTGATTGAGTGACAAGTGGATGATAGATATGGGGAAGCCAATCTTCCTCACGCTGTTAAATTATGTGGTGGAAATCATACAATTGCATAAGAATGTGAAAGAAGCAGATGTGGTTTAACACTGTGCTACTTTAACCTCAGACTCAAATGTATTCGATATGTCCTTGTAACATTTCGAAGAGACACACAAGAGCATTTCTCAACCCATATTTAGTGTTAACATTTTGATTCCACCATACTTAAAATCACGTAAATAATGCTAAAGGTGTTGATTTCCCTTGTTATTATACACTGGAATGAGCTGCGCTGAGATGGAGAAACCAATTTTAATATTTTATTTAGGGTTCTTCTGTAGGACTGAGTAAAAGCTGAGCATCTCTAAGAGATGAAAAAAGAAGCCCCCCCCCCCTCTACACTTTTCCTTCCTTTATGGAGTCTTCCTCACCCTCACTTCCACTCCAGTCGGGCTGTTTGGGAGCACATCTGCTTTATCTTGAGTTTGAGCCACTTGATTGCATTAGACTGGAGCTGCATGCAGCACTGCCTCTGACGAGGCAAGCAAAAATGACCGTGACTTCTCCTGACAGAGCACCATAGCAACATACTGTAATGTAATTACTTCTGAAATATAAAATGCAATATGCGTCTCTTTGGGAGGTAGCTTACCAACCAAACAAACAGAGGTGCTCTCTGTTCACTCATTCACCAGCAGCCGGGTTCATTTGGAATGGAACACCAGAAATGATCCTGATTGAAACTGAAGCCGAATCTAAGTTTGATCGGACTTACTTTAGTCGTGATGATGTATTCAACTGGGTCAGGTGTTATACAAGAAATGAACTCAGATAGAAGCAAGTGTGGGACTATCTGAACCAGTTGTTTTCATTGTCCCATATCTATGATCATTGGGAAGTGGAAGGGAAAGGGAAGAGGTGATTATTTGTGTTGCATAGCCTAAGCAAAGCCTGATTTGGAATTATTAACCAATGGGACTATGACAGGAATAAAGGAAATGCAGGACCACTAAAGTTGTTATCCTATCTTATTATAAAAGTGTTTTTATTTCCCAGTCAGCATCTTATCAAGTATACATTCTCCTAATATTATTTTGTTGTATTTTCGTAGTCAAACCTAAAGCATACCAGCAGTATATATACATATACATGAATATTTGGACAGTGTTATTTGACCAGAATGTGACATTTATAAACATACAACATATTCAGAGCAGTTGTTATGGCCAAGGCAGCACACTTACTACGTATATAGAGATGTAGAGCATTGGGACTAACCTAGAAGTAGCCTTTTAAATTATTTTATGCTTGAACTCTTCGACAAGCAACAGTATGGGAGCTACTTTATGCCAAGTTGAGAGTGCATTGTCTTGTCTTGCCATGAGCATAATGTAGAAAAAGTGTCTCTTTCAAGTCATCACAATTTCATGTGGTTTAGTTTCTTGGTGTACATAGTCTGTTTCGATGCTGAGGACAGTAACACATATTTCACTCAATTAATAAACAAGATTGTAACATTCAACAGAGCTGAGACTGAGTGTGAATATTCATCACCAACTTTAATTAGATCTGCTATCACAACTATTTTAGTCATATCGAAGGAAACCGGGATACAATAAATACAAAAAATGTTCTATCCAAAAACTGAACACTTTGTGGTATTCAACCCAACCTTTATACACACAGGCGGCCAGAACACCCCATAAGAAGGTTCATTTTTCTTCTGCTTCCAATATATGTTTTTCTTAACTTGTCACCATCATTTGTATACATCACTTTACATCTATAAATATACATTTAATTTGCTTTACATTCTTCTTCTGGGAAAAAGCCAGTTTAGTGTTGTTTATGTTCACCCTAACTACATTTGGTTTTCCCTGCTTGTTTTGTGTTTGTTTTTTTACATTTAGTTGAGTATACATTTTCAATCCCTATTTGAGCAGTGTTCAACACACTTCTCAAGGATGTAGGAGAACTGTTTTGCCATGCAGTCTGTAGCTCAGCAAACCATGTTTTCTCGTAAATAAAATGAAAACGATCTTACTTCTAAGTCACATAGAAGATGCCTTATTGTATTTATGCTTACACTGCAAAACTACGCTGTGAGAACACTGTGCCTGATATTCTGTAACCCTAAGAATGAATAGGATATATAACTTTAGATCACTTCCCTTCCTCTTTATTAAAGATGTGTGTTTGTGGTAAGTTTAGTCCCTGGAAAAGATAGATAGGGTGTTGGCAGCACATTTGGTACTTTTGCATGTATCAAAACAAAACTGTCAGCTTAACGCTAAGTAATATATTAAATATCACATACTCCTGACTGCTAGCATCGTGAAAATAGTTTTTCAGATTATTCTGAAAACATTTAATGACACTGCACATTTAAGATCTATGCTAATTTGTTAGCTATAATAGGATTGTCTTGCTTTTATTATCTGCTTATTCTTTCCATGATGCATACTTATTACATGCAGCAGTCTTTTCCGTATTCTTTCCCTTTCACATGTATTAACTGGGTCTTTCATACAGCTCTAACATGTATTAGTTACTCCAGCGGCCGTTTTACAGAGTGTGAGACGTCTTGTGACTTGCACCCCGATCCAGCTGGGCCAAGACGTCACATGCGTGGCCATTATCACCTCATAAATCTATGCAGATCTCAATAAACTTCTCTTTCAGTCTATTCAATTGTGCTAACACTGATGTGGACTGCCATTAAATTCTAAGGAAGAACAAAAAAATGGCCCCATTTAATTTTAACCTAGAGCTTTAGGCATGTGCACTGTGTCACACATGGATATGAACCTAATCTTCAAAATTACCAAGAGAGACTGTCTGTCGCTGATGTTGCATACAAACCATACCCAGCCAAAATAATAGTGCCATTTTAATAATGTTAGAATAAGTGAACTTAAATAGAGGGCTTTTATTTGATTTCTTCTGACCTCTGAGCTCGGCTTTCAGGTGGAAACGCTGCCATTGATTGCATTACAAGCCTCCCTTCTCCTTTGTTACTGAGTCAGTGTTACTGAGTATATTAATATTGACTGCCAATATGCCCCCGAGGCTCTTATATTGGACAGGGTGATTGAAAAGGCAGAGAAAGCAATTTATTCACCAATAAACGTATGTTTAATGGAAGTCATTTTGTTGCCTTAAGAACACATGAAAATGAAACAGCCGCCAAAGGGCACAAATCCAGTGATGGTGTCAGTAGGATATTGAAATTATTACTGCGGCTGCGGTTAAATAATTAACCACGCTATCCAAGGTTTGGCCTTATTAATAAAATAATTGGATGTGTGTCAAATAAATATAGATTTTTTTATTTTTTTTACATCCTCACAATAATTGGGCAGCATAAATACATCCAATACACTTTGAATGATTATGACTATTAATAATAGCAAATGTTAAGATCCAAAATGTTTTCTGCAAAACTGCTTGCTGACTTTTTTTAGTTTTAGTCATGATTTAATTAACTCAATGGCGATGTAACACTATAGGCCATGGTGTCGCATAATTAGATTACACTGTATTGTTTAAGTCATGGAAACTCCCCTCAGTAGCGCCCAGAAGGGCTCTGAACACAGATGGGAGTAGCAGTGCTGAGTAAAGTGTTTGGCTCAGTGGGTGCGTTGGGTGTAAATCAGGTCAGCCAGGGTTAATCCACATGGATTATCCACAACATTTAGCAGGAGACGCTCATATCTCCTCCCTCCATCCTCAGCGCGCCATCCTGCTCACCCCTGCCACCTTACCGCTGTACATTTCAGACAGAAGACAGCGCAACAGGACATTTTTAGGGTTCAGGGGAATAATGGGGTCTGACAGACAAATCCCAGAGTAAAGCTCCTTGACTGCCCTGAACTCTCCCCCAGCCCTTCACCAGACGCACCACAGGTAGCCTAATAGGGAACTACGAAGACTCTGCAAGTCTATCTTAATGCTCAATTATTCTTTACTATTCTGTGTGCTGTCCTAACACAATAAATGGTAAACTACGCACGCAACACAATATGTTACCTGTAAATCAAAGTAGATGGACTGTACCTTTGTTGCCTGCAATGGGCTTCAATACATTTCACTGCAGCCATGCGTTTGGAACATCATATCTCCTGCTTCTTGATGGTATTATTGGCAGCATGTAGTCTATTTCCCCAGGCCAAAACTCTGCTGCTATATACTGTATACATATTGTACTACAAAACCTAGGGGTTTAATGCAGGAAAAACATTTCACCTCTAATGCAGATCACTCTTCTATAAGTGTTTGAGTGTAATTTGTGTGTTCGCCAATGTAAGTAAGTCAGATTTGGTCTAATAGATAAGTCAGACAAGTTTAAGTATTGCACATGTTTTATCAAAGGATTTACCATTAGTGAAAACTAGGTTCTTGTTTTTGAGTTTATAAAATCGGATTAGGGCCAGATACAGTATAATCTTTTTTCTGACCAAAAGTGATTGTTATTGGGGGGGGGGGGGGGGGATCCTGAGATTAAAGTCAGAATCCTAAGAAGAAGTCAGAGCTTAGAAATTGTTTTCATGTGGCCCCAACCCTCTTCTGTAGTTCTGAGATGATACACTATGAGAGAAACCTATTTTTTTATTCCAAAATACCTTGTTATATTATAAAGGTCCCCAATTGCTATACTCTCACATATATGCATTGACTTGCATGGTGATACACTGACCCAGCCAAGATCCTACAAGAAGTATAAAATTATGACATCAGACATCAGATTCCAGTATTTCAACAAGCAATATATTGCAGCGACTTCACATAAAGTGTGGTTTTCACTGACCCAATAACGCAGTACTATAAGTTGAGTCAGACTGTGTGGTTGGGAAGAATAGAGCAGTTAAGATGGTATGAGCAAAGAAAAGAGCTCATATTGCTTTTATTATAAAGTATTCACACTGGCTTACAGCTTACTAATAATATGAATTTTAAAATCCTGGAACTTTCTATAAATCATGGACCTGTCTTTCACTATTGTTAATATTGTTTCATGACATGTGCCTGTTATAGTACTCAGATCTACAGTAAACCAAACCCACAACAGTTTAAAGACAGCCATACTTTTATTTGACCTAATGCCTTTTGTTACTATTTTCATCTTTAACCTATATTGGAGATTGTGGCAATGGCTTTGAGCACATAGGTACTGTAAGCCTTGGTTGTGTTGTCGTTACTGTAAATAAGCCCCATAAAACTAAATGTTTTAGTTTTATGTCAAAATGACATTGGTCACTGTTTTATTTGTATTTGTAATATATGACTTTATCAAATATATTACAAAATAATTAATATGTATTGCTTTCATGGCGCCCACCTTCAGGTTAATGTTTAATACATTGTATATTTACAGTATCCCATAAATAGAAGACATACTCACAGGTAAAACTCATGAGGAAGTGTTCATTTCCTCAGGGTCTCTTTGAGGGTAAAACCTCTGTTTTGAATAAAGAGACAAATATGGAGCAATTTATTTATTTGCAAAAACTCAACCTATAATTATTGTGTTTTTGTTTCCAGCCCATTGGTGCTCTGAATCCAAAGCGTGCAGCCTTCTACGCTGATCATTATGAGACCTGGGAAGACGACCAGGCACCACCTTGTCATTACAACTCCCACTACTCCACAGCTGCCTCCACCCTGCACTGGCTTGTCAGAATAGTAAGTAAAATCACTCCTTCAAGCACCTTCACACTCATTATTGTTCTGTGTTCAAAATCCCCAAATTAGTCAAGCGCCCGAATAGGAATGAAGCCAAACCCACATCCACAGCTTTTCATTTTTGAGTCTGCATTAGTTGATTGTCACTTGTCAGACTTGATGATCCTGTTACTTTGAGGTCTGTCGGCTTCTGCACAGGAAACAGCTCGACATCTCAATTTGATTGGGCCCGAGTTAGACCAATGGCGCTCAGAAAACACATTTCACAGGCCAGTAAACCGGCATATGTGGACTAAATAAAGAGTGGCTGGGTAATGATTTACAGAGGCTGCTGTGACAGGTTTATGTGTTTCAGGCAACCCAGTGAGCGCTGGAGACATGTCCATCAAGGTTACTGAGCACTGTCCTCATTTACTCTGCAAGAGGAGGAGGAGGAGGCCCACGCACTCTCCCAATCTGTTCCTCACAAAACATGCCCTTTCAACCTGCACGGCTTCTTTGAGTTGCTGTACATTCGATTTTGAAGTCAGTTTATTAATTTGAAAAAAAGCTTCATAGGGAGTTTGTACTGTACTTCCCCTCCTCCCCCATCATTAGTAGCTAAAGGCTGATGAACTGAAGGAGCTCCCTTGACAGCAGTTAGATTAGCCTCTGTGGGTTTGTTTCCACAATCCCTTTCTTCCTTTGGTGAGTGATCCATCCGCTCCAACCGGCAATGGTCGCCATCTCAGGCTGAGAAAACCACATTTGAGCCAATTATCATTATGGCTTATTGTACTCACAAAGAACACTAATTAATTCCCCCCCAGGCTTGGATCCAATGAATGACTGATTCCTTTAGACTATCGCAGAAAAAAATGACAATTAAATATTGCAATTTATTCCGACTATTCACATGTATTTGAATAAGCTGCATGGTGATCCAGTTATTCCAACAGTTCTGATGTTTTTCGTTATTTTAATTATAATGGTTGCATTTGAAATGCAGATCAAGAGGGTGAAAAAGATGAGGATGATGATGACTTTAGATTTGGGTGGGGATCTTTGATCTTTCTGATGTCAAATTCGCTTTCTTTTTAGGAGCCCTTCACCACATTCCTCTTTGGTACCAATAACGACAAGTTCGACCACCCTGACCGCACCTTCTCAGCCATCGCCCGCTCTTGGAGAAACTGTCAGAGGGACACCTCCGATGTAAAGGTGAGAGGCACAACAAAAGCATAAGGATACATGTCTACAGAAGTGTGCCCTTAACAGGGTAGAGGTTAAATGTGTGATCATTATCTGCCTATATATATATTTATATATAAGTCAATATGTAGTTAATATAACTATTATGTGATCCTCATTGTCAGACATCTTTTTTAAGCTGGTGTTAGGATAGTGTGAGTATTTCTTTCTGAGGTCAGTTATTCAGTTACAGCAACATATCTACCATCCAAATTGCAAGTATACAGTATATATAATTGGCAATATAAACATAACCAGACTCTGACTCGCAATGCCCCCCTCCTCAGTTAATGTGCCTCAACACCACTGCAAAAATATATACCATTAATAATGAATGCCTCATACAAACAGTGAATCACAAAGACCATGGTGTACAGGGATACCCTTAGAAATGCGCATTTGATTTATCACATGCAGAAAACAAACTATCTCAGAGGTGGACTGATCCTGTATCTGTGCATGCAGGCACTCATGAGTTTGAACAAAGGCTGTGTCTGAGAGAAAGACAAAGCCCTCCCTCTGCAAATCCACAGAGCAGTCACCGAAAACGCTGAACCCTGCTGATTCGCCTCCATTTTGCCCACTGCATAACACGCAGCAGGAATATGCACTGACCTCAAAGTGTCATATATTTCTAGCACACCCCGCATCGGGTAGTGTTGCCCCGGGCAATTAATAAAGCATTAATGACAAAAGCTATTTAAAATGTAGTCTTTTATGTAGGGACAGGGCTTTTACTCACCAGGAGCTAGGGGGGGGGAGCAGCCAACTATGTGAGGCAGAAAGCTGCAAGCTTTCCAACAGCTGAATAGTCAAACGCCACCCTGTTAACAAATACTGCCTACTTTCTACTACTTGTATGTCTGCATGCATTTGTTTTTACACACATAAGATGGCTACTGATCTATTAGGAGAGGCAGTGTACTGTGGAGGGCAATGCTGGATTACTAACAGTATTTCATAATGTATTAGAACAGTTGTTTGGTTTACTCATGATGCAATAGGGCTATGCCGCTACAGTATGTTGACTGATTACATGTATATTCTTGACCTTTTTATAATAATCTCCTTTCCAGTTTTATAATTTGTTCTGTTTTGTCCTCCTACCTAGTTTATAATGTTTTATATTTGTTGTTTTTATTGCACTAAGCAATTGCCCGATACAAATCCTATCCGAAATGAAATGAAATGAAAGCATAGGTTTCCATGCATGCAATCTGAAAGGCAGCCCAACACATAAATGCCAAGCGCAGCCACCATGTAGGGACTGAGCGGAGGGACTGGGGGTTAAGGTCAGCCTGGGCCCGGCCCACCGAGCGGGCCATCAGGCCTCTGATTAAAAGGCAGCTTGTTTTTACCAGGGTCTTTCCTTCATTAACCCCGGCCTCCTCCAGCAGTAATGACGACAAGACCAAGGGAGGCTAAACCACTGATGGGTATGACCTCCTGAAAGAGCAAGTCAAAGGGAAACAATCCTGCACTCACCAAGCCCCTCACCTCCTGACCACCCCTTCATTATTGTGCATCCATACCTCTCATTTATTCCTATGTTCACACACAGTTATCTTAAGCTGGCATGGCCACTGTGGGCAACGTGAAGCAGAATTGTCTAGGAAGTAGTGGGCACACACACATACTCTCTCATACACACACAATAACTGCCACCATGCTGTCTGAAAGAATCCAGCAGAACTCCACTGGTGACAGATTTTGACGAACATGTCATTAAGGTGACGCAGTGTAAAGCAATGGAGGCATGTGTGATTGACTTGTTAGCCCATTACGATGCTGTTGCAGAATTAATGGCTGCCATGGGAGGGTGGTTTGAAAACAGAGCTGGCAGTTTTAACGGCTTGACGGTGAGTTACGGCAGGAAGTTTACAAGCAGAAAAGTGGAGGGAAAGTGCAGTTGTGTGTATGTGAGTAAATGTGAGGGACAGAGGGAAACCGAGAGGAATGGCTACTTTACTCCTTTCCCCTGTCGTGTGCGGAGGGTGAGATGTGACCAACAGCAGACCAGCAGTGTTATTGGCCTGTACCATGTCATGCTAACTCGCTCTATCAAAACCAAGTGATTTATGGGGGCCTAAAAGCTCTGCACGTTATGTATCCCACAGGCAATATAAAACTCCCAAGTACCACTGAATCCGACAAACACTGCATTCATAAAACAAGCCTCATGTAGTAAGAGTTCAATACTGTGCACCCTACTTTATAATCTCAGGCTAAGAGACAGACAACAGCATTTAACGTGTCTTGTGTCTATGTGTCCTAATGAGGACAGAGTAGAGGATCTACATTCCTCGTGTGCATATGGTTCATTGTGCAGAGGCTTTACTCACTCATCCTTCCTTAGCTGTATGATTAGGAGGATAAGGGTCAGTGTGGCTACTGCAAAATCACATAAAGTATAAATACACTAATTTATGTTGCAAATGCATTATCTTAAAGAATAGCTTAAATGGCCATTTTGGTAGTTTTACCTATCCAAAGCATGCCGTCTTTTTTGTATTAACTGCTTTACATCCAGAAATGTCACAATTTAATTTAAATTAGCTATTTAAATTAAACATGAATTCAAAAGTGTTTTTAACTGGGTTATTACATCATGACATTACTTCTAATGTCTTCCTCTTACTTAAAAAAACGGTCATGTGTTTGTTGCATGGTAATGCACTTGAAAGCAAGTGCTGTCCTTTTTCACATGTTCTTTCTTCATCCATGGACAGTAATATGCCTACTTCTTAGAGTCAACTGCCATAAGGCTTTGTGAAAGCTGTATTTTAGGAACAATAGAAGAAGAAGAACAATAATAATAAGCAAATGTGTTTGTGTGAGAGTTTCTAACAGCTTCTGTATTTGACTCAAGAAAAAAAAAACACCTTTAATGTTCATGTTAGTAGATTGCTTATCTCAAGCAAGTCTCCTCAGGTTCATGTACATACTGTAACATATATAAACGGTTGTCTGGAAGGTTAGACATTATGAGCTTAGTGTTTTAAAAATGGTAAAATACCAGCAGGGCCATTCAAGCCAGGAGAAATCTCTTTTAGGATAGTCTTGTCTCAAACAGGTCAATATTTGCTCTCTTCTTTAATGTATGAAATCACACCAGGCTTTGTGTCGGGGGCTCTTTTACCATGCTGACTTCCCCTCCACTGCAAGGTCCTGACCCCATCACAAGAGCCCAGAGACCAGGGAGAAAAACCCAACGCTGTTCCAGTTTCATTTAACACACCTAACACCCCTGCCTGGAATAACTGGACTAGCACCTCTCACCGCCTTCTCGTGGCCCTGCTGTTAAGTTTGTTTGTGTTACCTTTCCCCTTGAATTCTCACTTCATCTCAGTGGGATACAGAGCCTTTTTTCTCTGTTTTTCATGGCTCCGTCCTCACATGTGTTATTTTGTGCACTTTGCTGAATCGCTGGGCGATAATACGGTGAACATGATGGTATTAGAGGTTGTGGTCTTGTCAGCGAGCTGTTGAACATGAATCTCTCACTACCTTTGAAACACAGGAACTGATTCCTGAGTTCTACTACCTCCCGGAGATGTTTGTCAACAGCAACGGCTACCACCTAGGAATGAGGGAGGACAGGACCATGGTTTATGACGTGGACCTGCCAGCCTGGGCCAAGAAGCCTGAAGACTTGGTTAGGATCAACAGGATGGTAAGCTTTAGGCATGAGCCAAATTCAAAATGGTATCCGAATATAACAATAATACATTTTATTTGTGTAGTGCTTTTAAATGTACAGAAAGGGAATTTAGAGGGCAGTAATATGACACTACCTGCTTTATCAGCCAGGGAAAAGATTAGAAAATATTCAATAAATATAACAACATAAGTCACCAAAATAAACAATTTTATCTTCGTCCATTTTCTGCTTTTCTATCTCTGCCAATACAAAATAAAAAAGAGAAATAAATACTGCACTATTTGCAATTTTTATGTAAGTAAAAAGCAGTAAAATTATGACTGTTGCATTTATAGTTATCATTTATTTGATTCGGTATTTTATATATGGCCTTATTATATTTTTGTGTCAATCCTCATATGACACACTTCATCATACAACATTATTTTCTTTGGTGTATTTCTTCATGGCTGAATACTTACTAAAAACATTCTGTACTACCATACTGACAATCTACAATAAGTCAGCAGTATTTTTAAAACAATTTCTTTACACTCAGCTTTTCTGCCTCTGTATCACGGCATCAAATAAATCAATTTTATAATCTTCCCTCTAACCTTCCCATGCATCTGTGTCTCCTTGTCTTATTCATGAAGCATCTCATAACGTGCACCGCTCAATACTAACACTGTACCCCTGACCCCAGTGATGTCACTAAAGGACAGCACTGAGGGCAAGTTTGCCTGGTTTGCCCTATAGTGTTACCTTCAGTAATGCCGGGCCTCATCCCTTTGGCAGCGTGCAGGGCCCTTTCAGTGTGCATGTGTGTAAGCGTCTGCGTGTGCACGTTCAATACAGACAGCCTATCAACATGTGGTCCACACAACTCCCAGCAGGTTTCAGGAGCAGCACGGAGAAAGAAATAAAGATCTAACCCATCTCTTTCTGTCGGATAAACTCTGTTCTCCTTTTAATCTGGAAACACTTACTGTAGAAACTCAACAGCTAAACTCTATACTCTTGTTGAATGGCCATTGCATGTTTTTAAAGTGCAGATACATTTGAACATATATCAAATTGAGGGGAATGCTAATTGGTTTGAACATTGCATACCCAAAAATGCTTTATATAAGTTTCTTCATATTTTAAGATTCACGAAGGAGCCCTTGTGAACTGACACATCACATGAAGGAACACATATTACAAAGAAATTCTCTATCATACTAATTCAGGCTTAATGACTAGTTTCCTCTGAAAAGCACATACACTTTAATAAGGTAGTAGCAAAAAGACACTTGTGTCATGCAGGTTCTGTATCCTGAGTTCATGGGCCATCATTGCTTTCGACCAGAGGTAGAAAGAGGCTCTGGGAACATACTTGACCTTTTCAGCTGGAGTGACAGAGCTGGGCTGGTCTTATGGAGGTGACCTTTCTCCGTGCTCTGCCCACGCTGCCTGCTCGGGGTCTATCGGGCTTGTGTACTGGCAGAGTGGGGTGGGGGTAGATAAAGGAGGGAGAGGCCGGGAGTTGTTATGGGCATGTCTGCATCTCTAAAACAAGGAAAGGGAATGACTGAAAAAAAGATGTACGGTGGATATTTTCCCACCGTTGAAGAATACATTGTGATTTTGCCTTGCACTGTTACATTCACAGACTAGTGCATTCACACACCCAGAAAATCATAGTCCTCTGCCTCCATTTTTGTGTCTTTCTTTTGTTCTGTTCTCTCACTAGCCCACACTCTTGCTTCATCTATTATTTCATTTCTGTCAGTGAATCTCTCCCCCTGCCTGCCCCTCTGTCTCACTCTTCCTCTTTCTTTCCCCTTCCCTCCTTCCCTTTCTCCCTTCCTCCCTCCCTCCCACTTCCCATCTTTGCATGTGCCACTTTCAATTGAAGTGATATGCCCTGTGGCAAACTCTGCCTCTGTGTGCTCGAGCAGGCTTTGTTGGTAATGGCTGTTATTCCTGACGCAAAGGGAGGAGTGTAAATTCCTCCAGCAAAGCCTTACACCAGCATGCATGGGAATTATATTGTACTGTATTATGGAACAATACATCAAACCCCCAACGCACGGCCTCCATAGGTTATGTATAATAATTATCAGCCTTAAAACCTATGCTGAATCTCTCACCAACACTCCCACAAGAATTCAAGTCTCCCTTTTCACTCTCACAAGTAATGTATCATTGTTGCCTCTGCAGATGGTTTTACAGTCAATTGGATCCCTGTTAGTATTGAACCAATTTATTTGTCTCCATACAAATGTAGTCGGTTGGTATTTTAGGTAGACAGAGAAATGTGATATGAGAGTCTTGTTAGCTGATTACATTAAAAGGTGGGGTGCAGCTATTGTAATAGTTATTAGCAGTAAAATAGGTTACATATTTATCTTTATTTAACTTAAGCTTGTTTTCTCTTGCAGTACTCATTAGTGTTGAGAGTTGTAATGTGATGCAATGCCCTGGTAGGTCATCTGAGTACAGTGAAGTTGGCTTTGTTGTGGTCAGTGTTGTGTGGAAGTAGAATTTGTGTTGTGTCTTTTTGCCCATGTGCTGCTGGGATGCCTCTCACCTCTAATTGCCCCCCGTTCTCCTCTCACAGGCCCTGGAAAGCGAGTTTGTGTCATGTCAGCTGCATCAGTGGATTGACCTTATTTTCGGCTACAAGCAGCGAGGCCCGGAGGCAGTGCGTGCCCTCAACGTCTTTCACTACCTGACTTACGAGAACTCCGTCAAGCTGGACAGTATCACTGACCCTTTGCTCAGAGAGGTAAGGCACACACACATCGCCATGGAGACAAAGTCCCTCCCCCCCCTCTCTCTTCCCCACCAGAGGCACAGTTTCCTTTCTCTATTTGTCCTGGCATGTGTTGGAGCTCCGGGAGCATTCATATCACGCATCTGTCAATCAATTATTGTGTCACGCAAATGTAACCCGTGAGAGAATTTGGCAGAGCTGCTGACTCATCAACTTGTTTTGGGATTAGTGTCATTTTGTGATGAACCGAGTTATTAATTTCCTCTCTCTCTCAGATAAACAGTAATCTTTTCATATCTGTCCATATTATTCATAGATGCTTTTAACATCACATCGTGGGCTTTTTTTCTTTCACATGCTGAATATACTGTCTGTTCCTCGCTATAAACAGATCAATAAATCTGACTGAGCTCATATGATCAATCAACAGGGGTCACGCAGTCAATATGTGAGGGAGTGAATCCTCTTGTTCTTCAGCAATTAATTGAATATCTATTAGCTCGGCCGTACTACTCGTGAATAGCTTAATTGCGCAGAGGCGAAAGGGGACCAGAGACTGCAGCAGCTGGCATGCATTGTGGTACTTTCAGTTTGAGCTTGTCTCCTCCTGTGATATCCACCATCTGCTGTCTGCAAAACAAGTCATTTATATACTGTCACTTCCAGGGGCGCCTTTATTTATCAAGTGACCACTATGCAAATCACCTGCAGAAGATTTGGCTGATCTAATTACCAAACCATATTGTGAAAGGTTTGGTTTCCACCGTTTCCAGGAAGATTTAGGTGATGCTCTCTTTATTTTGCATCAGGCTGAGGGGATTTTAGCCCTCTTCTCCCCGCCTACTGTTACCCTGAGAGATGACAGTACTGTTGGTTAGTTAGTTGCACATTAGGGTCCCTGCTACTCAAATTCCCTAATTGTACCCAGCTGATGTCATTGCTATTGTGACATGTGATTGTATTTGTGCTGGAGAGAGAAACGGTCTCAGATAATTACAACTGATCTGATGCTCATGTGATGAGCACTAATTGAGACGAGCTTTCATACCTTCAATCGTGTTTCTCATTCCAGATGGATTCCTCCTCCTGTAACATAAAGTAAAACCTTGTATATGTGAACCACCTATATTTATAAATACTAAAACATTGCAGTTTCCTGAATATGCACTATGAAAAAGTCTTCAAAGCAGGTAATTGTAATTTTCAACAGTAGCATTAAAAATTAAAAGATCTAATAATTGTCCAGTATTTGATTGTATTGTATTACTTTAGATGGATATTTGTTTTACAGCCTGTATTGTGTACAGTATTTCTTTAGGCTGATCAGATTACATCAGTTTGGCTATACTTTGATGACCTGCTATGCAATACATTAAGTTGAGTTTCCTGCACAGAATGGGATCATTAAGGTAATTTAGTAGGCAATTTCCTACAAGATTTATTGTGGCATTATTCACAATATGATCTACCTCTCCTTCTGTCTGGCACAGGCCAGGTCCAGGCTGATTCAGTGAGGTGGAGCGTGGAAAAGTGCCCACTGAATGTCTTGCTAAGACCTGCCCAAATGTGAAGATTAACTCCAGGGTATTGATTCATTCTGGGCCTGACAGGTGAAACTGCAGATCTGGCATTAGTCATAACAATTAAGGCATTTGAAATGTCAATAAATTGGAGGTCATGAGAGATAATTTCCGCCCATGTGTCAGATGGAAATGATGACTCCGGCGAGCCTCTGGATGAGGGCACGGTGACAGCTCCACTGGGCACACCGCCGAAACAGCGGTCCTTCTATGTGATGCTACTCCTGACAGCCTTCTCTTATGGAAAAACATGACAGCAACCCCTTGAATCAGACCCTGCTGTGTCACTCAGAAGTAAACAGACAAATTATTCATCAGTGGGACTCCATTCTTCCTACGCTGCCACCGCCCCTCCCGCCCCCTCTGATTTGACAAAGACAACAAAGTGTGCTACGGCTAGCAAATGAAGGGTTTGAAGAAGCTGAGATATATTTAAATAGATTTCACCTTGATATTCTCATAGTGAAGGGACTCAGGTGTTTAAATGCTTGACCTTTATGATAAAAAAACTCCCTTCATATGTTTAACATAGAATAGGATTCAGTGTGTATTGTCACAGATGATAACTGCATTAGAAACAATCACCTACTAGTGAACATATTGTTTGGGACATTTCTGCTCCCACTATACAATAGTGCACATGTCAACTCCCAAGCTGTCACTCAAAAAACACCCTCAGGCTAATTCTCCGTTAGTATTTAACAATTTAAATAAGTCCGGATAGGATTATACTAAAACATTGGCAAATAAAGAATGAGCAGCAGTTTCTTTACTGAGCACAGCCTCACTATAGTAGGTAGTTGGGTCTGTATGGTTGCTCTGCTGCTTTGTTTCTGTTTTTGTAATTATTTGTATGCTACCTCAAAGCCAGAAGTACTTAATGAAAACAATTTGTCAAAGGGTGATCTTTGTAGTGTGATCTCAGGTGTCGTGACTCAGCATGATCCCACGCTGCTTAGTGGGTCACTGCAAGGCCGTGTTTGCATTCTGTCTGACAGAGCTGTTGTGTTTCTGCGTTGCATGAGTGCACTGGAGGATGCTGTTGGGGATCGTCCTCCATGGAGTCTCTCTGTCACCAGTCCGGGAACCAGGCAGCAGATAGAGAGAGCGGAGCAGCTACTCACCTCCGAAGCCTTTTGCTCATGCCAAAATCGGATACAAACAAAGTCACACAGACAGACATGCAGACACATGTTTGGTGCTCACCCAAGCAAGGTGGTTGTTGCTGTGGGGGGGAAGATCATCCAGATGGCTTTGGCAATAAGTGTCACTTATCAGCCAAAAAGCAGAGCCTGAAGTGACTTAAACTAATGAACTGCCTGTTAAGTGCTCTCCATCTCAGACTGAGGTAGAGATACGTTTCTGACATACCTCACAGAGGATTACTGTCCAAGCTCCTCAGAGATATTGACATATTTTGATCATCTAGTGGAGGACCATGTTCTTGAGTTAACCTTCAACAAGTCCTACACCCCTTAGCCCGACACACACAAAAACACAGACACATCTTCCTCCTTGTACTCTGGGAACCATCATTGGGCGTCAAAGTTGTAAGACTACAGAAGTGGGATATGCAGCAGCCCAGTGGTATAAAATCATCAGAAGAAATGTGGTGATGTTTTGCACATGGCCTCCTCAGCCTTTCTGATCTTAGTATCACATTTCGTTATTTGAATAGACATTGTGACCTTCACCCTAACCTTAAATAGCCATAATGTCAGATGCTTATTACTTGAAAGACTGCGCTGTAAAGATCACTGACTAGCACTTAATGGTTGCCAAATGGGCTCAGCAACTCACATGAAACTTTCACTGCTGTGCAACAGCTCCTTTTCTGGTGCTGTGGAAGATAGGAAGAGACCAGGGGGTGTTGGGGGCGACTGCTTGGCTTGCAGGTGGCCTGTCCTTATTCAGTATCACCTCCAAACTTCCCTCGCCACATCTCCCTCTGTGGCATGTGCTACCCAATAGCTCATTTTGATAGTGAGTTGTGTGTACAGGCGAAGAAAATGAGGGCTAGTCACCCCGGCAGTCAGATAGGCGGGCGTGGGGCTGAGCGATGTATGTTCCATTGTGCACAGTGGCAGTGACGGACATCTACAAGCTCCCCTCTGATGGTGGAAGTGGCTCCAGTCACATCAATCACTCCCATCGAGTGCCCCACTTTCAGTCAAGCTCAGCAGCTCTTCCTGCTTGTTTTTTCCTCACTTACGGATGGCTGGGGAGATATTTGTCCTTTAAATGGAAGTTATTTTCCTATAATAGTAAAGGCTTGATTCTTCCTACAGTATGTGTCGTTTAGTTTGTCACTTCTTTTTCCTTTCTTTTCCTTCTTAGTCTCAAACATCCATTCTCCCTTTTCTCCCCGTAAATCATCCCTCATCAAGGAACCCGGCGCCAAATCACCTTGGTCTGCTGCTGTGTGATTTTGTGCTTCTGTTGCAAACATATGCGTGTGTACATGGACATGCTTTTCTCCTTTGTTTCAAACACAATAACATCTAAAAGCAAGCCGGCCTGCTGCAGTCCTAGCTGCATGTCACTCCAGGTTAACGTTTATGCAGCGGGGGCCCCTGCGCCTGGAAATGGGAATGGTTAACTGAAGCATGTTAATAGGAAAAGGCTTGTCTCTTCCATACTAACACTTGGATGACTCTGCAGGCTGAGGGGGGAAGGGGGAGCACCCAGGCGGATTGGGAGTGCTCCCCTCTCCCTTTACCTCCCCCTTTTCTCAGAAGCACGGCTGAGTTAGGATTTGCTTGCATTGTCAAGTAACGCATTGACCCATCACTTTGATGCATATTGATTGTGACAGCCGCTCTCTCTCTCCCTCTCCCTCCCTCTCTCCCGCAGGCCACAGAGGCACAGATCCAGAGCATTGGACAGACGCCATCTCAGTTGCTTATTGAGCCACATCCTCCACGCAGCTCCGCCATGCACCTGGTGAGAGCAATGAGCATTCTGGGAAAATTCCCTGCACCTCTGGTGGTGGTGTGTGTGAAAGAGGATGTGTGGACCTTTGGTGGTGTGGGTTTTTGGGCCTGTGTGTGAACAAAATGAATCTCCCTGATTTCTTATTTCTACCCATTTCCTTTAATTCAATCTTTTGTGCTGACAAAAAAATGATGTTTCAGAAATCTAACATGTAGGTCACAGACACGCAATTTGACAACAATTCTCAGTTCCAGTTATCTGCACTGTTTCTAACTGTTACTGCCACCTAGCAGTGTGGTGCAAAGGGAAGAGTGCTCCCTGCTGGCCCAGTTGTTTCCTCTTTCTGCTGTAAGCTGCTCTTCCCTGTCTAATCCATGTAATAGCCAGCCTAGCCCTCATTATCCCCACATGGCTATCCCTTCAAGAAGCTTTGTAAGGCAGATCCCTTTGAGACCTTTTAGTTCAATTTCCTACTTTTTTCACCAGAATGTTTTCAGAAAAGATGAGAGCTGAAACTGGTTTAAAACTACTAGTATTGTCACGATCCCTATTTCTTCCATCGCTTTAGCTCCTGCTCCACATGTTGTTCCAACTATTGTTGTTAAGGTTGTGAAATAAGTACATCTTTAAAAACGTATGTAGTCTCTTTTATTGCTTCTTCTTTGTTGACCAAACTCAATCTGTCTGATACATGTGTATGCACCCTCACTTGTGTACAGCTACTCCACCCCCATTTCTTACCAGTCCATCTTCTGACTGCACTGTCCAGGGGGGGCTGAGTCTGAACCTAGTTCTTGCTCCAACCTTTTTCTAATTGCCTATATACAAACCTTTTCTCCCGTCTTTTCACACTTTCATCTTCTTATCCCTTCCTGCTCCATTCTCTTCCTCCTCATCTCCCACTATCACATCCCTCCACCCTTTACACTCTGTCTTTTGTTTTCTTCCACAGAGTCCTCTTATGTTCAAAGACCAGATGCAGCAGGATGTCATCATGGTGTTGAAGTTTCCATCCAATTCTCCTGTAACGCATGTGGCCGCCAACACCCTGCCCCATCTTACCATCCCGGCTGTAGTCACCGTTACCTGCAGCCGTGTATTTGCTGTCAACCGATGGCACAACACCGTCGGTGAGTGAATCTCAGCACACATTCAAACATACACACATGTTTACCTGATAAAAAATGTAAAAAGTGCCACACCACATGTGATACCTACCACAGCAGCCGCCCTGTAAAATCACTTCATCACCGTCACACACAAACCTGCCCACCACTCATAATAGAGCTGTAGCCAGCTGGCTATGTGAGAGGCGAGCACCTCCTAGGTAAGCTGACCATGAGTGTTTCCACATGTTCCTTTTCAGACATGTGTGAACAACACAACCCACAGAGCCCCTCCCAGGGAATCAGCCTCACCTCAGGGTCAGAGGGCCAAAGCAATGGTTACTTGGAAATTAGGCCGCAACTGCACCACATTCTCCTCACACGTCCCCATCTGTCACTGCAGAGACACTCTGAGCTCCGGAGCAAAGAGTCCACACTGTGTGGCTGCTAAGGCTGCTCCCACACTAATGAACACAGCTGCAGCACCCTCGCCATCCTGTCGGAGAGGAGGGAAATGTGGTTTGGCTTTTCAGAATAATGATGATAATAAGGGCTCCATATTTTCAGGCATGTTGCTGTGTTAAAACCAGCCCCAAATACAAATTGCATGGATAAAATGTCTCTATTTTAGTTTGACACTACTAAAAAAGAAATAAAATCCCAGTAAGACAGATGGGAATATCTCTGATAGACCTTATGAAGGTTGTGTGTTTGTGTGTGTGTGTAAGAATGCACATGTGCAGACTCACAGGTGAGAAACCTCAATGATTAATTTCCGTATGCCTCCATGTATGAATCCAGGTCTCCGAGGAGCACCGGGCTACTCTCTTGAGCAGGCCCATCACCTTCCTATAGAGATGGATTCTCTGGTTGGTGAGTAAGCTCCCTGGATTTAAATGGAAAGTACAGCATCAAACAAAATAGACCATTGGTTTTAATATCTATTTTATCTTTGAGGGTCTGAGTTCTGTTCATCCTTTTTTTTCCCAGCCAACAATACAGGAAGCAACAAGCGTCAGATCACAGATCTAGTGGACCAGAGCATCCAAATCACCACGCACTGTTTCGTGGTGACAGCTGACAACCGTTACATACTGGTGTGTGGCTTCTGGGACAAGAGCTTTCGTGTGTACTCCTCAGAGACAGGTAGGTTACAGTGTAAACTCTATTTGCTATAGAGGTGTGCACCGATGTGTGGAGGACTGAGCGCTATGATGGGAAAATACAGTATTGTCCCGGCTTCCTCTCGACAAGCCGTGTAGAGAAACTAATGACTACACTGTTATACATTTGAACACACTGATACATCAAAATGTTACTTCCCCTGCTTATTTCCTATCCATTGGTGATGATTCAGAAGGAGCAAGATGAAAATATTGGTAACACACACGTTTAATTATATAAATGACTATTACTGCAGCTTGACAGGTGGCATTTACCTAATTGCTTCCAAACTTTGGGGTTACGACAACACAAGAGGTCAAGCGGATCGTAAGGATGAGGAAAAATCTGTTTATTTTTCTTTTCACATAAGAAATACTGCATGCTTTCACCCTTTCTATCGTAAAATATTTGATGTATTACAAACCGAGAGGATCTTGTGGTCTCTTTTAAGAGATCACAAGATAAAAAGGCTGGGAACCAATGAATTGACCACATTTGAGATATTTCTTCCACTGTTTTCCTTTCTCATCGTAGGCTTTGAAAACACAGCCGGTAGTCATTTTTGCCATGTTGCATTTGAGGAACTTTTGACACTGAAAACATGTTTGTACATCATTTCTTCAGGCAAGCTGACCCAGATCGTTTTTGGACACTGGGACGTGGTGACATGTCTGGCCAGATCCGAGTCTTACATCGGGGGAGACTGCTACATCGTCTCTGGGTCCAGGGACGCTACACTGCTGCTGTGGTATTGGAGCGGACGGCACCATATTATTGGCGACAACCCCAATAACAGTGAGTATGCATGTGCTCACACATGAACGCACAGAGTGTACAGTAGCATCGCCCTCTGGACAAAGTTACAGGAATCCTCACAATGTTTAATACTTTACCAATAAAATATACTCATTGTAAAAGTCGATAAAAAAGGTGCATGAGTTCATTGCTAGTATTTTCAACAAGTTGTATAGGAAGCACAAGCCTTTGATCATCACTGGAGAAAAAGGAATTCTCCCCTAGAAATAAAATAATGATAAGAGACAGGGAGAGGGTAATTTATCTGCACTGTAGCTGTGATATATTAGTGTGATTTATTGCATTGAGCTGTGCTTCTTTCAAGTAGAGGACTCCAGATGTCTTGGCATTCAAAATGGTGGACCCCAGTGTGTGATTTCTGCTGCTCAGTTCATTTAGTTGCTCATTCCCACTGATTGTCTGTGTTCAAAACAATCCATCAGGGTAGGGGGAAACAGACAGTACTGTACAAGTGAGTAGCACCATATATGGTGAGGAATAGAAATGTGAGAGGAGGAAGAGTTTTTGTTTTATTTTTAGATGACAATTCATTGAGTGTATGTGTGTACGGGGGGTGGGGTGTTAGAAGATCTTGTGTTTCCAATTGTCACAGATTCTGGGAGCTCCATATTAGATGCGAGTGTTCTCTAATTAACTTCACTGAGGCTCAGACAGTTAATTAAGAATTTCAGCTTGGTTGCCTCCAATTAGCAAGGGGCAATGGCACTGGTGTTGCTGCAGCAGGAAAACAGTATTCCCCTGATATTCACACTTCTACTGCCTTCAATGCACCTCCAATGGACACAATGGAAAAAGCCACGTTACTCGTCTGAAGAAACAAAAGACAGGATGTGTTTTCACTGGATCAAATTACCTACATTTTTTTTATCAATATCTCATCAGTTAAGCACGATGTCAGGGACACTGTGGAGCCAAGAGTTAATAATCTAGCTTTGTTCAAGAATGCAGAGTTGGAGAACTTGGAGAAGAACAAGGGTAGTGTATGAAAATGACTCAGTGTATTTATTTAGCCAGGAAGCTCCCACTGTAATACACAATAGTGTCTAGCAGGGAGTCCTGGTCAGAATCAGCTCACTTTGTAAACTGTATGTTTGACAATAAGCATTATACAAATCTCTACAGCTGGCAAACATCAATCATCCTCAAATATACCTGGCTTTTCACAGGATCATCAGGGATAAACCACTGACGCCCTTTAATATCTTTACACTTGAAGCCCTCAAATAAATGTCATTGCGACAAAATCAATGTCTTCCATTTCTTATCCGCTATTTCATTGAACAATTGTTTCCACGAGTCCCATTCTCGTGATTTCATGCCTATTATATTTTCTATAATGCTGGTTGAAGGTTGTGTGAATATGTAGTAGCAGCAGCCCTCCGGATCACTGCGTCCTCATCAGATGTGGAGGGCCAAAGAAATTGATTTCACCCGCGCCCCAAAAGGCTACATGTGTCTTAAATGTGTAATAATTAAAATAACTTCCAGCTCAATCATGGCCCTGCCTCTCAGATCCAGCCCATCACACCGGTGCGAGGGATATTTGCACCGGGTAATTGTGGTGGCTGACTTCGACTTGTCCCCAGGGCTAGGAGAGGGTGGGGGGGGGGTACGCAGTGCAGGCTGATTGAATCTTTTGTCGGGTAGGTGAGCTGCACAAGGTCCCTTTTCCCCCCTGGAGGCCTTTTCTGACACTTGTCCTATTCAGCTCCCCTCAGCAGAGGATGCTGGACTGACAGCCCGGCTCAGGTCCAGGTCTCTGAGGGGCCGAGCTGCATCGATCACAGTCCGGCTCTCTGCCCCACTACTGCTGCAGAGGGGGGGAGGAGGGGAGCAGTCTGACACATGTCCACATCATCTATCAGGACTTTACTGTCATCCAGGTGGAGAGAGGAACTTTCACTGAATCGGCTGAACTTTGAGTCATGTGGGGGACACCAAATGCCACTTAATGTTATGGCACTAGTGTTCTGAATAGTGGTGCATTCAACAAACTGTGGTTGAATTAATTTACTTTTTAAATAATTGTAAAACATTGTATTAATTACAATTTAGAAAAAAGTATTTAGAAAAGTTTTCCAAATAAACTGAAATGTGACTCCCTAAAGCCTTATTAACCCATAATGTCCTATCTACCCCTTCACTAATGGTTAAATGCGTTTCATACTTACATGTAAATATACATTTTGGACAGTTTCTCTGCTTTCCATTTCCTTTATTCCAGCTGAACTTCTTCCTCTGTTGTTAAATACAGATCATTACCACTGATTTGATTATTTTAGTGGCGGACTCCATACTAAAAACGACTCCTAAGACACAGCAGCGTCACAGAATATGAAGTGGGGTTCATTCTGTATTGGTGATCAGTGCTTTTGAAAAACAAGACTTGAGGTCAGCTGTGGGAGCCGTGAAACTCCCCTCACTAACCTCTCCCCCGGCCGTCATCAATCATACGACACACGGAATGAAATCAAGTAGCTCGGCTGCCATCGGCGGGCATCTCTGCATTTACATGACAATTCAGAGGGACCGCCCTGGTAGCAGATGTGTGTCACATCCACTGGGCTTGTGTTTATTTGATTTTATTGCCTGATGAAGGTGTGGTGGTTCTGCAGACCATTGCAGAGCATTTCCAATTCAGAAATGGAGCACCAGTGAATTTAGATGGCCTATTCAGGGATTCATCGTTTTCAATCTCAGACTTAAAATGTCAACAATTAAACCAAGTAATTTATTATATTGTCTCTCTTGTTTTTTAGGTGAATACCCAGCTCCACGAGCAGTTTTGACGGGTCATGACCAAGAAGTAGTGTGTGTGGCAGTGTGCGCAGAGCTGGGCCTGGTCATCAGCGGAGCCAAAGGTCAGTGTGCTCTCTGTCTCCCTTTAAGGTCACTGTCATCAGAGAGGAAACAGGAAGTCAGGATCACTCGCGCTTGAGCTTACTTATATACTGTTGGTTACAAGTCTATTACCAACACGCATAACAGACAGACATTTATTTAAAAGATCCCTCTAGACCAGCATTTTTACCCTGATGAACGACATGCAAATACCTGACGGAAAAAGTTAAGACCAGGAATCTCTGTACGATATGCTTTTAAAACTGTCAAAATAACATTGTATGTATTTTCTAGAAAACAGAATACTAGATGTTTTACATGAGCAGTTGGCTCACACTTGTCTGTGTTCTCTTTGGCAGAGGGCCCATGTCTGGTCCACAGCATCACAGGGGACCTGCTGCGGGCTCTGGAGGGGCCAGAGTACTATCAGTGCCCACGGCTTATCTCAGTATCCAGTGAGGGCCACTGCATCATATACTACGAGAGGGGCCGCTTCTGCAACTTCAGCATTAATGGAAAACTGCTGGCACAGATGGAGGTCAATGATTCCACCAGGGTAAGCTGACTGGAGACACCACTACAATCCACTTGAGATGCTTCTTTGTTTATCTGCAGTCTAAGATACTTCAACTCTGTGCAGTGATTGCTTGGTGTTTTGACTTTCGGTAAGATATGTGCAACAGGATGTGGCTACCAACTGATTTTGAGATTTCATATTATTTTAAAAAATCTATCGACAATTGTAAATCTTTAATTTGCAGTCTTGAGTGCACATGGCTACTGCACATCATTCTCATACTGTACTTCCACAATCTCAAATGGGGTCTTTGTTTCATGTAATAAAACACATTTCCAAAGAAGGGACAATAAAATAAGTCGCAAGTCAGATGTAGATACCCTCCTTTCTACTGCAGGCTATTCTCCTGAGCAGTGATGGCCACAACCTGGTGACAGGTGGAGATAACGGCGTGGTGGAGGTGTGGCAGGCCTGTGACTTCAAACAGCTCTACGTCTACCCCGGCTGTGATGCTGGCGTCCGAGCCATGGACCTGTCACATGATCAAAGGTCAGAGCAACCATTTGTATGGTAGATAAATTGTTGAGGCTACAGAGACAACGTATACAGAAAGCCATCTTGATGAATTGTCTTCCACAAATCACAGTTTTTCATTCATTGTGTTTTAATCACAGGAGGTATTTTTGAAACTTTCAAATAATAGCTTACATTTAATACACCTCTCAGTCACTTAGCAAGCATCTGTCATTTTATGGATTATTTAAAAAATGTCATAAAAGTAATAATATGATATGCAATAAAAAACAGAGTATGCCACACAATGTCATACAATTATTCTATTTAAATCCAATCCAAATGTCATCATTATGAACGTCTAAAAAAAACATGATGCCATAGAAATTCGTCATTTTATTATAGTATGCCAAGGAAAACTAATAGAAAAGTCCATTGTATAGCATGTCATGAGAAAAAGTCCTTCTAATATCATATTTCTTTCCCTTGTTGTTTTCATGTGTAGCATGAACTCCTACGCTCCTTCTACAGTCACAAACTGTACAGTGGTTGTTTTGAGTTTAGGATGCTCCTTTTCTTTTTAGCCACATCCTATTCTTCCTTGTGCTTGTGGATCTTTTTCAGCAGCCTCCCTCCCTCTCTGCTAGCCCCCCTCTCACCTGCATTACTCAGCAAAGCTCCTCACTCTCTTGCCCCACCTCACCCTCTTATTTTTACTATAAAAACTTCATAGTCGAATATGCCTTTAAAATATCATAAACATATTTAATACAGTGAGTCAAACTAACTATGAAGAAGTCACATAATGTCATGAAATATTTCATAAAGTCAGAGTACAGTATATGTCGCTAAGCCATTGAATAGTTTGCCACTAAAAGTCTTAGTATGTCATAAAAAACTCAGAGTATAGTAGAACAATTGTCATACTATATTATGTATCGTCCTATAAATCTATTAAATGCCCAAAAAGTCAAGATGCCTATTATTGTATGTTATAAAAATGTCATTACAAGAACTCATAGTAATATGCCCGAAAAATATAATTTAAATTCTAATTGGAGTACATCAAACTAAATCAAGTAAATTAATTTTATAATAATTACGTACCATTAAAATCATATAATCGCATGCCATAAATGTCAAAATAAAATCATAATTTAGTAATTCCCCAAAAATGTTATGAAAAATCTCTTACTACATTACACAGCATACTAATATTCTATTAACTTGCCATGACTCATGTAAACAGTATAATAAGTAGTAGATATATAAGATACATATTAAAGTAAGTCATTAAAATGTCATGAAATAAGGCAGAATACTTATAAAAGTCATAAAATAGTATACAACGTAAAATAAAAAAACGTCTAGTATGCCAAAAGCTATTTTATTTTTCTATGTCAACTAAATGTCATAGTATGTTTAAAAGTCAATAGTAAAACATACAATGTTATATCAAATATCAGTACAGTACAAGAACTCAGGCCTGGTGGCCTACTAATTATTTTCAAATCAAAATGAATTTCTGTTTCAATAACGTGACAGAGATAATAACAGATTTTGTCGATAAATAAGAAGTGCTAGAGAAATGTTAGTTAGTTGGATACCCACCTTCCTTTACGATTAAATGGAATTAACAGTTGCTATTGAGACAAAAGTTACAAATGCACTTATTTTGACACCTAAGTCAGCAGCATGTTTTTCCCAAACATTTGAGATTGATCTGGAGTCATGTAATGGGTGCCGTGTTGTTGGGCGACAGTGTTTGCTCTCGGGCTATGAGCCTGACGTCATTATGTGACCCTGGCAGCGACTAGAGGTTAGAGAGTCCGAACATTAAAGCTGCTCTTCACCGCCGCAGGCCACACCCCCCCCGCCCCCAGCACTTACAGTGGGCCGTAACAGAGGCCTGGTTCTTGTGCAGAATGACTCTGCACCATCATGATTAACTGCACAACCTGTGAAGCTGAGCAGATGATAGAGACGGGATTACATTTGTTAACAGATTTCGTTTTAGTGTTAATCTAAGAGGTAAAACACATCAAGGATTTAAACACTGCATATAAGTACTACATTATATTTGTAAATGTCTTTGAATACCGCTTAACACATTTTAAGAACCCCGTGATTCAGTTAGTGTCTTTCTTCAGTGAGTTGACGTTAGGTAACACAAGGGAGCCATGTTGCAGCGGGGCGTTCTGCCTCAGCTCTGTTCATTGTGCTTGAGCATTTAAGCCCTTGGGGTGTAGCAGTATAAGACGACCCTGTGAAATCAGCTGCTTTTCCTACATACCAGCCAGCCAGCCGTGGACACAAGAGCACCGGGGTTGCAGAAATATACTAACACTCAATGGTCTCCTTCAGTTGTCAGAGGGACCCCAGATTGTACCCCAGACCCCAGATTGTACCCCAGACCCCAGATTGTACCGTAACAGCCCCTGATGAGCTGTGATCACTTTATAACCAACTGTTAATATGCATGGAATACATTTTAATCAATGAACACATTTTGTAAAACGTGGTGGCTTGTTACACATGTAAACACATTGGAAATAACAGATTATACAGTAGTTAGATTTGCAAAAAATAGATTGTTTTAATTGTGTTATTTTAATTTTACGAATTATTCAGTTTATATGCATTTCCCGACATTAGGATTTAATATTTTTTTGTGGTTTTTTTGTTGGCTCTTCAGGACATTGATCACAGGCATGGCGTCTGGCAGTATCGTGGCATTTAACATTGATTTCAACCGGTGGCACTACGAGCATCAGAACAGGTACTGAGGAGAGACACAGCCACGCAGCAGGAGCGTTCAGAGAGATCTAACCAACCAGAGGCCGAGCTGCAGGAGATCCACAGAGCATGGAGGACCTCCAGTGGGCTGCAGGACATCACCATGGTGACACTTATAAAAAACAAAGTGTGCTCACATGTGTTCATCTGGCCTGGAGAATCTGGATGAATTTGCTGTTGGTTTTCACGTGTTACATGAGCACCAGCCGTCGACTTCCCCAACTGAGCATGAGCGACTGAAATGAACTTAATAACACAAACACACTGTAAGCGTTTAAGTTGCTGTTCCGAACTGTGAAAATGCAAAACAAAATGAATCCTCTGTTACGAACATTTATACAACATTTGTATGGCGGACACATATATCACGTGGAACACTTTTCTAGAGGAAACCAGTGAGCCTGTAATGTAAATATGGACAGTGTAAAGTGATTCTTCCCTGTAAAGACTGATAGATCTGAATGCCGTTAGACTAGCCACCATGTTGCCGTCATCTTCATCATGCGAGCTATGTATAATGTTCTACATGTCTCCATTGACTTCAGATATTAGCTGGGTGTAAAACATATATATGGCCCTTGTTGCACATTGTTATTAATAGTGGCCAAATGTGTGTACGTGAAAAGACAAAATGTTTGTGGTTCATTTGTTGTTTGATTGTCTTTATGGAAAAAAAAAGTTAAAATCAGTGTGAGCGTAGTCCTTTGTGAAACACTTGTTTTTCATAATGTCAGTGAAAAGGATAATTGTGGTATTTCCATATTCACTTTAAATTAAAGGATAATTTTATTATAAATGGTAATTAATATAATTTACTGTGGGTTCCTAAAGTATTTTCAAGCGGGACATTTGAAAAAGCAGTAATCAATGTTTTGATTTGTTCTTTCATCTTCTCCCAAAATTAAAAGACAGATTTGTATCTCATGACTGTTTACGGTGTTTGATAAAGCTGTAAGACAATTAAAAGGAAGTGAGATTTTAAAGACTATAATGTTGGCCCTGCAAACATTAGTCCTGTTACTTCTGCATATCACAGTTTTCAGTATTCCTATTTTTGAAAAGAATGTTTGCTTGTCCATTTTAAATCTGTGTATTCATGAACATCAGTCCGTGCTGTAACTCAATGCATTAGTAAGCAATATTCTGACTTGATAGCTGAACAGGTCGTGTTTCAGCTGTGACAAAAAGATCTAATAATGAACATGATGGTGTTCCAAAAATGACTATAGTCTATTTTTGGTGATAAATGAGAAGTCTGTCGCTGTGAGCTGACACATTTAAATAAACAAAATATGCAAACAGATTTTGAGTTTGCATTCTGATGTTTCTAGTGGGTCTACTAGACACCAAACTACCTTTTCCCTAAATAATTTACGCTTAGAATGAGTTTGACAAATATCTAGTAATGTAGCAATTCAAGTTAAGGTTAAGGTAGGTAAGTTTGAGAAACCGGCTGGAGATACACTTTTTGTTATATTCCATGGAATGCTCTTAACATCCCGATAGCAATGAATATCTTAAGTGCTTTGACAACAAATCCATAAAAAAACGTCATCTGTGGAAGCCGTAGTACTGTAAAAAGCACGACCAATCAGTTTAGCCGGCCCGGCTAAAATAACTGGATGGCCTACCTGCCTGTCAGCCTTCCATCTCTGCACAAATCCGTGTCCTCATTGGTCATGTCGTGTATGTTGGAGGAGGGGCTCTGTAAGGAAGTGGCAGATTTGTCCGGATGTGTATTTTCAAATTCGAGCGCATTCGAGCTGGTTTCTCCAAAATTACCTACCCCACCATTCATATATTTTTATTTTATTTGCCAATTATTTTAGTTTTGGAAAAGGGTAGGATATAATTTGATGCTTATGAAATCCTAAAAAAAAATTGATAATTGTAAAATTCAGCTGCTTTTATTATTTTTTAAACTGAATAAATAAACCGGTGTCAATCGTTTTTCTTGTTGAGCTTTTACTCGTGCAATTGTGTAGCCTGCCCCCAAAACATGAATACATGTGTTAATAAAACACTGTGATTAAGAATGTATAACTATTGCTATATTATAAGCTATAAATATTGCAATGGTGGAATCCAGAGATATGGCTCTGGTGGAATCTAACGCCAATATGATAAGCATGATGATGCTGCCCCCTGCTGGCTGAATGTGTTGCTGCAGGTTTGGTGGGTTCACTCCTGGTCTTGCAAAAACTTGACAGCTGACTCACAAATTGTCTTTTTTCTCTTTAGGGGTCTTCAGATACAATTGTTGGACCTATGTTTTTTATTTTTTAACCATAAAAGTATTTTTCTTACCAATTAAAAAATCAAATGTACTCTGTTTTGTATTCATTTAGATTTTTTATGACATCAGTACATTAATGAAATATGGATACATATAATACAGAACGTGCATTCCCCGTCTGCTTATAACTAATACTGACATTCCCAGTGGTCTTATCATTGTCATGGTGTATAATAACAGTATATATTAATGTTTTTCAGATTTTTAAAAGCCTTGAAAGCATATACAATCCCAAAATGTCACTGTTCCAACTTGCTTTCCTTGTGCTTTTTGGTTCACCCCCTTTGAGTCAAAAACGTAAAAGCCCTTTTACAACTAAGTCCGTGGTGTGACATTACATTCCAGTTAAAATATGTATATACAAGTTTGAACTTAGCTGTGGTATGACTATATAATGGAACTGCATTCACCAAGACGTCACGTACAATGACAACAAGAATGGTTTCCTCTCTGACAGGCGTATATCAAACAGTAGAAGACCAGAACAGCTGATTAAGGATGCATATTAGCACACATGCAGGTTACAGTCTCTGATAAAAGGAACAGGACATTCACATCCATGAATATTTGGTCTTCAGGTGAACCAATGTATGGAGTTGTCAGAGAACATTACAGTACATACAATCTAGTAGCCAGTCTTCTCAGTCATGTTATTCGATCATGTTATCGAAAGGACCATCACATATTCAAATAATGGATTTTACTGGAAGCACTTTTGTTTGCCAACATTTTACCCCAAAAAAAGGTGCCAATTGCCCCCATCTTATAGAGAAGTGTGTCAGTTGGTTGCTAATAATACCAGCAACAGATCCATTCTCACTTATTCCAGCATTTTGTGGGACACATTTGTTACTGCACTCATTGAGCAACGCACCTAATTGCACTTAAATCCATATGTGCCAAGGCAAGGCTTTAAACATGCACTTACTACCAACTACACATCACTGACATTCATCTGCACCACCACTGAATTACAACCACTCTCACAGACGTGTAACATATATGTTTCAATAATCATCCTGAAGCGCCCAGGTGAGCTGGACCATCAACAGTCAAACATGAGTGCCCTCAATTCTCTTAAAGAGTCATGCTACTGGGTGGCAGGAGAACATCTGTCCTACACAAAACAAATGTTCAATACAGATAATGCTTAATGATAATGCTATAGCAGCAGGTTTTTTAAGTTCTTTAAGTCCTCTTAAACTTTGTGTATTCAGGTACTTCAGTAGAGTGTAATCAAGATGTTACACAGTACACCTGGAAGGTGACTTTTACAGTCAATGTCAAATTTAGAGGGTTATTTTATAACAAGTATTTGTGTTCAAACCATGATAAGTAAAATGTACTGTCACAAAATAATGTAATTCCTTTATTAAAAAGCTAATGTTTTGCATTTACAACTCCCATTAAAGCCAAGTGCTTTATGCATCAGGATGTCTTTCCTGCAGTACAGATTATAAACCACTAGAGGGCTCTAGAGTACTGCAATGAACCACTGTATGCTGGGCAAAAATAAGGTTTTAGCAGTTTGGATAACTTTTTGAGGGGGGGGGTGGGGGGGGGGGGGGGGGTGTACTGTATATAATATCGTTGCATGCTCTTAAGGCATATTCTTTGATCCAGAGATACATTTGTCCCTTACTCAGATCAATCTATTTATTTTATGAAGAAACATTAAATGGGTACAGTCAGTAATGCAGTGTGTAAATGTCCAACTTATAAGAGTAAAGTTTTGCTCTACACCGCCTCACATTTCTCCATGTGAAGGTGGACAGTGCTTTGGCCCCGGGAGGCTGTTAGAACGGAGAGATGGGGGAACGGACCGTGCCAGCTGAACCCGGGGAATAGTCCTCAGACTCAGGGGTCAGCTCGGCGGCAGAGAGGCCATGGTTGGCACTGCGTGAGGCACCGGCCCCCGTACTGCGTGGGAGGTGGGGAGAAAGCTTCACATCTGGGTTGCGTCTTCGTCGGAAAACTTGCTTCTCCTTATCAAGTGGCGTGGTCTGAGAGAGGGTGACACAGCAGCTGTTAAGATCTCTACAAGACCACGGTGATGAGGAGTGGCATCCAATCAACCACCACTGAGACACTTGGCAAATGTTAAATGAGCCAATGTTTTCATGCAGTTGTATCTAAAAAGCTGCATTTACTTCACTTGTTACAGTTAAACTTCTTGTGACAGAAAGTTTAACTTCATCTAGTCTGTTACAGCAGTAAGAATGAACAACTAAATAAGGTAAACTGCATGACCAGGCGAGAGGAAACAGCTGCAGCACTGGTGAGATGAAGGAGTGTGATGGACTTTAGGAGGTGAACAAGAGGCAAGGTGAGGCGGGGAAATATCTACATTAAGGGGAAATGGGTCAAATGAAATACTGGGAATTGAAGACTGCCAGCACTTTTATCATGAAAGCATTTCATATTTGCACTATGCTTTGTCATACCTTATCCAATATACTCCTGGATGCTGGTAGTGGTCCAAAGACCCTGACCTCTGGATGGTCAAGTCCTGGTTCAGCTGAGCAGAGAGAGACGAGCGCAACTCAGAGGAACACCTTGAACTCAAAGCATCTCTGACCTGGGTAGCATTAAGGTGCACAACTCTAAACTTTAGTCATTTTTCTTTCTTTTCCAACACAGCTGTTAACTGAGTGTCAGTGCCAACTGACAGGGAGGAGTGCAACTGATGCCCATTATGATTGGCAAGTATTACCAAGGTAAGCAAATTGACTTCATTTCTGCCCATTGTAAAAATCCAGCTGAGCTTTAAAACTATTTAAGAAATCTTATCTACCGAAAAAGGTGCTGACAGTCAATCTAAAGGAGGAGGATGAAAGGCCAGAGCACACACAGCAAGGCCTGCGAGCGTGAGGTGGATGGATGGACTGATGGATACACAGAATATAGCCAAGAAGTCACTCAATAAAAATACAAAGATGA